>NC_136655.1:5776592-6321518 GCF_949748355.1 Melanostigma gelatinosum
CATTGCGTCCATCATCTGTTGAGTATTAAACATCTGCATAATGTTTTCTCATTCACAACTGAAACTTTCTCAAAAAAAGATGATCAACCAGGTGTTGTATGCATGTGTTGGATCATACAAAGGTGCTGTGGTCTGCAGACACACTTGACTTGACCGTGGCCAGTTTTACAGTGTAGGCATTTTGGTTTTGATGTGACACCAAGACATATCAGGGTGGATACAACAATACGTTTAAACACTGAACATAATACTAATACCCCTCTCCAACAGGCTACTTCATATCATTTGGGGTTAAGGCACATATTGAATCACACTGTTTGCTGGTTATAGTAAATGTTACAATAAATGTATATAGTAAATACACTCGGCTAAAATAAATAAAATGTATACTAGAGCTATACAAACACAGTCTAGTGAGTGTAAATGATGTTCAATCATCTTTACCCATCTATTTTTCTTTATCTTTTGTTACGTGATATCGCTTAATTGGTTACACCTGTATGGTTCTCCTGTCATTTATTCAGGTTTTTCCTTGAATCTGTCACCGGTCTGTGTCCACATGGTTGACCAACGTTCTACCTGTGGAAAATGCGAGATTCAATTGAACCCGTTTTTGTGAGTACTAGCAACATTCCGAACACCACGAACTCTCACGCACATGGCGAGTTAATGATTGAGCTTAAGTGTCAAGCCATGTGCATCGTAGTTACATTGTAGCCAAGTCGTGAAACCGTTCACGCCATGCTGTTTTCATAGCACAGTGTCGGCCTTTTAAGCTAACGTTCCTGCCACATTGTGGCTGGACTTGTTAGCCAAGCTAATGTTAGCTCGGAACCATTTTAAAGTCAACAATGGCGATAAGATACTGCAGCGCCGCTCGGAGCAATGCTGAAGCTTGTTGTTGGCTAAAAGTGTTAAGTAGCCGCCAGCTAACTGCGAGATAAAGGGTACTACAGCTACTATGTTGCGGATGTTGTGGTGATTCAACTTGTTACATATAAGCGCCTGCATTTCCACGCTTTTAAAGGTGTCTCGTTTTAGCAATGCATGGCCCGACTGAATACTGTGCAACTAAAATGCCATTGTTTTATTTACGTAAAGGCTGTTTGTTTATTTTAGTTGATGCCTTCTACAAAACAAACACACTTCCACATCCGGTGGAAGTGACTGCAGCCCCAAACAGACACGGAACCTTGGACTACGTTACAGCCACCCTGCAAAAAACGTCCTTGCAGGACCTGCCCTGGCAACAAGTGGACATTTCAGGTATGCAGATGATTTATGCATATTGTTATTTTGTTGTTGTTATTTAGTTATTATAGTGGCAGCAATGTAAATATTAGGGAACAGTACCACTTATTCCAGTCATGATAAATATCATAGATAGTTTTGTTGTTGTAGAGATTGTCAGAGAGGAGTTCACGTGGTGATATTTCCACTGCATGAGGTGAACTATTATAACTGTATGCTGTTGCCATCCTTGCTGTAGCTTTGAAGTGTAACTTTAATGTCTGTTTGGCAATCAACTTCCATGCTACAATACCATGAGAGTTCAGAAGCATGGCAACTTGGTCGCCACTGTGATGGTACAGTATGAGTGTACATTTGACGAGTACCGTAGTATCATTACATTTGATACGTTTGTACCATTGTACTTGGGTATTCTTCAAGCCATGCAGACAGGGTTCAATGTTTATTGTTAATTTACATAATCCTGCTCAACCCACCTTTTTACAGTTGAATCAAAACACTGCGTTTTGATGCATCCATTGCACCGAGAAACAAACAAAAAAAACCGAATAATGCTTGGTGGGTAAGACATACAAAAACTTAATCTTGCTATCTATGTTGCTGAATCCTTTTTTTTTTTGAGTGCCTCATCTTTCTTATTTTTGATAAGAATAGGCACAATTCCTAAATCTCAACTGCTCTTTCCTGGCTGATTGGAGAGTTTGAGCAATGTGGTTGTCAGGTGACAGTGATGCTGATGCTGATGGTTGTCAACTAGATGACGCCATCATATTCTGTATTTGTAGGGCAACACGTGTGCCTGTGACTCCTCTTGGTTTGTGAGTCAGATGTCAGGAGCAGTCTAAAAGCAGAGAGGCTATAAGGACAACATATTATTTCTGGTCGTTTCTTTTTTTTTTTAAGCACTCTTCTGATTGGATAGTGAGCTGTTGAGTTTACTGTGTCGGCGTAAAGCTTTCTACTGTCCTCGGGCCAGCTGGCATTTGTTATTGTTCAGCCCAGCCCAGAGACGAGATATGACGAACACGCTGCTCCTGAGCAAAGGAGGGCATGTGGACATTCACAAAAAGCCCAAATGTAACTCCAGCTAAACTCTTATTGATTACTTATTTACCTATTTATAATACTTGTTTTGATCTTGTTTTTACGATGTCTCTCTTTTATCCTGTATATTTCCTCGCTGCGGGACTAATATAGGATTATCTTATCTCTTAACAGGTTCATGTCTTTGGTCACATGACGGCACATGAACACGCACAATTAACTTTCTGGCCATTTAACCAAACCGGTGAATTTTGCCCTTTTTTTGCCCTTCTCACGATGATACTCTGTACATTTTACAGTCCACATGAAAACAGCCAAATGCAATTTTTTTTTCTCACCCCACTCCATTACCTCAGTCAATACATAATCTTCCTCTTCCTCCTTCTGATGTTTCTATTGATTCCCCAGACAAGTTTTACCATGCTCCTTAGCATGTGTATTAATGATCTCTCGCATTTTCTGTCCCCCACACACACATACACACACACACACACACACTAGCAACTGGTGTGCTGCTAGGTCGGAGACACTTTGACAGGGATGAGTGTGAGAACGTGTAAGTGTGTGGGAGGGTTAGCAGTTGAGAGGATTGAAATATCAAGCAGAGACTGATAAGAGACCGAGTGGAATGAGTTGTGCAAGACGTGCATTCATTTGCACTGTTTTCCTAAAATCTGGACCCTAAGTTGTACTGGCAAAATGACTCGACGTGTCTTTGGTCCACCAGGAGAATGCCAAAATGCAGTTGCCTCGCCATAGACACTGACCTAGATGACAGGCAACATTGGGGTGGTAGCGCTGCACCACAACACACTGTACTAACTGCTGATGCCATCTGCTGGCCAAAAGCACAGACTGCAGTCGCAGTGTTGACTGATCCACCAGATCAAATACCTTTCTGCAGGTTCCTCACAAAGCTTTTCTGCAGGCATTTCTGATACTGTGATAATCCTTCCCTACCCTCTCTACTTCATTTTAGCTTTACACTTGGCACGCCAGCTTTCCCGCACTGCATTCCCGTAAAGTGTGCCGTCGTTTGGTTAAGACGAAACAAACAGATGTGTCCAAGAAGATATATGGTAAGAGGGGAAGTCTAGCGCGCTTGTTATAGAACTGGTGTATCTGCGCTTGCTTCAAATATGTGCTAAGGTATCATTGCCCGTGGCAGTGAAACATCTCTATGATGGCAATATTCAAAGCCTGACATTAAATATTTGAAATATCTGCCCAATGAAACACAATTAGCTCGAAGAGTATTTTGAAATGATGTCTGCGCTCCCTGTAATTGCATTTGTGAATGAATGAGTTTTACCACCCCTCGGCAGTTCTTGCCTTTTTGTAATTGAAGTGCATGCAAAGATCAAAGCCACCCTTCAGGAGGAATAGGTGGTGCAATAAGCAGAAACCCCCCCAGACTACTCGCACAGCAGTCCCCCTTCCACTGCAACTCCGTCGCAGCCTTCAGTCAGTGGTGCTGCTGCAAACGGCCACCAGGGGGCAGGAGTGCTCAGGAGTGTTTTGTTTTTTTGTTTTTTTCCTCCCGCCCTCTGTCCTTCATGCATTCTCTTCAGCTGTTTGTCTGTCTGCTCAGAGTGAATGTCCATACATGCATGCATATGCACCGAGCAGCATATGAATATTGAGTTCCTTAGGGGAACTCTAGATGCGTACAAAGAGTTGTACATGTTAAGAAATAAACATGAACATAAAAGCCTTTACAGACGTCGCATCACATTTGCTCCCGAGACTGGGATGACATTGCACTTTCTCGCTGATCACGAGACCACATTATGCTTGTATGTGGCCCGGGAGTGACTTCCCATTCCCCCACCACTCTCGGCTCCATCGCTTCGCTGCGCCGCACGATGATCGAGGTTCAGCTGCATCGAACAAACCCCTTCACAGCTCCACATGTACCGGCCTCCTATGTATACCAGATTGTTAATGGCTGCTCTTATTAATTTCACAGGCAGGCAATCAAACACAGCCTTACTCTGGGGGGGGGGGGGGCAGCAGATGTCTGGTGTAACCTTCGAAGTACATTCGGATGGACCCTTAGCAGGCAGGCGGATGATATTGAGGGGAACGGGTGAGAGGGAGAGAAAAAGAAGATGGGAGTAAGTGAGTTGTTTGCAAAGACGGGTTAGGAAAAAAGGAAGGAGTAGAGGGTGAAATCAAGTGACGGAGGGCGGGCTGATATCAAAGAGGCCTTTGTTCGAGCCTCCCCCATAGCTGTATGAGGATCAGAGCCAGAGAGCCGTGGACCTTGAGGACCTTGAGAGGGGGAATTGAATGCTTACGGTGCAGAACTCTATCTTCAAGGCTCTCTGCCCTCAACTTTTTTCATTTTTATCATTAATTATTTCTCGCTAATTGCCAGGATTATAAAAAGAGGGAAAGAGAAAGGGCGCTCTGGGTCTCTGGAGTCTTAGACCAGTGTGTGTGTGTGTGTGTGTGTATGCAGTGTGCCTACACGTACACTTCACCCGCGTATATAAAGAAAGGAACAAGGTGAAGAAGCAGAAATTGAACATTCTTGGTCAGCAAGGTTGTAAGCACTCTGTATTTGAGTGTGCTTTTTGAACCATAGCACTATTTCCATTAAAGTTAAGAAGATGGTCATAGACCAGCAATGTCCTTGCAGAGTGGTTAACACTTGAGATGATTGAGTTTGATTTTTCTATATTTTTTTCCCTTGCCTGTTCTGTTAAGAGCATTCTTATTTGCTGAAGCCGTAGAGTGTTTGATAGAAGCGTTCATGTAGGTTACACATGAGACTGTATTGAGTTGTGAGCTAACAGCCTGGTTGGTGTCCTTGTTCCATTATCAAATTCACACACAACAAAAAGTTACTGTTGTTGATATTTATGCAGTGTGACAACGCTTTTAGCTCATCAAAAGATGTATTCGCAACAAAGCCCAATGTTTTGGCACATTGTTTTTTTCTTTCCACATCTTTTGAGCCTGACATTTCTTCCATTTATTTCTGTACTGTAGAGCAGGGATTCCCAAAGTGTGGTGCGCGAGAGGAAAAGTGTAATGGCGTCTGATGGTGTAATAATATTAAATATAAAAAAAAAATGTAATTTTTATTTAAAAAGTGGGATTTTTCACAAAATAAAAACATGAATTATAAAAATCCCCTTTGTAAGATTTAAAATTAAAAACGTACAATTTAATAAATGCACTTGAGCGCCTTGATTTGTTCCGATTCAGGGATTAATATGATACAATGTTGCAGTTGCCCCTTTGTTCGGTTTGTGTTCACACTGCAACATTTAACAGCGGACTAAATCTTGGAAACAAACGCCACGCGCGAGCAAACTCTCATTGGTCAGATTTCTATGCGGCTATAAATGGGCTCTGTTGCTTTTTAAATTTATTTTTATTCAGGGGGGGGGGGGGTGCGCGAACCCGGTCGGGATGTAGAAGGGGGTGCGCGGCCTAAAAAGTTTGGGAACCGCTGCTGTAGAGAATTAAAACTTTGGCGAAGTAATCCATCGCAGCGATGTCTTGTTTTATTGTGGTCAAAGGCACCTTATTGATGATGCATTTAAAAGTGCAGAATTATTTGAAAAGTCTGCTGCTGATAAGCTTGGCCGTCCGTGCTTGTACAAGGCTCCAAACTCTGCGACACATTTGGGCATTTGCAAGATATGTTTCTCACAGAATTAAACCGGGATGACGCACACAATAAGCATGCATGAACACCATGAACAGTCTGTCAGTTGATCAGCCTGTACTGCACTGTTTTACCGTTTGTGTTGCATAATGATACAACGGGTGCAACTTCTCCTTTCTTTCCCTGTTTGGAGAGAAGGATCGAATTATTATAGCCGAGTCGTCATCATCGGCCCAGTGTGTTCCTTGAGTTCTTGGGAAGGATGGTCGGGCGTTATTTGTCAGATGTTGATGGACTCATATTTCCTCTTATGAGCACAAAGCTGCTGTCTAAAACTACACAGAACTCACGTACTCATAGCCAAGATCAAGTCAAGCAGCAGTGTTTCTCTCCAGCTCCCTATAAACAACAACATGTCAAGACAGGATGTCTGAGACGATCGCATCATGTGGTGTTTTGACAGAGGTTCAGAGTATCAATACTTTGTGAGTATTACTCTGTGAGTCAGTCAGCAGTGTCATGGATCCACATCTCCTTTCCCAGCGTGGAATCATTGCTCTGCTCACATTGACTGACGATCCCGGACCCATCACCCCGTCCGTCTGGGGGAGCTGAACCTTGAGAGGCTGCTGGACCAGACTGGGCATTGTGCCTATACTTGCCAAGCAACACTACTCACAAATACAGAGGACGATTCCTGGGCTGTGCTTCAAACACATGAATCATTTCGCTGTACCACAACGTTGATACATCATGGCCATAGCCACAAAGTGTGTTTACTTGTGAACTTTAGCAGATCTGGTAGATTTTGTTTCGCTATGATGAGCTGAGCTTCATATGTACCATACAGACATGAGAGCTGTCTTCTCATCTAACACTCTGCAAGAAAAATGAATCGGCATACTTCCCAAAATGTAAAACTATTCCTTGAAACAAAGAGACAATTCTTGGCACTGCAGCCACAGGTTCTTCTGGATGAAGCTAGTGCGTAAAGGTGCGACGTGTAAGCTCTGACGACATGCTCCAAACAAATAGAGGACAGCATGTGACCTAAATGACAGTCTTTAGTGAAATGAAAAGCCAACTTCTACCCAACAGCAGGGCAAGAATACGCCGATTTTTACCAAACTGCTTCCTTCTAATCTTCGCGTGTGGCGTCCTATAGTTTACACTCGCCATCTTTTTATTTACTGCGCCACTAACTGGGGTAACAGTTAACCCCTAACCGCACATTCTGGCCAGATTTGACACATTACACCTTTAAAAAAAAAAAACGGGCTTGCTGTCGTCCCTTAACAGTAGCTGGCCATTTGAGTCCTTCGAGACAATCCAAAGCATTGCAGAGTTAAGCTGCGCTTTTTAAAATACAGCGCCTGTCGGCTCGTCTTCCTTCAGTAAAACATAACCCGACACTGCACATACTGAGCAGGCGAAAGGGCCCCAGAGCCTCATAAGGAGGAATGGGCTCGCAGCACAAGTCTGGCTCCAGACCAGGTCCTCGTGGCTTCTGTTATTCATAAGAAGAAGCAAAACAAATCACCTTGTTGTGATGGATGAAGCTGCCTGGCTGCTTCTTGTCGTGCTTTACCGTTCACCTGATGCCTCCCTTGTACGTTCAAGTTCAGTGCGGGTCGTTAAAAGTGCAGCTCGAGCTGCAGAAATGCAAATGTGCTTTGACTGGCACCCACTGACTGACTCTAATGCCACAGTTTCCAACACTAATGCCACCACAGCTAATTGATTCGATTAGCTGTGGACAGTGACATACAGTGGCTTAAAACATGCCTCGTACTTTGTGCCCCCTGTGGCACAAAATAGTTTGTTTCATGAGGCGAATCAGTGTAAAATCTGATATTCCCTTATTGACTTGAGTGGCAAATGACTGCGTGGACCCGCCAGAAACCGGGATACGTTGAGAGAATGACAAAAGATTTTCACTCGGTATTCATTTCTGACATTTTTAGGTCAGGAGCTGTGAGCAGTCTGATGCTGCTGTTTGCAGGGCGCTAAAGCGCAGCTGCAACATTAACCCCAACCTGTGCTCGGAGGAGTTGTGACTTTCAGTGAGCATCTTACCCCTCCTCTTTCTTTGTCCCTCTCCAGTCTCTGTTTTTATTCTGCCTGCTCCTCCAACAGCGTGCTGACATTTTCGCGTTGGTAGATCTGTCAGAGTGTGCAAGAATCAGTGCCAGCTGATTACTAGACTGATTGGTATGTGTGTTTTGTGAATTCTCCGCACCAAGTGATGCTTTTCAGTCAATACTGCAGCCCGCTGTGCATCATTGGGAACGAGAGCGCATTGTAGCCTTTCAGCCCCTCTAAATCCACCCGAGATGATTCAATAACAGAGTGTCAAAGTTCAAAACACACAGTGCTCTCACTCAATCCCTCCATCCGGCCATTGTCCTGTTCAATCACATCACTGGGTCCCGCACCCATTCATACGCTAGTCGCCAAAGCTATGTTCATGGGGTGATTATGGGGTCATGTGCACAACACAAGGAGCTGGCTGTGCTTATAGAATAAAGCCGTCATTATGCGGCCTATATGGAACATATCGAGACCAAGCTCTCGAGTGCCCAGATCGGCTCGCGGAGGGCATAAAGGGACACATTTGTGTGCTGTCACAGTGCAGCAGATAAAGGTGTTTGTGTATATACGCGCACATTCGTATTTAATATATTATTCGAAGTTATTGTGTTAATGTCAGGAAGGATAACATTTCATTTGAGTGTTAGAGGATAACGTGTTTGGGCACGTGGCGTGGGCTGCCTGTTGTTCTTAGTGTCAGGATACAGTGTGACTGCGTTAGAGAAGGCTGGCACGGCTGGGCATGCCCCTTGCACCCCCCACAGGGCTTTTGGAAAGTGCACGTCTCACCAAAATGTCACTTTAACTACAGTGAGCCACTCTAAACACAACCGAGCGCTCGTTCACGCTCTCCTCCCCTCTCTTGTCCTCTTTTCACTCCCTCATTTGCGGACACACCTGAATCATCCTCCTGAGGAAAAGAGGCAAACGTAGATTTCAAAGCCAAGTCGGTGCTGTAATTAAAGGCAGTGTGTATGCAGATGTTTTCATCGCGACTGTTCCAGGAAATCCATCCACTTGAGAGGATGATTTTTGTGCACGAGTGAAGTTCGGTAATCTCCTTGTATTTTAATGATGAGAAGAGCTATATTGCCTCAATTCAACATCTCAAGTGCTATATGGGTAGTTGTGTAATTATGATAATCAGCATTTTGCAAGCTGCAAAGGAGGCACTAGGGGCCAAATGGGGAGATGAGAGAAAAGTTACTTAGGCTCTGCAAATCATCTGACGGTAGTTATTACAGGCTTATTGCTGTGGATGACATCTATTTCTCTGCTTTCTGACAGCACATCATCCTGACTTTCCTATAATAGCTTTGGCTGGCAGACGAGGACTGGTGAAAATGAATTAGAAATGATTCCTAGAGTGCAGTATTAGGGAGCTTCTTTTTTTTTTTTTTTTTCTTTTTTTTTTCTTTTTTTAAATAGTGGCACTTTTATGAAAAAACTGGGCCATGTAATCACTCAGGCTAGACTTTGATTAAGCGGTAAAGTGAGCTGGTAAAAGTGTGGACGTCATGGGGGACATAGCTTATGTCGGTTTTGACAGTTCATTCTGCATTTCGCTCCCTAATTCCAACCTTCCCTCATCCTTCCTGTTACATCGGATCCCTTTCATGTTGGTTCCTATTCTTCATCTCTGCGCTGGTGTCATTGCTGCCTGTCCTCGTGCTGTTATCGCATGTACTGATTTGTACTATCCTTTTTGCTGTCTTTTTTTTTACTTAAGCATTACAAAAGCTGTTGGAGGACTGCTTACAGACCTGGTTATCTCCGCCACGAGATTAGGTATTCGGCGTGTGTGCACATGCATGGGCATTTTCTGTGTCCGTCTGTCCAGTCCACTGCTAATCCCGCCTACCGCCTCACCCTTCAGCTTGTAATATGTCACATATTTAATTTACTGCTTCATACAGTCACTGACTGCTGTCTCCTCACTACTCTTAAAGGCGTCATAAATTGGGGGGGGGGGGGGGGGGGTGTGAATGTGGTGGAAGATATGTAAGTAAGATAACAGAAGAGATGTGGAAAACAATGTTTCAGTATTAACACTGAGGAATACAGCTCTCCTCATTCTTTGCTTTTATGTTTCACATTACAGCTTAATGCATTCATACAACAAGTGGCTGGAGGTAATTTATGATAGCTTCCTCAAAGTAGTCTGTGGATTGTGGTGGAGAAAAATGTAAATTGTACGACTGATGATGTGTTTGAATGAATACCACATTTTAGTCAACATTTAGGGAATAAGCAAGATGGAAACTTTTTCACATGCTTTAAAATAAACACACAAATGGATTGCCGTAGTGCACGTGCAGCCTTTGCTCGTTGAAACTATACCGGCATATAATGAGCATAAGAACGCGTCTTCCAGGGTCACGGAGTGCTTTGATGTGATTTGAAGTTCAGAAGATAATGACTTGTTGAAGACCAACGTTTTATTGAAGAGCCTGCTGTAACCGTTCCCAGTGGACTCGCTGAGCAGTGGCGCAGCGTGAAGTGTGTCAAGGGCATGTTGGTTGCTGTCAGAGTGCATTACATTTTTTTTATTCCAGCCTCTGTTCAAAGCGCGTGTGTGAAATGATAATATTTAGCTTGAACTGATTGTGTGGGTGCATGTGACCTCCTAGTGTGAAATCCCTGTACTTGACTGTGTTTGATCTTTTGCCTCCAGAACACAAAGATTGAACAGTACTGCATGTGCAGACTATGAAGAGATTAGCTCTGGGCTCAGAACATATTGATCAAGTTTATATTTAGAGCTCAGGCCCGCGAGAACATGGCGACGCACATTCATCAGTTCTAGAGGACGTTTTTTAAACTGTAATTACTCAATAATAGGCGTTGTGCTGTAGCCCGCCTCCGCACCTGCTTTTACACACTGTTATCCATATTCATGAGTAAAGGTAGAGATGCACTTGCACATCTTTTGGATGTCCTTTTGAGATACAAAGGTAGTTTAGGACGGTGAAAGAGACACACCCACACAACTTACGAACCCGCTGGCTCAACGTCTAAGTGCAGGCCTGTGAGCACACGTTTCCCCTCATACACACAGACTGCACGCATTAGCATTTCAAACGGCAGCATGCCCTCTAAACGGGTTAATATGGGACATATATTAAAACACACAAATTCTACCACTGTGGCATTTGGCGCCCCATGGATTAAATCCAATTTATTTATATTTAACTGCTTTATGATTAGAATTATCATACGATTACTTTTTTCCCGCTTCCATTTGCATTCTTGCTCCCTCTCCGTCCTCTTTTTATCCTTTTTTTTACGTTTCTCTTCTTTCTTTTTTTTGCCCTCCCTCTTTCCATCTTCCCTTCATTTGCAAGGTTATAGAGGTAATTAAATGAGTCGGAGGGTAGAGAGTAATCACATCTTTCTCTGAGCTGTATGATCTGAGCTGATTTCTCCTTACGACACCGCAGCCAAAATCAAAGGGAAAAATTGGTCCAATTCTCTCTCCTCCATTTGTCCCACCCCCTGCCCATAATGATCAATGTGTCTTACTGTTTCAGACTTGCCTAAGTCTCACTTATCTCTTTTCCAATTTGATATGCAAACAAATTTACACACAGGCGTAGGGCCGTAGTAAAGGAGGACACTGTCAATTTTCCTCTAGCCGCAGGCAAGCATCTGGATACAGTAGAGAAAGATGTAGTGAGAAAGAGAAGGAGAAAAAACACACAGAGAGAGAATGAGAGGAAGTTGGAAGGGGTAGCGATGGTGGGCGAAAACAGCTGGTGAGGTCTTGCAGTGCTGTGTTTGCAGAAAATGTTGGCAGCTGGTGACCTAGAAACATCCTCTCCTCTTCCCAGCACCCGAGCATCGCTGCAATCACTGCAGGGAGAGAGTCGCCGCGCACCCAGCCTCGGCTCTTAATACAGTGGTTGATCACCATAACGAAACGGATAACAAACAGAAAAGGCGGCCAAAGAAAACAGAGCTAAACTCACATCCGCGCTTATGCAACTTTCAAGTTCAGCTCCGTGCGTCTTCCACGCCAAGTGAGACAAAGAATGAGAACTGGAGTCGACTGTGCAGTCGAGGCACGTGTGCAGTGGAGCCCCTTGAGTTGTTTATCTGTTGTACTTTATTTATGCATGCGTTTGTGTATGAAGAAGGGGCATGTTTTTTTTTCTTCTTTTTAATATGCGGCTTAATTGCAAAATCAGAGGTAAACGGAAGGATAAAATGTACGTCTGAGCCTGTGAGGGATTTCTGCTGTAGCATCTACGCATTTGAAGATTATACACCAGGATTGTTTTGCTTCTTCTGCTCCATCGCATTCAAAATAAAAGTCGTACTTTTGATACGCCATTCTGCAGGCATTTCAAATTCGTCAGCTTCGCTTCAGTTTTCCGTCTGTGTTTTGGTGTCATTCTGCACCAGAGTGTGCTCTGACTACGTTATCGGCACACATGCGGATGGTGATATTGGCTGGTGTACAGCGAACAATTACGTGTCTAATTGAATGGCCCAAAACAACAGTAGCTGAAGCTTTTGATTTCTTTAAATAATGAACACAAATGAAGAGGCTAAGTGGTTGATTTAAGTGGTTGATTTGAGGTTTTATTTCATGATTTAATCAGGTTTTCATAGATCCCCATGGATTTGTTTACCCTCTTGCTCTATGATGAATAATGCTTTGCAAAATCTGTCCTTGTTTAGTCACAGTCGGATATCATAGCACTTCAGTTAGATGCGAGTATTATCTGCAGACTGGTGTTCCATTGCTTATTGATGAATCATCCTTCCCAACGATTCTGTTCTGCTGTATGAGTCTTAAGAGAAACTTTGACTTGATTCATTATCCATGAAAGCAACACATTTCCATTCAGCGACGAGATTGCCTCGATGGAATGCCGGCGCGCACAAATGAGCTTCTTGAATGCGGTTGAGAGGTGAGGATCACGACGGCAGACCTTGACATTAAAATCAGCGGCAAGTGAGAGAATTCAATTGAGATATTGAATCGCAGGAGTTCACATCAATTTATATGTTGCGCACAGTGTGTATCTATTACCATGGCAACACACTGTTAGTCTCCTCCGCTCTCCAGAAGCGATTTGTTTCTCCTCTTCATCCGTTTCTTCCTCTGACACTGTTATTCTTCAGCATTTCTCCCCTTAGTCTTTCAATCCATTTCCTTAGCCGGCGGCGCAGCAGTCGCTCACTGTGATATAGTGGTTAATAATATAAAGGCTGATAGCTGGGATTAAATTATTCTGCACATAGGAGAGGATGGTGCATACACTTTATAGACCTGCCTGTGCCCTCGACTCCTGGCTCTTTTTCTGGCTCATGCTTCTATTCTTCAGTGCTCCCCTTTCTCTCCGCCCTGTCGCTTCTTCTTAGGAGCTTTCATCTTGATGTCTTCCTCTGCATTGACCCTGCTTCTCTTCTCCAAACTTGTTTCACTATGTTTCTTTCTTCTTTTCTTTAAATCTCCCTTTACATTTTTTTATTTTTGCTCTCCCAGCATCTTTGGTGTTCGGGCAGCATCGCTCCCTTACACAGAGAGGTATCTTTTTTCCGTTTTTCATTTTTGTATGCTTTTCCTTTCTCTGTGTAGGAGGAGCACACACTCTTTTTCAGCTGGAGTCCTTATCAAGCATGACTCACAATTCAACTATTTCTACATTGGAGCTCGTCCTCTAGAGTGTTGCTCTTTTTCCTCTGCCTCCTTACATATTTGATCTCTTTTCAGCATTTCCTTAAATTTTCCTTGCCCTGGCTGTTTATTCTACCTAATCTTACTTCTCATATTATCTCCTCATACATACATATTCTCTCCTCTCTCTCGCTCTCTCCTCTTCTTCTCCCTCGCTCTCTCTCTTGCACCACCTTCCCTTTTCTCGTCCGTCCCCCAAGTTCTGTAAACGTAAACATTTTGGGTGTCTGCCATCGGAGATATCCAGGGCGAGCCTGTCACCACAATCATTTCAATGCTAATTTCCCTGGCATCTGTGATACATAAATTCACTCTGACAAACACACAGTCATCGGCTTCAGAGGATTGGACACTTTTTTTAATTTTTTTATCCTCGCCTCCCTGACTCCCTCTCCCTCTTTTCCCAGAGCTGGGCCATCAGGATCTGAAGCCAGCTGCATTTCTGATAAACGCGCACACACAAACACAGGCGTACACACACACACACACACACACACACTCTCAGCAGAGCAAAAATGCAAATAGTGTATGCATACACAACACAACTAATGCTGTGCACAAAGCGGCGTTGTATAACAAAAGCACAGGCACAAATGTTAGCAAAGTTATGCACACAAGCTAACAATGCTGCCGATGTACAGAACAAATACTCGCGCATGCTGCACACATGTTTGCATTCCTTCATGTGTATGTTCACATTCAGCTCGGAGTTGTTTTGGCATATCAATGCAGATGCTACCTCTTTCTATTCATCGTGATTCCTAACTCACATTCTTCAGATAAAAACACATGTTCATGAGTGCAAGGTCACGCAGGCTGGTGGAAAGATTCCTTCAGACAAGGCTCTGTATGTGCACACCTGTCTATGCTCATAGGACATATGCAAAGGGAGGGAGGGAGGGAGAGAGAGGGAGGGAGGGAGTGTATTCCACGCGAAGACCCAGAGATGGAGGGTGTTGGACAGGGAACAGTTACATCTTTACTGTCTCTGTGCTGATTCCAGGGGAATCCTCCGCAATGCAGCATTGTAGTGGGGAGTGAGCCCCCATAGCCGTCAGATGCAAGACCGTAAAGATATTCAAGTATAATGCAGTTGCGTAATCCATCTGCAGCCGCGATGCACTTCTTGTATCGCGGGGAAACACGGCACATGGAAGTGATTCATTCATGTTTGCATTTGAGACATTCCCGTCCATGAAGGGAAAAAAAGAAACAAAACAAAGAGGTTGTGAGACACTCACTTAGCACAATTTGTACACACTGTTTACATATGAATAGGTACGCTTCAATATCTATCAGTATGTAAATCGAGATTTGCTGTCTTCATTTCCCAGTATCAGCACTGACGACACATATGCTTGAATGTCCCACTAAAAACCTCTTTATCTACAAACTCGGCAACATATGCTCGATCATGCTTGTTTATGCATCGGCCAACTCCTTTCAGTGCTCATCCACTTGTGAAATCAGAGAATAATATGCAACAGCAAAGCAAGGGAAACCACCAAAGGAGGGCCTCGTGACGAGAGAAGTCGGGACGTTGCTCTGATGAATGTTGTCAGTACTGTTTTTATTATTTAATGCGGGGCTTTCCACAAGGATATGGAAAAACCAGCCAGTGGGAAAAAAATAGTTGTGGGGCATACTCACTCGGGGAACAATTTTGTCCATAAAAAAAATGTAAAAATAATTTGGCTTATTTTTTTGCACATTCTAACTGTAACGGTGACTTTAGCCTCTTGTGTTTCAGCCCACACAGTACATATCTACATAACCACACCGATTGCACACTGATCAGAACTTTTTTTTATTCAAGACTCACTACATTTTATTTGAACATTTTTTTTACACATTTATTGAAACCTTCCCGGCAAAAGGAACATGTTTTTAATGCCTTATTCAAATTTCAAATTAAAACATTGTAAAATGAACCGTATGCCAAAAAATAACAAAACGTGTGACTCTACTGAATCTACTTTGCATCGTTGGTTCATGGTAAAATACAAAAGCGTTCTAGGACATTGTAAACTGTATAATTCCTCATATGACACAGGCACTTTGACAACAATGCCTGTTTCAGAGTGTCTCTGCGATGTGTCGTAGTGATGGCTCTGCTGTAAAGCGCAATGTAAAGACAGATAATTCATTATTTGAATTGATATGTTTATTCACTACGCTCATAAATGTCAGTGTGGCATATATATTTATTTATTTATTTATTTATTTATTTATTTATTTATTTATTTATTTATTTATTTATTTATTTATATATATATAAAAATAAATAAATATAAAGTGTAGCGCTGGATAGTGGTAGTAAAACGTACACGTGTAGCAAATTACAACTAGTGAACCAAAACTATTTTATTAGAATCAGAGATTAATACAATAAAGTAGTCGGCCGTTTTTGGCTTTGGTTTTGCACGTATCGATGGTCTCCTGTGTTGTGTTAAACAATATGAAGTCTAGGAACATGGTGTTGTCCAACTGCACTTGAGGCGTGCACATGCTCTTGGCATACACATACGAGCATGCACACACACGCTGTCTCTTTCTCTTCCTTTCACTGTCTTTCAACTTCATGACACACGCATGCAGAGACAGCTTCTCTCACGCTCCCTCGTACAGTCGTGTTTATCTACCTTTCCTTCTCCTCTCAGCTGTCTGTCCCTCTTCCCCACCTCTGCCTCTTACATTATGCCTCTAAGCCCTTTTATCTCCGCTGTCTCATTCTTTCCCCCCGTCATTACTCTCCCTCTCTATTCTTTTTGCCACCTTTTTTGAGCTCTCTTGTCTCTCCATCTCCTGGCTTCAGTGTTCTCGTTCCTCCCCGGAGGGTCCGTCTCCACCACTGGGATCAGGGGCCAAGCACTCAATATCTCCCACCTTGTCCTTCCACGAGGAGGCCACCACCCTGGCTCTGTTGTGTTGACACATTGATCCTCGCTACCATACCACATAGAATTTGGAGTGTGTGAATAGCGGACGTGTGTGTGTGTGTGTGTGTGTGTGTGTACGTACACAAATCAATGGTGTGTGTTGTTTGACGTGCATGTGGCTTGTGTTGTTCAATGAGTGTAAATTATTTGTTGCCATCCTTGCGAGAACCAGTTTTCACTTAAGTCATAAAGACTGTAGCTCTTTCCAGAACACTTCACAATATACGATTCCAACTTCAAATCTCTAAATCCATCAGCGCAGCAGTTTTTAGTCAGAATTGGCAAATATAGTAAACATTATACCTGCTAAACATCAACATCTGCAATTGTCATTGTTAGCACGTTAGCTCCTCCTCTGGTTGCAAAAAGTCTGCTTGTATAGAAGCTTGTATAGAAGTTCATGGTTCCAATCGGTAGTTTCAAGTTGAAGTTCAGTTCGTAAATGATGGACCATTTAGAGTGAAATAGACGATGAAGCAGGGTATGCTTTAGGGTGTGGCTACTTTGTGATTGATAGGTCGCTACCATAGCGATGTTCACGTTTTTATCTTACAACTTTAACTCTTGTTTTAGATATATTTAGCAGATATTCATGCAGATATATTTTGGTTGCCTAGACATCGTCTTTTTCCATTTTCGGTGGTACTTTAGCGCCACCCTCTCGTGTCACTTCTGGTTGCAGAAATCAAGATGACGACGTCCAAAAACCAAGATGGCGACGGGCAAAATGCCACACTTGTGGCTTCAAAACGTCAGTCGACAAACCAGTGACTAAGTCCTCTTCTTATGTATAGTCTATGGGTTGCATCTGTCGGATGAGCCGTACCGGTTCATCTGACCTCACATGTAGTGAAATAACTGTGGTGTGAATATCTGGAGAAAATAAACCCCACTATTCATGTTGAAGTTTGGTTTCAGACTAAAATTAGGATCATGTTGAGTCTGAGATAAGGATTAAGGATTTTGTGGTGAGGCTTAAAGTTTGGATTAGGGTTTAGGTGTTGTGTGAAGTCAGTGGAAGTGTATCAATAAAGTAGGAATGATTCTTGCACAGCAGCGCTGTCCCTTGCTGACGACAGCAAGACTCGGGTAGCGACAGTAAATCATTGCACGCTGGGAGGCTCATGTCAGTGTTCGTTATAAGTCCATATTTATTCAATCACAAGTGCAACTGTGCGAACAACACGCTTCATCAGGTCCGCTTGTCAGTGGAAGTGTGCTCACAAGTGTGGCTTGACTGCAGTTTGTGTGTGTTCTTTTTTTTCGTGGCTTTGAACATTTTGTCTTGTGTCTTGCTGCAACTGTCTGCAGCCCCACAATGTCAATTTAGGGTACTGGCTGTGTGCGATTGAAGGGAGCTCTACTGGGGAATATGAACTGCTGGCAAAAGAGTGTGTTTGGACTCATATAACAGGAAAACTGCTCCCCCCCCCCCCCCCCCCAACCCAATGTGACCCCATCTGACACAATCCTCCAAACCACCTCCTCGGCCGCCTGAACAGGAATGAGGAGAGATAAGGGTTACAAAAGGAATAATTGCGCCTCTCCCTCGCCAAGTCTCTCTTTTCACAGAGTTTGAATGAGATCATTAACAGACAAAACATTCAACAGACAGGGTCAAGGCACGAACATGACTGTGAAAGAGAGAAAGAGAAATGGGCGGGAAACAATCAATGTCTTTCAATGCATCTGTTGGTGAGATGAGTCAGAAATGTGTGTGCACAATGGACATGAAGGCCACAGAGTCGATGCACATTGGCTGCGGTGAAGTCAGTTGTGTGGACAGCGACGGAAGCGACTGTTTTGTCCCTGCCTGGTGAAAGCACAGGACGGCGTGGGTTAGACTCTGTGAACTGTATCGCTCCTCAAAGGTTGACGGCTTGCTGTACGGTTCTTGAAAACAGTGCATGTTGCCCCTGTTTTTCAGACAGACCATTTTATGGAATAAGAGGAAGCATACACCGCTCAGCAGAAGTACGAAAGGTGATCAACGTGAAACATTTTTTGTGTCTTCACAAAGCAAAAGTTGATTTGACTGCTGTGCTCGTATAGCCTAAAATTGTATTCAGTGATACTCGGCATGCCCCATGTGTATGGTTTAGGCCTAAAATGTGTTTCTTTTTACCTATTAATGGAGAAATACTGGACACATTTTTCCATTTTAAATTACTATCACACACAAATAAAGAAAATGGCATGTGAGGAAGAAGATTGAAGAGTATTTATCTTTTCAAATCCGATGCACAGTAACTGCCATGCTAAGCCAATATCAGGACACATACACACAGACCGTCTACCCACTACAAAACACCTGCCCCGTCCTTGTACAAGGTCCTTTCAAATCAGCTGTCTCTCTCTCCCCTCCCCCTCTGCCTCGCTCTTTTTCTTGCCCGTTTCTAAATGAATGAAATCAATTACATATCGCGTTGCATAGACACTGGCCCCGCTGTAGCTTTTTCAGACCTTTTTAGTTGTTGTTTTTGTCTCCTACTATGATTGTCTGTAAAATGGAACTTCAGTGGCACAACTTCAAGGTTGAAGTTGATGTCTGTACTTTGCTTGGATTTAGCTCCCTGATTCACCAGCCATTGGCTGTCCATGCAGTTTCTTTTCTGTTTCTCTCTCTATAGTGTTAGGTGTGCCCTTCGATGCTTTTAGCTTCACTCTTCTCTCCCCGGCTCAGTACGCATCTGGCCTCTACACTTTTAACACAACGTCCTGTGACAGTGTTTGTACTGTGTGTGTGTGTGTGGCTGTGTCCTCTAACTGTGCTCTCCATGTGGACAGTAGAGTGATGCAGGATGCTGTTCTAGCAGGTTTGTGGCTGCAGGCTTTCAGTGCCATACATTGTTATTGTCAAGAGTTGGTGTGTACACAAACTACAGTGACACACGCGTACACAATCCACGAGGCCGACTTTGCCCCCCCAACCCCTGCAGCACACAACTTTGGCCATTTCACCTCTCTCAATTGCCCCCTTCGTGCATTGCGAGCACCTGACACAGTAGTGAGTGGGAGAGAGCGGACCAACATCTGACAAGTAGCATCTGAAGGGACAGAAGGACTGTCTCTGGAGAACATTCGTACCATCCGTACGTTCCCACCCATTGGCGTCTGCCATTTAGGCTCCTGGGTTTGTCTTGCCAGGAAGCCAGCCCACCCATCAAAGAAACGTATGTTGAATTTGCTGCAATTGACCCACCCTGAAACCCCCCAACCAGTGTTGGATCTCTGAAGCAGCTTCCATTACGCTATATTCAATGCGGCTGCCGAAAAACAAGCTGCTTCCATCAACCTCCCCTCACCTGGAGAACCTTAATTGCCTGTCTGGACCTCAACGATTCAGCTGTGTGTGGCCCACTGAGATCTCCAACAGACTGTCAAGCTCTCAGCTGATATGCCCTAATTGACCCTTGAGTGCTCTGGCAGAGCGCCAGCAAACCACACTTGCCGGCCTACCCCCGGTCTTCGATGCACGCTGCCTTGGGAACTGTCTATTCATCACACAGTATTATGCTAATGGCATGTTCCAAGGTCTTCTTGCCATAAATAAGATAATTCTCATATCTTTAGAATGTAGAATCCCTGAACCGTCATAGCTTATTACTGTAGGCAGTGATTTTCCTCCTCATATACTTAAGGTGGTTGATCACCCATTCATTCACCGGCCATCAGTCTTTAAGAGTGAGAGATCTTAAAGCCGATGCAATCACTATTAATGAGAATAGCATCGGTATCACATTTTATTCCTACACCTAAAGACAAGGTTATTGTTCTCTTTCCATATATTTTTGTGCATATAGTGTGAAAATGAACCTCCATCTTTGAAGTGTGCCAATTCATTTTTTGAGAATACATTTCTATGGAGATATAATTCCACCCTATAATCGCCACAATGCAATAACGTCAACGGATTTGACACGATTTATGCTTTTCATTTACGTTCACCTCATCTCAGTATACCGTGCTGAAAAACAGCAGCATCCTCTTTTCCCCAACTTTTCTTCTTTTAACTCTCGTCACCCACTCGCACACTGTGTTCCGGCAGGGAAAGTGCGAGCGGTGAAATAAAGAGCAATAAGAGTTGCACCGCTCTGACACACAGAAACCCTTTTTTTAAAGGGCAGGTATTGGGAAGCCGAGGAGCTCTTTGTTTCAACTTCAGTGCTCAAAAGATCAATATGGCCCCTCGAGGACGGGAGATAAGAAGAGTAATGTACAGAAGTAGTGCGTCAGCATCGCCTACCATCTGATCACAACCTCCGTTGTTTCCAATAAACATCTTCCCTTTTTCAATTAATTATGATACTGCTTCATTTTCTGTAAAACCAAGAATGAAAGTGTTCCAATCGTCAGAAAAAGGTTGTTTTCGCATCATCCGGTGGACGTTCATCTGCACAATGCCAGCGCTGTAGTGACACAGAGCTGGTTGAAAATTGGCAACATTTCGCTCGTGACCAAAATCTTTTGGGAAATGAAAACATTTTTTACCCGCTTATGTCCAAACACTGATCTCTTCCTTCCCCTCCATATTGCTCTGTTAGTTTTTTCCCACTGAGACGTGTTCCCTCTGTAAAACTATATATTTATTATTCCGTTATTTTCTTTATAACTCTGGCCATTATGCTGTTTGCTGCACCAACATATATTGCTCTCGTTGAGATGAAGGCATTTGTAGGTTTCAGCTGGGACTGGCTTTCAGGAATCCCTTTCTGTCTTTTAAAGATGTTTTTGTCTTTCTCTCTCCAGAGTTGGTTTTATTTATTAGCGATGAGGCATTGCTCCTTTTTATGTTATTGCTTACAAACAGAAAACATCTCGTATTACAGCTTTTGTTTAATATTTCATGGAGACTGGGATTATGATTTCTTCCTTTGTTTATTCATACTTTTGCTTCAGTTTACGGAAATGTTTTCTAGAACTACATAAACACTGGGAGAGTGTTATACTTGATAGAACACCTTTATCAGAGCCACACAGCATGTTTTCCACCATGAGTGTTTATCATCAGTAAGTGTTTTTCAATCACATTTTATAAGATGTTGAAACATAGTGATTGCTTGGCAACACAAAGCCGATATGACTTTGAGAAAATTGCTCATTGCCGTCTGTAAGTTTGTATAAAACGCGGGGTGAGTGTCATTGACTTCTTCATGCACACACAAGCGCTAAACCCCCTCTCCACTCCTTTCATGTCCTTTTTTTCTTGAGCGCGCCGCTTCGACACTTTTAATTTCGTTTACACACTCGTGAGTCAGCCTCAATCCTTCCTGGCCTCGGTGTGTCCCTTTCTGCTGTGTGAAAGCCGACGGTGTCTTTAAGCCCTCAAGGATGGCAAACAGTCAAAACCTTGCCCATCATTCCATTAAACAGCTAATGCAATAACAGTTAGGTGGAGGAAGTGTGCCAGCAAGCCCTCTTCAGGCGACAAGGGTCCTATCTCTGTGTGTACGTATTTGTGCTTGTGTATGCATTTGCACTGTTTGTGCACCTGCACGTTTATAGGGGCTGGAGGAGCGGGGAGTGCTTGGATGTGTGTTTCTGTATATGGGGGTGTGAGGGTTTAATGAAGCACTTTTAACTCTGCACATTTCCCCAGGCGTGGCCGACTCAGGGGCAAGGCTATGCATGAGTACACTGCCAAAAGATTGCCTTAGTTCCAAACTGTAATGCTAAAGCAAAGAGAGCACACATCACTTTTACTTGCCAATCGTATCCTCATAATCCCGACGTTATTGGACAGCCTGATGCGGTGGCGGTGGGTTGAGGTCTTTTTCGCTGCTCGTATACCTGCACATGTGCACACTCACACGTACGCCTTATGTCTCGCCAAAGTTCGATCGGAAAGCTCAGCCAAGGGTATGCGTAGTTGATATTTCACAACTCCGGATCAATGCCCTTTCAGGCTAACTTCAGAATTGCCTTTTTATTGTTATAGATCAAAAGGAAAGAACCCACAGTTGAGCATATATTGATGAAGAGCACTCTGCAATGCCTCTGCTATCTTTACCTTCACTTTCATTAAAAATATACAGTGTGTGTGTGTGTATATATGTGTATATATATATATATATATACACACACTGTGGAATGACTTATTTCCGAGAAACTTGTGAGCACGTCTGTGGTGAACTCCAGATGTAAAGTGTTGCTTTTGGCTCTCATTAAAAACTCAGTTGGACAGATTGTATGGATCAATTAGTCAGCAAAATCATATGAGTGTGCCATGAAATGAAAACATTTGGGAATCTGAGAGCTAATTACGAACCCATAAAGTTGTAAAAACAAGAAACTCTTGAATCTCTAAAACGCCATCAAACAGTGTCTTCACTTTCTGTGAGCAAAGCTCAGCTCACCCTGCAAACACCGCATGATTTTGAGTGTTTGCCACCAGCTCTATCTTTTTATTGATTTTTGTTGCCTGCTCCCAGTTTGCATTTATATGATCCAGTTGTCAAACTGTCTCTCTTCTTCCACCTTGACTTGGAGGACAGATTCACCGAGGCTGTCAGGCAAATCAGACTAAAATGTCTTTGAGGTAAATAGAATGATCGGAGGCAGATTGAGGGTGAGAGCGCGAGTGGGACAAAGATCAAAGCCAGACTATGTGTTGAATACCAATCTGTGTCCATTATGCCAAATACAGTATGTGTGTTGGCTCTTGATTATATTACACTGTGAGGTCCCAAACCTGGTATTGCACTGCTGTGGGAGCAAGACAATCTTGTGGGGTTGTAAAAGCTGTCCCCACCGCTTTGCCAGTTTACTCTCGGGTTCAGGGTGACGTTAGGATGCATAGTTCGGATGGGGGTAAGAAATGAATGCAGTTAGTGGAGAGTCCCCACAAGGATAGACAGCCTTTGCGTGTGTGTGTGTGTGGGTGTGTATGTGTGTGTGTGCGTGTTTGTCAGTCTCTCTCTGTGCCTGTATGCGAGTGCATGTACCCACTCATTATGTAGAAATCCTAATCAAACACTGCTGAGCTCTGACCACCTGCACCCGGTTGTAAGCCAGCCGGCGTCAAACGTGTGTGCCAGCGTCTCTTAAAAAGAAATAATTTCAAGTGCAATTCTGGTTTGCGCTTAATCTATAATGTAACAGCCTCTTTTATCCAAAGTGATTTACGAAACGGAGAAGCGGCCTTACAAACACGGCAAATGCAGCTTGGCAACAGACCGACTGCAATCTTTTTTTACCAGCACAGCCACACAGAGCCAATGCTCAAAGTATTCCTATTAATCTGTTAATTGTTCTCTCTTCTTCGGGTGCAGACTTGGCAAAGTGGAAATCCTCATTAAATTCCACAAATCAACTTTTTGTACCATTTGCTGCAATATGTCGGGCTTGTCTCGAAGAACTTTGCTTACAAGGCTCCAAGGAGACACATTGATGTCGTTGTAAAAGGACATTGTCACCGCTCCACTTGCTTTAACAATGACATTTTTGTCACCTTTTTGGCTCACCGTGACATGTTTTACTTTTGCCACTGGCAGCTAGAACACCCACTGAATAATTGGACTCTGCAGGGGGACAGAATGATTCATCGAAGTCAAAGTGAAGGAAAGAATCCATTCTGGGGATGAGTGAAAGAACAAGAAAGTTCATCTCACATATGTTGTGACGAATAATAGTGAGACAGGGGGGTTTGGGATGTTGAGGAAAAGTGGAGGGAGAGAACAGAGAGCAGGGAAAATGACACAAAATGAGAAAACTGTGAATGATAAATGGAGAGAGGAAGAGTTCTGGAGAGCAAGTGATGTGGGGTGGGTGTTGTGTAACATTTATTCATCCATATGTGTGTGTGTGTGGGGGGGGGGATGTGCATGCCAACCAAGAAGTGTGGAGGCCCTGCGTGTATATGTGTCCTAATCGATTCTCTCTGTGCCATCTTCAAGCCCTCCCTCCGCCCCAGCCTCAGGGATATTTGTGTTTGCCTGCAGTGTGCTACTTAATAGAAGCTCTGGAAAAAAAAACACCAAAACTTGCAGGAGACACATGCACGCAGGCGCCGTACCTCACACAGAATAAAGAATGTGCAGCATTTCTCACATCTATCGCTAAAGGGATGCTCTTTCAGCCGCCAAAGCTCAGGGAGTACCAACCGACTTCGGAGGGGCCTTAGTGCCAGTTCGGCGGTACCGAGGCCCCACGAGGCGACGCTTTAGCGCCGCATTGTCCACTTTTCAACTCGCTTTGAAAGATCCAGTTCAAATGGTAGGCCTCCACTTCTGACAGTGGAGATTGGGTTAAATGTTAGACTTTGACTGGCTGTCACCAGGGATCCCATAATAATTATTAAGGGTCACCAGATGAGTAAAAGGATAAGAAAAAAAGAAAAGTTACATCAAATTGTTTTTCTTATGAATTCAACTTTATATTTAAATTGTATTTTTTTTTTTTTTTGTTAGTGAATCTGACATTCAAATTTGACAAGAACAGCACGTTTAAGATAACACTGCATGTGTGGTCATGCTCTAGTTTAGAGGCACCTCATGAATAAGCAAATAAATTTGCACCCTGCAGGCTTGTTTTGTTTCCCCCTGCTCTGCTCTGTAGTTGTTGTTTACGACTCCTTAGGCACACATAAGTCAGACTCACCATCAGCCCAGAGCAGTTGCTCTCTGTGTTAAGCGCTGCTGCAGGATAGCAGCAGAGATGGGAAGTGAAGTGAAGGTGGATACTGTGGGAAACGTGGTGAGAGTAAGAGAGAGAGGGAAGCAGACTTCGAATAAAGTGTGTGTGTGTGTGTGTGTGTGTGTGTACCTGAGGCGAGAGGGCGTGAGAAGGAGTAATAAAAAAAGATGCTCGGTAGGAGAACTGCAAGCTGTCAGAGCTGGAGATATTGACTGACCGACGAAAGCTCTTAATGTCTTATACACACTGCACCGAACACAAACAAATACATATGTTGGCCTTATGGTCTCCCTCTTTGTCTCGCTCCCGCATGCATATATTTGCGTATAGTTTATACAATCCTTTTCTCATTTCTTGAGCAGCCAAGCAACACGCCTCATCGCTGACACCACTTCTTAAACCTTAGGAAAACAAAAACAAAGCCTCAACTGTTCTGCTTCCTTAAGCAGGCTTTACCCAAATCTTCCTCCAGACTCAACTCTGTCTTGTCAACACTTGAAGACAAGAGGCCTCAGATTGCAGCAGAGTCTCCCCTCAGCATCAAAGTTTTAAGCAAAGGGGATTTTTGGGCTGCTTCTGCTGCCATTGCTGGTGGCGAGGGTATTGTTATGGATGTGCAGTCTATCCCCACCTCTCTCAGACTCCGTGCCCAGCGGATGTTTATTCAGGCGGAAACATACTCGGCGCGAAGCCGAGCAGCTTGCGGTTAACCATGCTTGGGGAGAGAGACAGGAAAAGTGTGTGCGCCTGTGTTCGGTAGGAGTTTGAGGTTATGTATGTTTGATGAAAACAAGAGAAAAACAGAGTTTAAAAACGCGGCTCTGCACCTGCGTTTTAGTATCACCCGATCAACCTTTAGCCGGTCTTCTCCGTCATCAGTCGTCTTCCTCATTACGATGCCTCTGCGCCGTCCAGCCCCGTGGCCAAGAAATGATAGCTGCCGTAGCTTGATTTAAATTGCCCGTAACGGCCTCGGAGATAGTTTGGCCGCTGATTCAACTCCTGTTGCGGCGTTTCATTTGAATGCACATGGCAGCTTTACAGCCAAATCAAAACAAAAAATGGTTTCTTTCAGTGCAGAAGGTGAAAAAAGAATACAAAAAAAAGAAGTTGGCACATGTGGTTTATTGTCTTGATACTCTGTTTGATCCTCACAGGATGTTGGAGTTCAGACATTTTGATTGACGGCTTCCTCTGTCGCTCAGTTTCCTGCGCCGTTTGATGTTTTTTTTTGCGATGCGTTACATCTGTGTTGTCTGACGCGTCTCACCCAACTTTGTTCGGGGTCTGTAATGGAAGGTTGCTGTTTTATAATCTGTGTTCAGTACACACTGGGAGATTGGTATTTGCATGTGAATTGCTTTTCTGTTGTCTCTGATGTGGGGCACGATAGCATGCTGTATGAAAAAACCTGATGTGTGGAACAGTCGCACTCCCACTGCATTGCTGCAGTACAAAAGTTGAGAAAGTGTGGAAGAAAGGATGAACAGGGTTGTGTGATGGAGGTGATGCTCAGCTCGGAGAGTTGGGATAGACCTCCTGGAGGTCCCATAGCTCCTGGCAACCCTGCATCCTCCCCTTTCTTCCCACAACCCGCCTTCTCTCTTCAGCCATCTCTCCACCTCATCCCTGCTGATGCCTTTGCTCTGCTCCCGACTTCCCCGCTCGCACTTTCTTTCCTCCCTCTATTTTAGCTCTGGCTCTCCCTCGCTCCTCCCCCTATTTCGGAGCCAGCTGTGTACCTCTGCTAATGACGCTGAGAAAGCATGCTGTCAGCACATCCTCTGAGCCGCCAGGGCATGGTTACATAAGCTGGTTAACAGAGCAGGCCCACCGCCATGTCAACCCCTCATCATTATTAGGAGAAAGAAAATGAGAGAGAGAGGAAGATGGAGGTGAAAAGAAAGGGGAGAGGGACAAAAGTGGAAGGAACATATGCTCACCGACTTTAACTCATTTTCTGACTCTGTAGCTAACACATGGCCTTCTCACCCTCATCATCTGCAAATACCAACTAATTTCTCATCCCCTTTTTTATCTTCCCTCTTCTCCTCAGTCTATCATATACACAAATGCATAGACCCAGACCTCTGAGGGGGCTTCAACCAGCCAGGGGTCTTTTTACGACTCTCTCAGGGCGATCAGGAGGGTCGTTCCTCTCGTGCTATGAAGGGCCCTAATTAGAACCATCAGGTAATTAAGCACAATTAAAGGATTAACAGCGATGTTAGAATAAAAACGAAAGGCCTCCCACCACTTCTAGCCGAAAGGCATACAAAGAGGAAAGCATGCACCACATGCACTTCGCTTCTTCCCTTCTTTTCCTCATCTCCCAGCACTGCCGTGGCTCTGCGTGAATGTATCTGTTAAAGACCTTTCTTCTCTCTCCCGCATCCCTGCTTAAAACTGCAGATTTCCTTTTAACAATCCAAATCCCCCCCCCCCCCAAGTTGTATTCTCCCCCCCCATCTAATCTCTAACTCTAGCCGCAGAAAGCAAGGTCACAGCAGGAAAAGAGAGGCGAGCATAGCTACACGGGACAACAATATGAGGATCGAGAGTTACAGCCCTCAAACGGCTCTGTGGCCTAGCAGAACAAAGTCCTCTGCTTTATAACATTATTAGCCCGCTAACGAAGAGAAATGAGCTGCTTACGTGCAACAAATTGGAGCACCACCTAAAACAAATGGAGCCTCACAAATACACAAACCCCACCGACCAAGGTCTGACAGACATGGCAATCCATCTTTTACACGTGTATGTAAATGATGCACTCACTGAGTACAGGCTTCCTCTGCTCTAACTGTACTTCTATGGGTAACATGTAGTGTTTGGGTCAATGGGGGCTACTGGATGCTTGGCAGAGTTGTGTGCACAAATTAGTATGTGTAGAGATTTCTTTTGTGTTTTGGCCCTCTAGCTCAGTTTGAGTAATGGCCTCTTTGGCAGGATGAAGTTAAGGCCCCCCCTTTGTGTGTGTGTGTGTGTGTGTGTGTGTGGGGGGGGGGGGGGGTGTTTGGGTGTGTTTTGCCATAAATTACGAACTCGTAAGCTTTAGCCACACCCTGGAGCTCTGCATGTGATTTGATTTCATATTGCATTGATTTGAATGAGTGCTTACGAGACAAGAATTTGGACTTGCTCGTGTTCTAGTTGCTGGTATTTGTGTGTGTCTGTCTGTCTGTGTGCATTTTATCTGTGCATGAGTAAAAGCTTATTTGCCATGTGTGTGTGTGTGCCGTTTGTGTGTTTTGGGATGATGGAGTAAGGGGATTGGATACATAGAGATGTAGCAGGGCAGAGGGATATAAAGAGAGCATTGATGCACATGCACTAGCCTCTCTGTACGTTTTGTCAAAAAAAACCCCTCTGTGCCAAAAAAAACTGGCACAGAGGGATATAAGCAAAAAAAGCTGAAAGGAAGGATGGGAAAGCTGAAGAGAGGCAAAAAAAAAAAGTTGAGGGAGCCAGACCTAAATATTCAGAGATGTATTGCGTTAATGGAAAATGCTTCACCACAATATAGTGCGCAGCCATTTAGGGATCTGCCTTTGTCATTAGGCAAATGAAATCTTCTTAATGTTCCCTCTGTTTAGTAATGGAAGCTCCTCTGTCATCCCCCTCCTTCCTACCTCACCCTCTCCCTCCGCCTCGCTCCCTCTCGTGTCTCCCTCTGGCATCCCTGTGGTGCTCAGTACGCCGCAGTCAGTGTTCGCTGTCTAGCATACGCCACTAAAGCTCTAAGTACATCTTCCCAAGACTCTGTACTTAGCTGTGGTGCTGTCACTGCATTGCTGTAAAGCGCCGACTACCCAAGCACAACACAGCACCAGCACAGACACTTTCAGTACCTTTTGCCTTTATCGCGAATAGTTGAGTATTCCATGAGAATTGCGGCGATTTAAAAGCAGCGTATTTAATTGCAAGTGTGTCACTTTCATCTTCTGTCTACTTTGTGAGACCGAGCGTCTCAGCTCCACATAGAGAGAGCCATGAACATGGCTCTGAGCTGGGTGTTTCGTGCCGTTTGTTTTCCAGCACCACAGACAGCTCCAGGCCCAGCCAGTCCAGCATGCAGTGCGTTTCAGGACCAAAGACAGCACCTCCACACCCAGGCTTATTAAAGCGATGCGGCACATTCAGAATTTTGACATTAAAGTATCTTGAAATCATCGCCCTATGTCTTATGGATGCTGTGCTCATTAGGAAAACAACACTATTGGTCGCTGGTTGTAATACTTCCGAAACAAACTTACATGTATTATGAACACGCTTCTTCACCAGAGATTATAGTTCATACCCCATCATGCACTTTTAAAATGAGTAACCTTGCAGTCCTAACACGAACCCTAACCACAGTCTGGCCATTACTTTAATACTTTTTTTTCCCTCTAAACGTAACCATACGATAAAGGCCCTGTACACTCTCTCATGTGTTTCCACTTCTGGTTAATGAGTCCTCTGGGAAGATATCTGCGTAGGTGGACCACTGGGGAGTAGGGCCTTTTTAATTACAGGGGTGGTTGAGCTGAAACCCTCATGAATTGTCCTCTGTGCAGTCACTTGCGTTGTTTTGGAAGGCATTGACGGACAGCCTTTTGTCTACTTTTAGTACCGTATGTTTCAGAACTTGTTGGCCTAATGGTAGTCATAAACTTAACGAGGAAGGTCAGTATGAATTTAATGGAAATGTAACCAATGATTTCAGGAGATACTGCCGTTCTTTAATTTGACGCTAGTAAAAACATGCCTATTCTCCAATGGCTGTCTGCATTTAATACATTTTTGTCATTACCAGCGGCCCTTGTTATTGGTCTCAAGTGAACCGCCGTGGCTTAACCCAGTAATGTGACTCCACTTCAATGATATGGAGTTGAGTAAAATATATTATGAAAGGGAGCACTTTCATTTGCTGTTTGTGGATTACCATACAACACATGCCCTGTAAATGTAGATCACCGCCTCATTGAAGGGTCTGTTTTGTCGTCTTTTCACAATTTCATTTTACAAACTAATTAATCTCTGCTGTCGGCTCACTGTACGCAGCAGGTACGCATAACCCATGGGCATCCATTACACAGTACTGCAGCAGAACGAGAGGGAGGGGAAGGGAGCAGCAGACGTGGAGACTGACAGAGCGGCGACGCCATGAAAGACACATGGAAATGGGAACGCAAAGGAGAACAATCCCGAAATGATGGAGGAAAAGAAGCAAGAGAGAATTGTTTGGAGGAGGGAGGCGAGGAGGAGAGATTGGAGAGTGTATGTGAAACACCTTTTCGAACTCCCAGCAGAGAATATGCAGAGACATCTCATTACCTGAGAGGGGCAGCAGAGATGCAGCTTTCCTAAGGCTACTTTCTGTGCCCCTATTTACACAGACCAACAAAGACTAACCATCCTTTGCTCTCTCTCAAACACACTCACACAGACTCATCACACACACACACACACACAGGAGATAATCATTTTGGTTGCACAACAACCAAAATGATTATCTCCTTCAAACCAAAGTATTTTTGTACGATAAAGAACTGTGTGTGGAGAAAAGTTGGGCAAGATTAAAGTTGCCACAGATTTCAAGAAAAACAAGCACACCTTCTAGACAAATTTAAAGATGACGTGCCGTGCGGTATGAAGTCTGCAGGTCACACGGCCATGCACGCACTATACAAAACCATGCCTCGGAAAATATAATACAGATGTGTAGTAGTGGTAGTGTGCCTGACATCTGGCTGAAATGTCTCTGTTGCTGATACAGCCACTGCCTGGGAGGAGTGATGCCCCAGAGGCAGGAGCCAGTGTTCACTCTGAATCATCAGCACGTGTGAGCGCGCACACACACACACACACACACACACACACACGCATAGCCATGGACGTTAGATGCTCCTCTATTTTAGCATGAGGGGGTCTTTCCCATCTCTCATCCCTGTAGAGCTTAGTACAGCTCATCCAGCGGAGCGTGTATTCATCGCTGCAGGGCAAGCTCTTAGAGGAGTGTGAGTCACAGGCTGCAGGGCAGAAATTCTTGAAGCCAAATTGTACACAGACGCATGGCTCTCTATTGATGGAGAGCTATTTACATTTTTGTGGATGTTTCGTATCAATATACGGGCATATTAGGCCTCATCTGCTTTCATTCTTATTTCTCATCATGCCTCCCATATAACGTTAAAGTAATACACTCAAGGATTTTTATATGAATAAATATCTGTTAAGTCGGTATCTATATCGTCCCACTGGTGGAAGCCCTTGCATTTGTGTGTGCATTTTTCCAGGAAAAGGAGGTACTATTTGGATCTCCAGGAAGTCAGATCCCCCAAAACACGCCTGCAATCACCGCTTATCGCCACAGGTGCTGCCAAAGAGAAACGAAACTAAGGTTGCAACTTAAAACACAGAGTCTATGTATATATGTTGCAGACCTCGTGTTGCCATTTTTATCCTTGGAAAATATCCGCAGGTTGTTTACTGTCATCATCAAGAAAGTAGAGTGGGAGGGTGAGCGAGCAGGAGCACAGAGACAGAAAGAGGCAGAGAGCAATATGCAGGCATGTTGTGAATCACACGCAAGACCGATATGACTCAATTAGATGAGTGCGCACACCTACGCAGGTTGATAAGGGACCATTTAGCACATGAGATGATAAGAAAGCAGCTCACGGTAATGCCAAAATAACTCATTGCTTTGCTGGCATCGGCCGCTGGAGAAGGCTTGTTGATGCCCTCCATCAACGGGGTGTGAATGAGGAGATTAAATGAGTTACTTGATTTTTAAAAGCAGCACGTCACCTTGATTTAGACAAACAAAATGAGGCTTTTAAAAGTCTAGCAGAAGTGTTTGGGCAACTTAAAGGCTTGACTTCATCCAAGACTCCGATTCTCCTCTGGGTCTCGTTTTGTCTTCACTTCAAGGGCAATTGATCTACCCTGGTGCCAGCTGCTGCCAAACAAATATGCAAAAGGTGAGCTCACTTGCTTTCTCGCTCACGTAATTAGGCCTCCTCCTGCCAACGAGCTTCCAGAAGTCCCTCGGCCACCTCCTGAACCAGGCCACACCGGGTGTCCTCCACTTGGACCAAGAGAGACACGAAGCTTCTGTCTGCCTGAGCTCTTTAGTCCGGTGTTAAAATCTGCCCCAGCCATCCATTGCCAGGCTTGTCATCACAACAAGCTTACAGTGTAAATGCCGGAGATTCAACCAGATATTGGCAGTGCACTGCCGTGCCCTTATTTGTTAGCTTCACGCTAATCTGACATGCTGGGTGACAGATGCCAGCCGTTTGAGCTCGTCAATATTTGGTCAGCGTCGGGACGCTGTGTAACATTGAACTATACACTGATGTAATCCAGAGAAATGACAGATTGTAGTGACGGTAGATTCCTGTATTCATGTCGGTGTCTGGGTAGCAGCCAGTCTTGGCTTCAGTGTCTGTTGAATTGAAAAGTAGTTCTATCCTCCCTCTTGTTAGCTGAGATCCCAGTGGATTCTCCCTGTATCCTGTGGAAAGAGTGATGCGAGTCTGAATCCTGAAAGCTTGGTTCTACAAAGCGTTGTCAGTTTAAGTAAAAGGCACACAGTTGTACACCAGTATGCTTTTTGTATATGAGTTTTCTGTCCCACATTTTTCAAAGTGGCTATATTTACATACTTTCTCATTTACCACTGCTGGTCATCTGCACAGTTGTAGAGTTGTCGAGCTTTATATCTGTAGATGCAACAGGTGGGAGATTTGTATCAGATTTGTCAAGCAATTACAAGTTCACTAGAACATTTCTCTTTCCAAATTTGCTTCCACAACTGATACAACTGAAATACTTCACATGAACATCTTACCCGCCGTATTGTTCATCAACTGGGTTGTTAGAGACCGTTTAATGGTGCAGCGTGGAGTTTTGTCAAAGCTACCGTTTCATTCCGTGGTTCAGAAGAACAACAGATTTTCGCTGCTCAGCTTTAAGTAGCACATTCTTCTCATTTTAATGCATACCTCTCTTAGCAATGCCCGTAGCTGCTCCACAAGACGCTGGTGTGTGTAATCGGGCTGCTTTGGAGGAGCTCTCCCCCAGCTGCCGTGCTAATTGAGGTGCAGAGACGAGCCCCAGCCAGATGGAAGGAAGATGCTGCAAATTGATTCCTCGCATTCGTCTTCATTAAGGTCTCGGCTCTGGGGCTCTGTGAAGAGAAAGTGTGAGAGAGGAAGAAGGGAGGAAGGGAGGATAGAGAGAAGAATCGGGGCAGAGGAGACCCCCCCCCCCCTCAGGCCCAGAGGACTCTGCTCTGATGAGGTAAATTCTGACTCTCAAAAACAGTGCGAGTGTGCTCCCTTTTTTTGTGTGTACGTGTAGCAGTCAGGGGAACGAGGTAGGGAAGGAAGCTCCTCTCAATCAGAAAACACCTCAGCAGGTGCTGTAACCTCACGGCGGTGGACATCCACCCTGACCCCTCGCTTCTTCTTTTTCTTACCTTTTTGTGACCCGCAACTCTTGATGGAAACCCCCCTCCTGCTCTCAGCCCCCAGCGTTGCTCAGAAAGTTCTCTACCTCTTCCTCTTATCTGGCAGCAGCTTCCAGTAACTGGGGCCCAGAAGGTGCAACGCACCGTAGTGGAAAGCTGGAAGAGGCAAAAGTTTCATACCATCATTGCTCACGAGCGGTTTATGCACACGGTCGCACTTGAACAGCACCCCACATCTACCCCCGTTGACCACATCCACTGTGAAGCACTCCTCCCGTATTTGTCTCACTCTCAGCCCCAGTGATGCAATGTCGGCAATTACCAGACAACATAGTAAGAATGATGTGTCACTTCCACAAATTACACTCCCCCATACTTAATGGGTCCCGTGTTTATGTAACGATCCCCTCAAATTCTCGCCATGGGAGCGCTAACACTCTGTCTTCCTGCCACGCGCCGGGACTCCACACATCTTTCACCGCATGTTAGCAACCCACCACCCAGCGCCCAGGGAAATAAATGTACAACAACGTCAAACAAATAAATAATGAACATATCAGCGTTTTCTTTTTTTCTCGTTTTTTTTTTTCTTCTCTGCGTCACAGATATGTATGCAATAGAAATTCTTCTGTTCTATTTATCCCAGCATATTGGAGGAAATTTGTCAACAGTGATGAGCTTTTCGGAGCGTGCTGCTCTGCGGTGACATGAAAGGGGATTTGGGATGGAATGGGCTGGCAGGCAGGCAGGGGTGTAAAGGCTGTAGTTGGTTCGCTGAAGGTGGGAGGTTCGCAGGGCGGGGGCGGGCGGGGGGGGGGGGGGGGGGTTTGCTGTTTGATGTTTCATCTATTATTCGTGCCACGTTACCTGGATTATGTGCCAACTGACTTGGGGGGGAGGGTTACTTAAGCCTGTCACCAAGCTGTCTAGAAGGGCTTTTTTAATTTCACTGTCTGTCTACTTCGCCCTCACTCACTCTCTCTCTCACACACACACGCCCATACTTTTCTTCCCCTGTCACCCTCACTCTTCTCACCCATCCTGTGACATCCCATCACGGGCCCAATTCCCTGTTCCTCTTTCTCTTCGCCCATCCATCCGTCCATACCCCTCCCATCCTCCAGCCCGCTCTCATTCCTCAGCGCTGCTTTCCTCTGTTCTGCGGTGACATTAAGCAGCTTACCACATGTCTTGCTGCAGGCTTACAGTGTCCTGGATGCAGAGTTTTGCTGTCACTCTATACAGGTACTCTGTGAGTCAGAGCCTCTTTGGTATATCCACTATGGGGTCTGTTATTTACGTAGCTCACTCAAACCTGGTAACATCGTGCGGGAATTTCACAGACGTCTCTTCAGCCACAGAGCTGAATTCCTTTTTGTTGTGTGTGTATACATAGTTGCCATATTTCGCCTCGCACTCTGCACTAGTTCACTGAATGTACATGTTTGCTTCCTTTTACCAGTTCGCGACTCTAACAACATTGTAACTAATTGCAAAATGCATGCATGGAAAGTAGGGATGTCGGGATAACCACGACAGTTACGGTTTCATAATCTCAACAGTTGTAGAAGCTGCAATATCATTGGTGTCCTGATTCCTGCATTGTTGCCCTGTGAAAACGAATCTTGCGAGACAAGTTGTTTGTGTGTGCGTCGAGTCACGTAACGTGTGTCTGACTGTGTGCAGCTGGTCTGTTTAGTGTGTGAGAGAGTCGTGCCGGTTTTGTGCAGCCGCTCGCCTGAAGCTCTGAGAAGAAGAGCTGCGAAAATGTCAAAGGGAACTGACATTTCACTCTTATATCCGCCAAAGAAGCGCCTTAAATCTGCATTTTGGATATCTACAAAATGACGAGGGAGTTGTTGAAGAAGACATGTTTCCAATATGCAAAGAGTGCCGTCGTAAACTGACTGTAAAGGAGTCGAAGACTTCAAATATGTTCGAGCATCTTGACGATAATCATACACCCCTTTATGCCAAAGTCATAAATATAACTAAGTCATAAGTCAAAACGTAACCGTTTACTTTCCGAATAGGTGATATCAACTGAGGAGGATTGTTGGAGCTCTCTGTGTAATTAGCTTACCCTATTCAACCATTATAAATCAGGAAGTAGCTAAACATAACACCATATATAACTGGGTATAGTTCATGGTAATGTTTTTGTTCATTAAGCTGTATTATAAACATCATTAAATCTGGGATAGGCCTCTCTGTCTCTTTCCCTCTTTTCTCTCACTTTCTGACATTGATTAAGCTCCCGGTATTGATGTTGAATTTGAATTCACTTTCATGAAAATACCTCTGATCCTGCTGCACAACGTTCATAATGCTCTGGCATCAAAACAAGCTAAAGAGTAACCATAAGGTGGCATATTTCATCTCCAGCCCAAATGGAAAGAAATGCATATCATAAACTTCCTTCAAAAGATAAGACTCAGATGGCAAACTTCAGGTTTCTGTTTCTTTTCGTAATACTCCCAAGTGGGCAGATTGTCTCAAAGCGTCTCACACAAGCTGCATGCAGTTGGCAGCTGTCAGAAACTGAATGACGACAGCTGGAGCAGTTCATACGTACAGACTTGAAGTGGCAGTCTCTCTCGCTCTTGTCTCTCGTGAGCCAGACGCTTGCCGTTTTAGCTTGAAGTGCTTTTAAGCAGTTAGTTGGATAAAAAAACAACAGTTTTTGTTGCAGGTTGTTGCTCATTTACTTTGAGGACATTTGAAGCTTTCTCAACTTCTCCAGGTCGAGCCTTGAATCACTGTGAGCAGCGTTCTTACGAGGTTCAATTCCCAATGAATCGCAGCATGCTGCACGAGCAAACTGGTCGTTTAACTTAAAAACAGAACATGAAATGTTTAAAATCAGTGACTCACTCCGTCTCTTTATGAGCGTTTATTTATGCATATTTGCCAATGATGCTTAAGGTCGTAAATGATAATGTATCTTTGTAGAGACTCACTCATCACCAGCGTCCCGGTCTCCGTAAGACCAATCCTAAAAGTAATTAGAAGGATTGCAAATGTATGCATTTTCATTAATACAATAATAAAAACAACAGTTATTTAACTACATGTTTTGCACATTTAGAAATATTAGTTTACATAAAAAGAGATTACGTCGCAACATCTTACCAAACCCATTCAATATCCCCCCTCCATCTTTTCCCGTCTTCTATTTGTCTCCTTCTCTTATTCGTTACATTTTTCATTCACATTTTCCTTCGTTTACTCCTTTGTCTTTGTCCAGCTGTGTAATGTGTGCTACAGCTGAGCCTTGGACGTAGATTTATAGTTCCTGCTTGTGCATTTTTTTAATTTGATTTGGCGCCCGGGGTTATGGCAGCCCTTAAAATGCACGGGCCCCAAGCTTGTGCCCTTTTGGAGCTGACCTCAGAACAGCACCGCGCCCCTTGACTGCCGTCGGGCTGCTACCTGAACGCCTACTTACATTCCCACAAGCATACCCGGGGACCCTTACCATATAGCATGCTATGGAATTACTAACCACCCTGTATTCTGTATTAAATTTTGGCATTTCCTTATGTCGCTCTACCTCCCAGTTATGGCTGCATTTTCAAGGACCTCGGTGACTCACACTTTCTCAAAACACCTTTTATTGGCTGTTTTATACCGCCATTGACTGCCTGCCGACTAATCATTACTACCTACTCTGAACCTGGGCTGCCAACTTTTCAATTCGGTTTGGAGTGAGATTTGCTCAGCGTTCCAATACCCATACCACCATACTATTTAGTATGCCAGAAAAATATTTAGTATGTCCGAATAGATAGTTTATCAAATGTAGAATGCTGAAAATACTATGATGGTCGACTGAATCCGGTCGCTTTTGCTTTATGCAAGCCAGCATACTTTTCTGGCTATTTTCACCCACAATCCTTTGCGCAGCAGATAAATGACCATGCAGTAGAATGTCCCAACGTAATGCATACCGCATGGAACAGTATGAACCTACTAAGGGCAGCTACAGTATGTACTAAAAGTAAACACAATAAATAAGAAGTATGCGATTTGGATCGGTGCAGTTGGTGCATTTTGTGAAGAAGGCTTCTGTGACGAACTCACCACAGGAGTCGGGGTCATCAATCCTCAACCCCTCGGACTTTTGTTGTAAATGTTCAGCAGCCAAATTCTCGATCTCAAGGCACTTAAAGATGAAAAGCCAAGGGAATAATCATTGTCGACGAATAAGTATGGCTGATCAGCATTCATGCCAACCTCCAGACATCATAGCCTAAATGATGCTGATTAATCACCCCGAGTTCAATTAAAAAGTTGTTAGAAGAGACGGGGAAAGGAAGCCATCGCTCACACACAGACCCGAGCCCCTTTCTCAGCTTGCTAAATGACTGTCTAGAGAATTTATAATCATTCAGAATAGAATATCAATCAGCAAAGTTCCTTTTTTAAGTCAAATATGTCTGTATGCTAAGCAAGTCACTGAATGCAGTTTGGTGGTTTATGATGCTTTTTCATCATTTCTATTTGTCAGAAACTTCAAAAGTTCAAAGTTTCTGTGTTTATTATGATTTATTTCTCCAAGACATGTTCAATGTGTAATTTAGTGCAACATGATAGTGTTTTTGTTGTTGATGTATTTGGACTATCTGCCACAAGGTTACATTTTATGCAACCGGCATCAGAGTGTTGTAAAAGAGCCACCAAACCCTCCATGCTTATGTGCACATAAAATGTGTCCTTTTGATGAATTATTTTACACAATTTCTCCTGCACATCAACAGACGTGCTGGAGACCGACGCATAGAAAGCAGTTCACACAGCTCCGCCAAATATTATGAATCACTTAATGCTTCTCTCGCCGCTTGTAAATCCTTCAGAACTGTTCTTTCTACGGTAACCTGGCCAAGAAATTACCAAATGTGCATTTGGCATGCTCCCGACTCACTGGACAGGGCCAGTTTTGGACGGTGTATTTGGCTATAAGCTACACAGCTGCTGGACTGCTGCTCTGTGGCCAATGGCACATTTATTCCTTGCCTTTTTATTGGGCATCAACCCACACGTTGGCACATGTATTGTCGGAAAAATGGACCTGAAGCCTAAATAAACGCTTCAAGAGACCCGCGCCTGGACGGAGAAATACGTAGACATCTGCCCAGATTAAAAGGAGAGCATATGTAGGAGAGCGTATCTGTTGTGCGATTGGGAAAAACCCGTCTGATGAAGTGTGGATGGGGGAGGGGTTTAGCTGTGTGTTAAATTCATTGAATCACAACAGCGGTTGTTAACGAGATCTGCTTTACTGAGTGCACCTTTCTAGTCTTTCGCTTAAGTCAATGCCAAAGTAGGAGTAGAAGGGGAAGGCGCTGAGTGGAGTCTACAGTCCTGTATGACATGCCAAGACCCTTCCCTGGCCTCCTTAGGGGATCCCACAACGAACGCATCGAACACAAAGAGAAAAGGAGGAAAATGAGACGGATCTTAATGGCTACAGCCGATTCTGCAGTTGGTGCTCTCTGAACTAAGGACGTGTGCTGGAGCTCGTGAGGAGAAATGAAACCGTTAATGAAAGGAAGCGCCACAAAGGACAGACTTTAACAAAGGATTACTTATCGGGGGTCCTGAGGTCCTTATTTCTCCACCAAGGTTGCAAGTTGAGAATGCAGCCAAACAAGCAGAGCTGACAGGGCAGGGATGCAAGCTGACACCCGGAGCACACTCGCTAATGCACAGATGACCGTGCGCTGCAAACACAAACACCAGAACAACCTCTTCTATATACGTACGTTCTCGAAGGGCACATTTTATAAACGTCTCTTACAAAGCTGTGGATAAAGGAGGAATGAGGACAGACGCACAGACACCACTTTCCTGTCTCACTCAAAACCCCTTAAAAACAAACATGGACATTGAAAAGTGACATAATTAGTCGGGTACCGGTAATCTATTTGCAATTAACGGCGCCGCTCTGTTGGAGGAACAGCAGACAGATGTTTCATTAGTGGTGATGAAGAAAACTACAAACAGACGCTGAGGGTCAGTAGTCTGGGGAGGAGTACTTTATGATGATATAACGCACCGCACGGTGCACACGTCTTGTTTGTGTGAGAGTGTGTGTCCATGCATACAGTATGTCACTCTTCTGTGAATATTGGGATTCACTTGTGGGATTTAGCGTTTGTGTTTCACAGTGTGATGTGTGGGAATGCACCTGTGGAGTCAAAATCATTATTGGTGTTCTCGTTCATTAAAAAAAAAAGCTGTTAATCATTATTCTTCACTGATTTCATTACATGCTGACAGTCGCAATTCATTGCAGCATCTGCTTATTACCTTTTTAAAATACTCAAATTCACTTGGTTGCCTCTCCTGTGGGGGAGTTATCAGTCAGGACAACAAAGTGACATGATCGACATGAAATGTGTATATTTAAATTCATTCCTTCTTTCTTTGATTTAGCATTTTAAAGCTGGCATGCAAGAAGACTCCAACTAATTTTACCAAATCGACAATGTTATTTGGGGCGGGGGCATGTTTTTTTTTTACAGTATGCGTTTCAAGCATTTAACTTCAGAACCCGAAACAAGCCATGAATATAAGACCTGACTTGACGAATAATCAAGCATAGGTTCAGAGGTGACTGTTGGGGTAGTACAGGCAAAGTTTCAAGACACAACATTGAGAACACTTGTTCTGACCAACGGAGATGGTCGGAGGTGCCAGCTTAGAGATCTCTCCAAAAACGTGTGCACAATTTTCCTAGTGCCCAAGAAAAGCTGTTTTTATGTGCATGATGTCATCCCAATGTGCATGTGCAGCCACACACCACACACACAAACCTTATAAGCTTGAAAACTAGCAATTTTCATCGACATAAATAGGCGCCATCTAGGAGTCGGAGTAATACATCCGTAGAAAATAAATGGATATGTTTGCAAATGACTTGTTTGCTTTTATTGCCAATATGCAGAGAAGGAGTCGTCGATGCTTGCATGTATGAACATTGGCTGCCTGCTTACTGTCGGTTGTCAATTTCTCTGCTGCTCTTCACCTTTCGATATACATCAATATGACTCCATAGAAGATGATGGGCTTCATTTTTAAGATTCTGAAAAAATTCGATTTTAAGGTTTACAGGAAGTCCAAGGTGTTAATTAAGGGCTCCGAAATCCCCCCCGTATTTTGCACACTGTTTTAAAATAATATTGAATGACATTCAAAGAGGGCATTAGCGCAATTAACTTCTTACTGAAAACTCTAATATCATTTCTAAAATTGGGATATTAATTATAGTACACTGTGATAACATGAGCGCATGTGTACACACATGAATACACGGTGGCACATAAACACACACACACACACACACACACTCTGGACAAACCCTCAACATTTCACCCTCAGATGCAATCAAGTGTTCCCACTCTGTAAACCCGCATCCACCCACACACCTCATTCAGAGCGCCATGCAGCAAGCGAGCAAGTCAACTTTGTAAATATCTCCACGGAGGAGGAGGTGTACTTCTTCACAGTGAGTCACTGACATTATTAAAAAAAGGATTTTAGGACTGAGATGAAACGACGGCTCTTTACGGTTCCCAAAAATGCTGTGAAATGTGTACTGTTCACTGTGCTGCTCGCTAAGCCCTTGGAAAGTGCGAGCGTTATGGGAGTGAGGAGCTGTAAAAGGAAAAAAGAAGAGTTCGGGAGAGGAGTGGATGATGAAATTCCTCTGAGAAAAAGACAGAGATGAGAGGAGATGGACGGGAGGAAAGTTGATAAGTGAGACGAATTGAAGAGAGAGAAGCCAGCAGACAGAAAAGTGTGCATTAAATGAGTGAGATAACACAGCTTGGCATTACACAAATAATCATCGCAGTTGCTCCATTCCTTGTCTTCATTCACTTTCTGTTTTTTTTTATTTACTTTACTCACATTTAGTTTATTGTGTTGCCTGCAAGGGGCTAAATATGTTTGTGCTCAAGTAATGTGTCGCGCTGGTACTTTCTTTCATGAGACCAGGAGCTAATGTTGCAGAAAGAAACACGATTTGGTAATGACATTTTGTACAAAGACGGAAAGAGAGCAGGTTAGGGAGAATGAACAATGGCCCAAAGGAGAAGCTTGTGCTTAGTTGCATTCCATTTAACTGCAGACTATGGATGGCATCATGAGAAACTTCCCCCACCAGTAGATTTCACTGTGGGTGCATATTTTTAGCATCACAGAGAGCTTCTGTGACGCTTCTGTGACGCTTCTGTGATGCGCTGCTGCGCATATTGTAGAATCTATGTCTAGAATCCCCGTGGAATTCAGGGGTGGTGCTCTTCCAAAATGCTGCCACCTTCCTCATACAAAGTTTACAGATTGCCTGATCAACGTTATCAGGAGCTTATGAGCATCGGGTATAAATCGGAAATATTGCCAAATCCTGCGACTCTAATGATGTCCGAAGCGGACACTTTCGGTTGTATGCCTGAACACGGTGTAACACCGACTACCACGGCCAGCCTACTGCAGACGATTCTTCACTCCTGCAGCAAGTATATCCCCTCTGATCCCGATTTAATTTGGTGAGGAAGATGAACTGCTCTCCATCTGGCTCCTTTGTCATATTGAGTATCTGGAGTCCCAAAGTTGTGGATTGGAAAGCAGTTTCCCAATTTACCCTGGCATATGTGGAAACCGCGCCCGGCCGAGCACATCATCCAACCTGCCCCTGGATTGAGATCCCAGAGGATCGCTGGTTGTTACGGCAAACACCGCCAAGCTGCTAAGTCTGGCAGACAGCCACTGTCTGGAGCCTGTTGATGAACTGTAATCAACCTTTCCTCTATGCCGTCGTTTGGTGCACCTCCCACATCACCAGTTTCAAGGACCTTTGGGAGAATTTCTGTCATGCCACCCACAACAGTTCAAAAACTTTATCTTCTCATACGCCGTGTTAGGGATTTCTTCCACCTCATGCGTATGAGGCCTTCATCGTCAGTTATAGTGCATGAATATTTCTATCGGTGGGAAATTATCAATGAACTTCTACTTTTTTGGAGATATTAACACATCTTCCTGAGACTATTTGCTGTTCCTGAAACCCAGCTGGCATGTGCAAAGTCAAGCAGCTGCAGGTGAATTTTAAGCTCAGTGTCCCACGCTGGTTTGCAGATGAAACTTTACTTCCTGTCGTAATGTGAATGCACAGTGATCCTCCTGTGATTGTAACATATCTGCTTAGATGCACCCCTCATCAGTTTTTCCACGTAATTTAGACTGAAGGATAGGGCTGGTCAATTAGGTTGAGCCGCCTTCAGTGAGTCTTTACAGAATTGCAGCTAGCAATAGGCAGGGGTTGGGACCAGTAAACGATTAAGTATGGTAGAGGCTGGTAACCACCTGCTCGTCTTTTATTTAAAAGCAGTTTTGTGACTGGTCTTTGTGTGTGGGGTACACACTGTATACATATATACATTAGGATTCGGTTTTTCACTCTTCGGAATGTGTCGCACTGTGGCCCAGACGGTCCTTGTTTTCCATTTGTACTGTATGAAAAGAAAATTAGAAAACTAAATTCATCCGAGTGAATGTTTATTTATTGTTGAATTTACAAGCTAATGTTGTAGGAAATCAAATGGCAAACACAAAGATGATGTAAACAGTAACATTGTGAAAAGAGTAATGTCTCAGCTGGTGGCTCCTCATTGAATTGCTGCTACACAAGGTCTTTGTCGCAGCAGAATTCTGCCTTAATTAAATCCTCTTGGAAGACAATAAAGCGTGTGGACTACATGTCATAGCATGCGGACATTTCAATGGTGTGTGTCACAGCCACTCCTGCTGAGAGTATCGCAGTCAAATTGGCATCCGAAGGACTCTGTACATGTGAATATGTGAAGGCTACATAACTGTCGGGCTGCACAGAATTATTCTTGTGACATTCAAAGCTTCTATTGAGGTTTTCGAATGAAGCTTCAAATGTCTGTCGTCATATCTATGACTTTTGGTCGAATTAGTCTTTTTCTATGTGTTAAATTGACTTTCTTTAACAAATAAAACTTGTCGGTTGTGTCAACATAAATACGTGAAGGTGCATGTCCCCCTTTGTGTGCAGAGAGCAAATTTTGCTGCAGCGAAAATGTTTTTGAAAAGCTGATTGCCAACAAATATGGATTGAAACTGAATACTTTTTGAGAACCGTTATATATGTCTTTTTTTCAATAAATTTGGCTTGAACTTTACTCTCCAGAGCGTTGTGTTGGAAATGCTCGGATCACACGAGTCGTAAAAAAATCCCACGCAGTCAACCCTGAAATTTAATTCTACGAATACTAATATTAGTTTTGCCTTATCTTTATATGCAACTATGCAACCGGGTTTCAACAGAATGAATAGACGCGCAAAAAAAAAAAAAATCTGAAGCCTTGGTACAGCCCTACATACACTGTCTGAACAGGTAGCACAAATACCCCTCATTCTTCACACCAAGAATTGTACCATTCCCCCAAAATGCCTAATTGATCTAGAAATGTCTCCGCCATGCACAATGTATTGTTATAAAAATAGAGCCACATGCTCTCTTTCTGCCATTTTAGGTTTGTCTTTCTCTTTCTTCGACAAACCTGGGGCTTTGATGATTTGGTGATGGAGTTCTACTTTTCCTCCCACCTCTATTCATCTGCTTTACTCTTTACTTCTTCCTTAACAATTTCTCAATGTCCTTTCTACCCTCTTGTCCTCTGTTTCACTCAGATGTTCAATCCAATTTCCTCCCCTCTCGGTCTTCTCTTTTGCTGTCGCGCATAGAGGTGGAGAGAATTTGATAGCCCTCCTTTTTCTTTTGTCCAGTCCTCATTCACTTTTTCCCAAATTTCAGACTGTGGGTGGCATCAAAGACAATATTTTGTGGAAATACCACAATGTCTTTGTCTGTGATCTGTCTGAGCTCTTTGACCTCTTCAAGCCCCTTTCTTCAAGCACTTAGCAACAGTTATCACATGTAGTCCTAACTCAACTTTTAAAGGTTGCTTGTGTGACAAAAGTGTTGGTATGTGTTTGTGTACAAAAAGTAAAATACGTGTGCTTGGATGAAGTTTCCAGGGTCAAAGAATATAATATTGCTCTAGTAGCCGTAATAAGAAAATAATGATCTTTTTAGAGATTGGAGCCAGTGATCAGACGTTGCTGATGAATGCCCAGCACACACACGAGGTGAGAAGCTCAGGCCAAAGTGCAAGTGGAAGCGTTGCACCCTAATGGCTGCCATTTATCCCTGCCATATCGGGTGGCAATTGAATAACTTCATTGGGAGGATGAGGAAAGGCCATTTTTGGTTCATTTGAGGCGATATCTTTAATAACTCTGCCAGTCATAAATCACCTGGGGAAATGGTAGAAAATGAGAATGTCTAAAGGATGTAAAAATAACAAAAAATCCCAAATGTGTGTGTGTGTGTGTGTGTGTATGTGTGTGTTTTACGATGTGTCTTCAGCATGGATGTGTCTTTATGTTCGTAGGTTTTTAGCCAGTGGCATGACTCTAGGAATGTCAGTGTTGCATGGTTGGTCATGGTTGAATGGGAATCCATCCAATATCAAGTATTTGATGGATTCCCATTCAATTATTTACAGAACTTCATGGTACCCAGAAGATAAATCCTTTTTATTTATTTATTTATTGGTTTATTTGAACGGGATAGTGGACATTAATAAAAACATTTCTGCAAATGTGCCAGAGTTAGCCAAAAGGCTATTTTTCATCTGTAGTCCCAAAGGCAGATGTTTACAAAATAAATCTAAAAACAATGTAAGATTAACTTTTCCTCTATTACTGTACCACTGAGAGGTTGACATTTCTTCCCCCGTTTTTAGTAATATGTCTCAGCGGTTACCTGATGGATTGCAGTGACATTTGGTAAGGCCAGTCATGTCGTCCAGAGGACGTATCCTAATGATGTGGGTTATCGATATGTACAACATTTTGTCTTGCACCACCGGCAGGTTAAAGCTGTCACTTATCCAGTTAAATATTTCAACATCCACCAGATGGATTGGCACCAAATATGTACATGCTTTAATGGTTCCCAGGTGATGAACCATTAATAGGGAACATTTTTAGGGGAATGTCTCAACAACTATTGGAGGACTAACTATGACATTACGGGCAGGTACCCATGGGATCCCTACTTGCTGATTTTCTTTTTTCCCAAAATGCAAATTTGTCCAATACTTTAGTGAATGAAAAAACTGAAAATCCTGCAAAAAGAATGACATTTGAATCAGCCTCTACTGTACTTTGTGTTAAGTTCTGATCAGCAAATCTTACCATTTTAACACTAAACCAAGATGTGAACATGGCATACATTATAAGAATGGTAGCAATGTCATTGTGACCATTTTTAGCATGCTGTGCCTCCGAACAGCTTCACAGAGCCACATGCATGGCTGTAGACTCCTATAGAGGCGTGTTGTTTATCTCACTTTTCTATCCGTTGCGGATAATGGTATCCACATACAATACATTTTCTTGGCATGCAAGGTCAGGGACATTTTTGAATGGGTGAACATACGCATGCACTTCATCCCCTTTCAGAGCAATATTCACATGCACTACTATACGTGGTCAGCTCGTGGTGTAGAAAACCGCATATCCAGCAGCTGACCACACATTGTTGCACACATGCACACACAAAGGTGCACTGTACCTGAATGCAGATCCACTGTGTTGAGAATGATGGGTTGTCTTCTTCAGGGAGTAATTAATTTATCTCCTCCGTCAGCGTCACTGAAGGACAGCCGCAATGGCTCTGCCATAACAGAGTGGACACACACACACACATCGTCGGTACCACCAGTTATCTTTGCTCTGAGGGTGCCATGTATGCAAAGATATAGTGTCCCTTTTTATAAATACACATGAGAAACACTGCGTCTACCGAAGCCTGTTATGTTGTCAGAATACGTTGTGAGACATAAAAAGGGCCTTGAATAATATGTGTGAGATAAATAAATGTAGGGGAAGGAAGGAATGGTGAAATCATCATGAAGTTCTCTGAAAGTAAATTACTTTTTTTGTGACCACTTGTTATTGACAGCTTCTCCAGCTATCTGACTATTTCTGCAACTCACTCAAGGTGTGTTTTACCAGCAAATATGCGGTCAGTACTTCAAGCAGCGAACCAGTCAAACATTGTGAGAGCTCAAAGACTTATTTATTGATTCAAAACACAGAAATGTTTCGTGGGCTGATTGTACTTCAACACAGACTGATAAGTAGACTTACAGCAGTCGGGGCTGCGAGGCAATATTTCTCTTTTACAGCCGAGTGAAGGAGCGCAGGAGACTGACCTTCAGCTCTCATCATACGAGCTCTTAAATGATGGTACGATGGCAATGATTTCATAAGCCTTCTGAATATATGTTTGCCCTGTAGCAGACTGAAAACCACACGTCTATTACCTCCAGCAGATACAGTAGATTTAACTAACACGGTATCTTTTGCTTTCCACTTAAACCTTTTTTTTTTTAATAAGTTTCTTCTCCAGTGTACAATTATTGTTAAAAAGCCTCAAAAATAGCCTTAATGTCAGGAGCATCACACTTCATTGGTAGGTTGGTAGGTAATGTAACACAAAATCACCATGGAGGTAAAGTGACATCCAAAAACATTAAGTATCATATTATGTATAACCATCCTCATTTCAATGTGTTGTATGCGTCAGAGCCTCTTTTGTTCTGTTTAATTTTAGATACAAAGTAGCGACAGAGGCAAACTCAAAAACACAGCACTTAGCAACATTGTTGCTATAATTACGGAAATAATTACCGTTCAGAGAAAAGCACGTATTTTCTTCAGTTACCTTTGCTAAGAGGGTGCCTGTTATGTCATCATCAGATGATTCATGTTTAATGATAGCCCATGTTTTGAAGATTGACAGTAGAGGTGTTCAAGGAAATATGAAAGGAAAGGAGAAATGTCAACGGACTAAAGCTGAAGTTCACAGTCATGGCGATGTTGAAGTGGTTTGAATAAGCTTATTTCTTATTTTCAAACTAAAGTTTGTTCGTCTTAAATCTGTTGTCAACAAATGTTGTTATTTGCAGTGTTTGATTAGGACATCTTTTCAATTAGATTTGATTTGCCAAATACTTTTTGTCTTTATGGCATGCTCTAGCATTTGTTCACAAACTATTCGAACCTTAGTCGGATTGTCACCTAATGAACCCTGGCACACTCACAAATGAACGAAAGTGTGTTCTTTTTGTAAAATGTCTGAATTCGGGCCGCTATTCTGAGACTGTTCTGCTTTTTCTGAGGTCTTGGTAATTTTCCACCGCAGTGTTGGTGAGATGGCACATGGACATAAATGCACGATGTGACGCCACACCTCTGCAGGAGCCACGGTAGCGTGCTAAACCATAGGCAGCCACCCTGGGTGGGCAATTACATGCTTTGCCACCACACTGCACACGCATACGAGCTCGCCGAGGAGTTTGCTTGTGTATTTAATATGAACACAGTGTGCGGGTTACTTACACCGCGTTCTGCTGCACCATGCAACTTAAGACAAAAGCCAATTCAATCACAGACCCGTGAATTTGAAAAGCCTTTCTTACAAAATAGGTCTACACCACTGTAATCCAATTGCCTTACTCACAAAAGAAGATTTAGCTTTATACAATTTACACAGGGACATTTGCATGCACGCACAGACAATGCATTTGTGCTCATGAAACACACTGTTCACATTTCCTGCCAAAAGCCTGTCATTTCTCAGCCTGTGGTGGAAGAGAAGGGGAGCTGATCGTACAGAGAAGCAAAAGGGAAGGAGGAAGGAGAGAAATAAAGGGGGTGGCAGCAAACGGTGAGAAAAGGAAAGTTGTCTTGTTTTTACATCGTGTAAGGATGCATTGGGTATGGCTGTTATTCTGAAATATGAAACGACTGCGAATTAGAGGGATTTATATGTGTGTACAAATGTGTCCAGTACACCTGTGTATTCATGTACGTATTCATTCAGCCGTCTGGTTTTGGACTCTCTGCGCTGTTGACTACAGGATAACTGTAGAGGACAACTTTAGTCCTTTCTTTAGATCATCTTGGTCAGTGTAGATTATCCACCCAGCTCATCGATAACATTAGCAGCTATACAGTTATAAAACATCCAGTGCCAAATGATCTGCATTGAGGAATCGATGGATCTTTTCTGTGAGGGACAAACGGGCATCTCTGTCCTTTCTTTATTCTTTGCTAACATGCTTTTATTTTGGTGAAACAGAATGAATAATGAAAAATGAAAAATATGAAATGCAACAATATGAAGAACAAGAGACACATCAACACTCACACAGACTCGCCTGTCCCAGTGGGGCTGCTCGGCATGGTCAACATGGATGGGGGCTGTAATTACACTGAAGCCGTGTGTGAGGAGTGTGTCTCAGATGGGATCAAGTCCCTTATCGAGCCCGGCTGCTCCCTCAACCAAAGAACACCATTATTCCAGGGAGAAAGACACAGTGTGTGTGTGTGTGTGTGTGCACATACGTGCGTGCGAGTATGATGCGGTTTAATACCGAGATAACAGAAAAGGGCTCAAATACAGAGCACCTAGAGCCTAAGATGAAGGAAAGCAAGTGTTTGGAACAGGAAGGTAGACTGCCCATTTACAAAAGGGTATTGCACAAGTCATTTTGCCGTTTCCCCCGGCTCTGTACACACTCGAGCACAATGTCTCGCAGATTTGCATACAGATTTCATTTCACAAAGCTTGTTCGCTCGACCAAATCCAACATCGGTCAGCCTGCTCGGTGCCGATTTCTTATATTTACCTGCTACGAGGAACACAAACGTACAGGTTTAGGCCTTTCTACCCGAAGAAGGTTATCAAGTGGACAGCTAATTGCTACTGCTATCTGTGTGTGAGGTGAGAGTGAAGAGGCTTGTAATGGTCCCTGTGGGGTTTCCAGTGGTCTGCTGGCAACGCATGAAGCCAGAGTTTGAGCCAAGGTGAGATCCCAAACTCTAATGAGGTGTCAAGCACAGAGACAGGGCCACACAGTCTCACACGCATGTCTAATATTACCCCCAGTATCCCCACTACATGACAGTGGCAGATGACGGCACAGGCACTGGGACGGAAGGGTGTTCATTTTGACAGAAGTTTGCAAATCTTGCATGTTTGAGTATCCTGCACTCAGTGGCTCATCAATAATAAACCTCAACACTGTGAGGAGTTTAAGTAAAGAGCTGGGACAGCATGCTGAATCATTTAATGCGCGGTCTGAAGCAGTGACACAGCTAACCGCGGGACACCGATTGTATGTGGTTGCCGGGATGTAGTGGATGTACAGTAGCTGTAACTGTTGAGATGGAATTGTCTTGTGATAGCTGGGATACACTGTAGACTCGTCATTGTTTGATGAAGTTAATAAATGAAACATTTCTTAGTTATTCATGTTGCGATGGAGGTTTGGGAACGCCTTGCCCATTCCGTGCCTTCAAACCTCGCTTATCTACTGTACATATTTTACACTGGCTCCCGCCCTGATGGCACGACACTACATTTTGTCATTTGTGAAAATGTCCTCCTCTGTAGTTTCTCAAGTTTTTAAACTAGAGTTTATCTTATCTACAGGTTGCCACAAGAGATATAGCGTCACCAAACTTATTCCCCCGCATGCCTCTCCCTGGATCAAGCTTTTGATGAGTTGGCCCTGGTGAGGTGCTGTGCAATCAAATGCATCGCTGCGTAAGCCAGCGTAGAGCGTCCTCTGAGAGAGTGAGGGACGCAGGGAGAGGCAGGAACAGAGAAAGTGTGTGTGTGTGTGTGTGTGTGTGTGTGTGTGTGTGTGTGTGTGTGTGTGTGTGTGTGTGTGTGTGTGTGTGTGTGTGTGTGTGTGTGTGTGTGTGTGTGTGTGTGTGTGTGTGTGTGTGTGTGTGTGTGTGTGTGTGTGTGTGTGTGTGTGTGTGTGTGTGTGTGTGTGTGTCGATCACACCACAGTGCGTGGGGAGGCCAGAGTGACCAGCCATGAAATGGCTGCTGTCTCTGGAGCAGTTGCCACCATTACCCACATTCACTCGCCTTGGCTAGGTTGGGGATTACCCCAGATACGAATATATACATACAAAAGAAAATGGCAATCAAAGTTTTTTTTTTTTTTTTAATCTTTCATCATCCCATACGTCATCTCTGCTGACCTATACATCCTGCAGTACGAGTATCTAACTTTTTCTCTCGCTTTTAACAACTTCATGTCTTTTGAAACAGTTTTTTTCTGTAATATTTCTGGAATATTGTTTTGCGAGCACAAAGGCTTCAGGCAGCACAGAAAGTGCTTTGCCACAGGTCAACATTTCTTTAGAATGCCCTTGGTGGGAGGTGGGCCCCATGGGTGGATAATCGTCCCCCTGGTACGTACACTGTGCAATGAATAAGTCATCTCTCACCAGGACACAACCCTCAAGTTGAAATGATTGCGATTTCACTTGCCTGCTGGAGCACAGGAACGACTACCTAGTGGCAATTCTGATGCATATTATAGCGGCGGCTTTTAATGGAACGACGGAGAGACGGTGCGGCAGAAGCAGCGGTGGTTGGAGTATTTTTAATGCTACCCCCCTCATTTTTGTTCAATGCTTTTGTATGATTTATTATTGGGGTGGAGCCACCATGAAGAGGGATTCTGCCCTTTATTCTCCTGTGTTTGGTTAATGTATTTATTCCGCCCGCTGTCGGTGTCTTTAGGACTGTCGGCTCAGAGTTATTCACATCATCGTGTTGTGGAAATTACAAGCCCAGCGAATGCCTGAGCGGTTCACCGGCACACATTTCATTAAAATAGGCCCACAGAAAAGAATGAGGACCACAAAAGAAAAAGGGGAGAGGCGGGAGGGTTACGGTGGAATACTCTTTTCACCAGCAGGAGTTCTCATAAATATTGTAATTGTGTGGTTCTAGAAAAGGAGCGGTTGTGAGCCACTGTGCTGTGATTGACTTTGAGTGAATGCTCACCTGTCTCACCTTTTGCATGAATTGAACATGAACACTTGTGCCAAAAACAGGAAGAAAAAAAAGAATATCCTTTGTGAATACGACAAGGAAGTCATCTGATTCATGCAGGCTGCATCGAAGGAAACACAAAAAAAATCACATCTTCTTTTTCTTTCTTTTCTCGTGTTAAACTCCCACTGACATTACTTGCTGATCTCTGCTGACTCGTTACATTTTTTTCCCTTAGACCTAACAACAAGAACTGTGTGAATGCCCCATAGCTGTTCATGCAGTGGAATGTAGCAATGCAGCATAGCAATGGCAAATTAAACAGACCAGCTGGTTTGTCAAGGAGAGGCCAGAGAGTCCACTTGCTCTTCCCTGGGCATCTCGACTCCTAATGTGGCTTAAATATGTACAGAGAGCCCCTCTAGCGTCAGAGAGCCTGAGGCATGAGCAATAGCCTAAATGAAGTACCAATCACCCCGTTTCTCTTCTCTTCTCTGCAGGGTTACTGGCCCATTCAAGACCCAAGGCCTGGTGAGTAACTGACACGCAACAAGAGAGGGAGAAAAGCCTTGTAACTTTTTCTGTGTCGCGCTGTCAAAGAGTTGTTTTGTACACTTCTTCTCCAGTGCCCCGAGAGTCTAAGAGGTTAATGGTTTATATGGAGGGCAGGAAAAAACACATGAAAAATGTAAACCGCTTATTGTGCGAGATGTTCAGCAGCATTGTGACATCGCGGCATCTGTGATTGTTATTACAGAAATGGCCAGAAATTTACCCAGAATGTCCTCTTGTCTCGAGCGCGGTTCTAGTGTTTTCCTGGAGCAGTGTCACAAGCAGCGTTTCCTAAAGCAGCGCTGATTAATTATACCCATTAACGAGGCAATTAAGAACAAAACGGCCACCCTGTTTCGCGCAAACATGTATACCAACTAAACTGCTGCGTGAAGCTCCAACATGATATCGAGTAACAACTTAGATCATGGTCAAAATGCACAAAGACGGAAAAAAATGGCAAAAGAAGTCGAAATTCTAAACTCTGACTTTAAAGACAATGATTTCATTTCTCGTCGTATAGAACCTTGGCAGGCTTTTTCACAATTAATAATTATAGGATGGCAGCAGCAACAACAACAATAAAACAAGTGGTAATAATAGAGATAATAACAGTAATTATCGATCGGTCCAGGAGGATATACTCCAGTCAGTGGCTGGAGTCACCATAGCCGCTATACTTGCACATCAGCCCGTATTGTTGATGTGAGACAGCAATTCAACATTTGATAAATATGTCTGGTTTTCAGTCGTGAACCATTTGTGTTTGAAGTGCATCAGACGTATAAAGGCTTGGCCGAGAGGCCCGGCCCAGTAGCAGCCAGTGTAAAACAAATTAAAAGATCCAAAGGATTACTCCAGAGACAAGGCAACCTTATTTTTCGAAATAATTGGATTGCAGGAAAGGGCAAAATAAAAGTGAGGCGCATGAATTCTCATCATTGTGGTGGGTCTTCGAAGATTTCGCTAACGCGGGGCTGCAAATTGCTTCAGAAACTTCTCATGCAAAATTGATTACTTTTTTTCTTACTCATGCTGAATCTGATTCCTGATGCTCTTTGATATGTTTTCCATCCATATTTAAATCTCTCCATTCTTAAATTATTCTCTGATGTCATGACAGGCACCGATTAGGAACTCAAATTTCAAAAGCTTTAGATTTACGTCATCAAATAAGTAATGGAGCATCTTTTTTTTTTTTTATCAATTTGTAGGATTTTAGCCAATTTAGGGCCGAACTAATTTGATTCTGAGACCATAAATATTACATTCATGTGTCAGGACCGTCCGCAATTCCTTGGAACCGTTAATTCAACCATCTGTGTCAGTGTCTCAGATGTTTTGAGGTGATGTGATATGCATTCTTTTGCCTCTGATGTACTTCTTTGGACTCACAAAACATGCAGGCAAAGTACAAGCAAATACAGCAAGACACTTAAAAGTACATAGGTGCAAGATCAAATAAATGCACATGTATGCGTAGAAATTAGCATATCTCTGTGAGATAGAAAGTGTTTTGATGTTTATATGCTCTCCCCTGTAATTATTTTAATATTCATCGCTGTGGGCTTGGCGAAAGCTTCATGTCTGTGCTTAGTGTCTGCACCCTGTGCACTGCATGACAATTAGAGCCTTACATAACCAGCAGCCAGCCACACACCCACACATGTGCACCACACACAAGCAAAAAGGACGCACTAGCGCACATTCACACGCTGATATGCAAATGGGAACACATGAACACTGATAAAAACATGAACATATAAACTACAAACCCACTTCACGCCTTCGTCTATCCTGTGGGGACGTTTCAGTGAAATTACCTCACACTCTTGCTCCTTCAAACTCCATATTCCATTCCTTTAACTGCTTTTAGTGTGAATATATGTGCCCTATCTTACCGCCGGTGACACAACATCACTATGTATGCGTACATATTCATTGATATATCCTTCTTTTAAACTCTTTCACTCTGCTTGCCCCGAGTCCTGCTTTTATGTCCTTGGTGACTGCTGCCATAATGGCCGAGGTGATGAGATCTTCGACTTTCTGAACACACGCAGCGCAGGCCATCGCAAACACCAATAAAAACCCGAGAGCTGTAAAATACGGCATCTGGTCTCATCCTTGCCCCCAGGCCAGCCATCAGCGCATTAGCACAAGTGCCTGTGCGCGTATATATATATGTGTGTGTCTCTGTATGGGTGCATGTAGGAATGTGTGTGGTTTTCTACGCCCCTCAGCGCTTGCTCGCATCCTGTCCGTGATTGCTGTGAAGGCTCGGTAACCCCTTCTGAGCGGATCCCAATCAGTTTACTCAGACGAGGAGGAAGAATGTGAGCTTGATGGCGTGAGATGGAGGGAAAGGAGGAGAGGGAGGGTACTGATGAGGAGACGGGCAGGTAGAGGCAATTAAAAAAAGAGAGAGAAAATGGAGGCGAGCACATTAGGAATTTGTGACAGACCTGTGAATAGACCTGTGAATTGATTGAAAAAGTAAAAAAAAAAAAGAAGTGAAAAAGATCTGCTCTGTTCCCTTGGTGATCTGAGTCCTCTTCATTGGCTGGATACGCTGCTATGTTCGTCATGATTCGTCTCACTATGAGACTTATGAAGTGTGTGTTTTTCATATAGCGAGAATCCAATATTAGATATTTCAAAAACTTCCCAAACTACCTCAGGGACCTGTTGCAGGCATCCTTGCATCCTTCTTTTTCTGTCTGAGAGCTCGTGTGTGCTCGTGTGCGTGCATGTTCATAGTGTGCATCAACGGTTATAATACCCTATCAAGTGATCGCCTTACCTTTTAACCAGGAGATCTGCAGGCAAAAGCACCATTTGCTATTTTGGTTCACCAATAAGTTCCCTGAAAATTGGATCCTGGGCCAAAGAATCGAATGTGATGAGCGCCACAGCTGAAAGCAATCCACAGGCCTTGAATGAACGTATTTATGGGAAAGTGACACATCAAATCCAATTGCCCCTACTCTGACTTTCTACAGTCCCTTAGTCACGTCAAAGACGTAAGGGTTTGATGAGGTTTTGACTGCCGGATGAGTTACAGAATGTTGAGGCACTGTGGTATGCGGCTCCGGAGTGTGAAGCCAATGATTCCATGTGAGCGTGAGCACACTCTTTCAGTAATGAAAAGAAGTTTGTCCTTGATATTTTTTATTTTGTTCAGTGGAAGGTGTACTGACTCTCTCCCGTCTTCAAACAGCGGATTCATTTTATAAGGTCTATTTACAGTTCAGCTTTAATTCTCACTAGCCGTCTCGGTGAACAGTGTGGCGCTCGTTGCTCCACATCGTCTTCCCTCTAAAAGCTTACTGTCAACCAGCTCTCCCAAATACGATTGTCTTAGTCTGGAAAACAGCGCTGAAAGGTTGCATGATGAAACCAGACACACAGAACAACAAAGGATAAAAGAAACAAAGTGAAAAGAACTTTCCACCCTCTGTTCTCTCTTCTCTTCAAATCTGCTCAGCCCATTCATCCTCTCAGAATTTCTTTTTTTTGCAGACTGAATTATTATTATTACTTTTTGCCTGTTGCTGCACTCTTTGACCAAGACCAGAGGGCAATATAAAACTTTATCTCAAACAAATCTACATCCTTGTCTTTTTAAACTGTTTTTGAGAGCTCTTAAAAGTTTAATCTCCCCGAGTGGCAAAGCAGAAATACTGTAATCTTTGTCATCTAATAGGTCTTGCTGTCTGAATGTTTTTACATAATATTGTAGAGCTGACTTTAGTGTTTGGCGAAAACATTTGAAATGCAAATCAATCTTTCAAATGAAGCGGGGCCTTTCGTACTTAGCTCACACATTATCTAATCGCTATTTGATTTCACATGCAGGGCCATATCTAAGTGAAAGCAAATAATCTTTTAAAACTCTCCCACTAGCCCAACCATTAGCCATTTGATTCTATGGCAGTGGGGCTGAGTAGACTACTAATGTGCTGGCAATTGAGATTGTAAGTGTCCTTTCACACTCTAATCAGATTGATAAGGTGGTCCTACTGCAAGGGCAATCTCACTGTCCTCTGCTTTGAGAAATCCTTCGCCTTTAGTTTCTCTATCTATCTCTGTCTCTGTGCGTGTGTGTCACTTCAATTCAATTGCAGTCCCATTCAATTACGTTGCGATAACGTTAATAGCTACGGTAGTTGCCTTTGATGCTCTAGCAACTGGATAACAGACTCTGATGATAACATAATATTGGGATATGTACAAACTTTAAGATATCGACTGACATTGGTGAGATGAAGAATACGATTTCGAAATAAAGCAAAAAAGAAAAGTGAATTCCAAAATATGAAGTGCACATAGTCATCGTGACATCACCCATTGGTTTGTGGACTTCCACTTTGAAGACCTGAGTTTGTCATTTTAGACATTTGTAGCTGATTTTGGCCATCACCAAACTCTGTTAGAACCAGAAGTGACATGAACTTTCATGAACTTAAAACAGTGAAAGGGTTCCAACAAACACAGACCACACCAAACAATACCGTGGTAGCAACCCGTCAATCACAAGGTAGCCACATCCTAAATCATACCCTGCTTTATGATCTATTTTATTTTAAATGGGACCATCATTTACTAAGTGAACATCATCATATATTTAAGAAGACTTGAAACTGGCGATTGAGACCATAAACACATGTTTACAATGTTTACCCGAGGTAATAAATCAAGTGAGAAGTAAGCTCATTTTTTCATGAACCTCTATACAATCAGACTTCGGAATGGGAAGAACGCAAAGAGGCACTTCCACATTGGCTTGTCGTTTTCAGCCACATCGGTCCGCTTGTTTCATTGAATTAGCTTTAAAAGTTGTGCGCTAGCTGCCCAACACCAGAGGACAGAGAGACAAAGTTAGCACTCTAAGCATGAAGCCGTTCTCTCTAATAGAAGTCTACCTCAACATTTACATTACGTTGCAGTGTTGTCGGTTATGAATTCATTCTTTTCTTGTAGCCTTGAGATACAAGTACAGTATACTTGAGATGTAATATTCTTCTAGTATTTTAGCCTTTTGGGGCAAGGCTCAGTAAGTATGCTGTTTTAAAGCAGGTGTATATCATACTCCCCATCCTCCCAGCCCCCTCTCTCTTCCTCTATCATTCTATTCTCATTGGTATTTCTCTTAGGTCCACTAAGTCTCTGAGCGCCTGTCTCTCTGTTGTTCTAAGATAAAGCCACCTTTCACTGTTTGAGATCAAAGAGTGAGTTTGCATAATGGAAAGAGAGAACGGTGGAATAAAGCGGGAAAAGGAGGGAACTGTGGATTCAGTTGAAAAATATAAAATGGAATGCTGACACTTTCCTTGAACCCTCAAGACTCTTTTTATACACCACCCCAACCATAACCAAGTAAATCTTGCAGGTAGTTAGGGTTTTATACTCCTTCATTGCTTCCAGTATATACCGTCTGAGAAAAATACTATTGTATTTCATTCTTACCATTTTTAGCATTTTTGCAGTGATATCTTAATATAGTTCATTGCTTCGGAGATAAATTGTTGTTCTACAGAAAATGGAAATGAGAGTTGAGTCATGTTGGGAATCAGAGAAGGAATTAGTAGATGAACACGTGTTGACAGGTTTTATCCCACCTCAGTGCTGTCTGTCTGTGGTCCTTGGCAGGCATTCACAGCATGCTGTTATATTAGGATTTGTGTGGTTGCATCAGTGCTTTAAGTACTTTAAAGACTCGCGGGCAGCATAATGAGTAAACCTACAAAAACTTGAGTCAAAAGCACATTGGCATTGTATTCCTTTGGATAAACAGAATGTCAGTGCAACACTCCGAATCTTAACTTATGCTTGATTGCTCATTTATTGTTTGTTTACTGTCTTATTGGGATTTCCATCAGTTGACATCTTTATGATGGGCGGTCCTCCAAAGTAGCTGCTCTTTTGTGTGCCAACCTCAGTCTGTTGAGAATAGAGGGGACTATTTATCGGATGAATTTCCTCGCAGAAGTCTTCGTTGGTCGCCGTACCGTCAATGTGAGACAAGCGAGGAGACTGAGTGCAGTTGGCTTTTGTCAGCAAAAGATTGTGTTCGAGGTCGCTGCTGTATTAATAGTCTGAAAGTCAGACAGAATCTCTGCAGTTGTCTTTACTTTTCTGATAGAAGAAGAAGTGGGTACAACTTTACTGTCAGATCTGTGTCCTGCATCTGACTCTGAGACTTGTTGAAGGGTTCAGTATGGTTCAAACAGGGTAGTCAATACATGTTGCCCTGTGTCTAGAGGCGAAAGTGTTTACCTGTTCCGAAAGACCACACTCAGAGGTCTTTGCAGTGCTGGACTAACCTTTACTGTTAGATTTATCGTGACAAGCCACAATAATGGTTATCGCAATTACAGGTAATTCATTCATTCATCCATTTGTTAATCCTACAAACATCTTGAAGCATATTTGTGTTTTTGTAATCCATGTATAGTGTATGTTGAATCGCACACGAGGGGATAAGGGTGCAATCTTTAGTACCTCAGGGCATTCATGGGGATGAATTTAATAGATGATCTGAAACCGGGAATAATGAAGAGTTGGATCGCAAAATAATGAAACTGTAAAACTGTATGTCTGACCAGATATCTGACCAGTGTGTCTACAGTACGTGCACACCTTGGGGATGTTACATTGCAATCATTTTTACTCTGCATGGAAAGCTATTAAAGTAATTGAGACTTTAATATTTTCTGGCAAGCTTTATCATGACATAATGAATTATAAATGTGCTTCAGGCAGTCAGGTATCGGCAATAAACATATTGGACAGGAAAGGACGCAGCTCAGCTCAGCCACGAGCAATATTTCAAAGTTGATTTCAATCTCAACTAAGCTTTATGGGATTCAGGCTGTTAAAAAAATGTACTTATTTAATTTCACTTACCTGCAAATATATTTTGTGGGTGATTCAGCGGCCAATATAAACTATAACGCATCAAGTGCTAACAAAATGTATAAGCCACTGTAGATTTTGAATGAATGAATTTATCAATATGCCTATGAAATAAATCCTGAAATAAATAAGAGGCAATAAATGTAAATATGAAAATAAGTTTTTAAAAGGACTATTCCGGATTCGTTCGCGTCAGTTGCCCACAGGGAACAGGATCTGAACAATTCAGGTTACCAGTACCTGGATTTACTTGATACCCATACATATTTATCTATTTATTTATTTCATATTAAATGAAATGACATTCAATATATTGCTGCATATATGAATTGCATAGGTTTGCTTTGAAATAGGGTTTAAAAGTTGTAATCTATGTTAAAGAATAAAACTGGCATTCAAGGATGAATAATAACGTATTAATAACTAAGTAATAACTTAAATATAGGGTTCATTTCTGATGCTGGTTCACCACCTACAGAATACTCTGTGATAAAGTTTGTCTTTCTCGGCCATTGGACATGCAGTGAACCGTAACTCTTAATTGTTAATGTGCTACTGTCAGACATTTTGGAAAGAGGAAAGTCACAAAGTCTCTCGGGGCAATAAGCAGAGCGATGATTAAGAACGCGATGTGCCGAGGAACTTTTTTTGTCCTTGGTTAAAGGCCTGTAGCTTCCATTATGGGGTCAAAAACCAAAACATTTAAGTTTGCATAATACGCAAGGAAGACGAGTCTTCAATTTAACATAAAGACCACCACTGACTCTATCTACACCCCCTTGTTGGCACTGAAGCAAGAGTGATGTGCAAATACCTGTTATGGGATACGGCTGTTTTCCCCTTAGTCCAACACTAAAGCTACTCCACAGCTGCATGTCACCCACCCTGTGAGACTCATAGTGGCACAGGCAGGAGTGATGAAAAAGACAGACAAAACTCCCGCTACTGTGATTGAAGCATGACAGGATAAAAACAACCAACATCCAGATGCGTCATCCAAATGAGCATGAATGGGTAAAATTTCATATTTTGTCGTATTCTGACATCAATACAGCTTCATCTGAAAGGAAAGGATTGCAATAGCTGTACTGTAACTCTCGCACTCTCACATTTCAAAACATCCCCCAATTCCCTTCCTCCCCTATTCTCTTCCTCTCTCGCTTATCTTCTTTTCTTCCTAAGTCTCAACTCTCATCTATTTTTCTCTCTCGTTCCTCGCTCTCTTGCGAACATACGTTTTCTTTTTGTTAACTATTCCCTCAACCACAGGAGCTTAATGAGCTTCTCCCTCACTTTCTTCATTTGTCAGTGTGCCTGTCTTTGCTCCCACCTTCCATTCCCATCTCTCCACCCCATCGCTGCAGGCTTTTCTTTTAAAGCACTAATAACTGCTACTACATCAGCAACCCACCTATTACCATTATCCCCAGCATACTCCGTCTCTTGCTTTACTAGTGGGGATTTAGCAGTAATCATGTTGTTTTTCATGTATTCCAGTTTGGGAGGCTGCATGTATCATATGTGTCGGCATGTGTGTGTGGGTGTGTAAGTCGTCACGTGTCAGCTTCATTGCTCTGGGCGGACACCACCGGAGCAATTTACAGCTCCGATGGGACGAGGTATTGGAAGGGGACGAGGCAGGTGGGGAAAAAAAGAAAGAGAGGAGGGGCTGAACCCTGAATAGACAATTCCCAGTCCTACTATCAGCAAGGCAGAGTTATGGGCTGTGTGTGTAGCTGCCTGAGACACTTAGAGATTGAGCCCAGGTGGCCACACATCGCTGCAGCGGGTGTCTCTGAATGTCGTCATTCTCTGCAGTGGTGCAAATGTGCCATTGCTCTGTGCATCTTCACCTTGGTGGAAAAACAAAGGTGAACATTGCTCCAACACACAGAACTATGGTCATGATTTTAATAACTACATTAACATTCCCTTTCATCTTGATTTTAAAATGCTTCCAAAGTCAACACCTTCACAGTAACACATTTCTATTATAGTCAGTCAACCAGTTCATGCAGCGAATCCCATTTCAGTTCAGCCTTTGCTATGTCCCACCGCTCAAACTGGCCAATAATAGCGTCTATCTGCAGTGAACTATCCAACTCTGCTCCATAGATCCATAGATAGAAACCTCTTAAAAACTAAGCTGTATTCTAACTTGCGCATAGCTGGTGCAACCGGCTGCAGGGCTCCATCAAATTTTCATACTTCAGCGTTGAATGCTGATGACACAATAAACGCTGACATGGATTGGGGCACGGAGTAATCGCTCAGACCACGGAGCTTATCTGAATGGTTCAAATGGAAAAAAAAAGAGCTCCGATTACTCAGACCTATTGCTTTGGTGTGATGGGTGATTCACATCCAGTAGTTTGCTTTAAGGTAAAACCACTCACATCCGTTGCACCAGCGCGGCTCAATCAGCTTCAAAGACCGATACGAGAGGAGTCGGTGCCAGATCTGATTAGGGCAACTTTTAGCTGTTCACCTTTTGATTTGATAAGCTTACTTCCATGTTTATCCAGTCCCCACACCTATAGATAAAGGGATCTATTACTTACTTGATACCAGTTTTAACGAGGGAACTCATTTGGGTTTAACAGCCTCTTACAGGGGATCAGATGGGTGGGGTGTCATCGATGGTAATCAGAGCTCTCCAGTCGCTTCCTGTGGCTTAAAAAGGAGACGTGAGATTTGATGACGGGGTTTAATCACCTGCCTCTCTGACTCTGAGAGGCCTCGAGTTTTAGCTTCTCATCGAACCCTGCAGTTAAATGGTCTTGAATGTTCTCTCTCGTCGTTCCTTCACAATAATTGTCCCTCAGTTAAAATTGGAGCTGATTGCGTTACGGCCTTTTAAACACATGTCTACATGGTGGAGCGAGCCAAGAGTCACCGAGATCACGCGGCGAGCTGGGATGCCAACGTGTCAAGATGCACAGATTGTGACGGTGATTTTATCTGCGGTAGACAACGACACAATCGGATCAAGATGGACATACAACTTTTTTTTGGAGGGAGGGGGTGTGGGGGACAAAAGTGTCTGACAGGAAAATCAAAGAGCTCGCTGCTGGGTGTCAGAACCCAGTCAGAGAAGAAAAGTCACTCTCCTGCAACGCATGAGTGAGCAGCAAGTACGAGTGTGTGTGCCCGTGTGTGTGATATTGTGAGTTTGGCTTTTGTATTGCCACTGCAGTGTGATTTTTGACAGTAATGATGTGGGGCCTTCACAAATTGACGGACGCGGGAAGGAGAGAATGAGAACAAGAATGGGAGACGAGGCATGAGGAAAACAAGATCCACAGAGCCTGAGAGGAAAATGTTGTCACACGGTGACAAAGCAGTGGACAGTAGCAGACTACCTTTCTCGCTCTTCTTCTTTTCTTTTGTTTGCCTTTTCCCTCTCAGGCTGTCTCTCTCTCCTTTTGATAGTCTGTCTTCCTCTCCTCTATTTCTGTCTATCCCCATCTTTCAATCCAGGGTCACAGGCTGATGTTGTTTAACGCAGCAGGTCAGCCAGGTTCACTCTCACCAAGGAAATGTGGTTAGTTAGCCCGCACTTGCAGACAATCCACCATCCGAATAAAAAACATTCATACAATTCCAGAGCTACATGGGCCATCTTTTCTTTCCCTTTCGTTCTACAGGTTTAGAAATGCACCTATTAATCCATGTAATCTCTTTGGAAAACATTCCATTTTCTCTCCTTCCTGGGAAGAGTCTGGAAGATGCCGCTCTGACACTTCCATTGTTGTCAAGGTGGTACGGTTTAATGGGTAATTTTGCACAATGGCTCCATTGACTTGACAAATGGCGCCATAGATTAATAGGGGACCCAGGGAAGGCGATGTAGTGACTTTACCATAACAATGGCATACCATCCATCAGTAACTCAGCCCAATTGCATGTTTGTATGAAATAATCCATTACAGGCAACGAAGGGGAAGCCTCGGGCCGCTCTCATCCCTGAGTGTATCCCTGGGGATCTGAATATTCCCCCTCCTGCGCTAAGAAAGAAACATGACGCGGACAAGGACGATTGTATACCCCCGACGTGCTCCGTCGCCTCGTCTCGCGCAGCAGATTACAGCACTGCATCAGTGGTAACGTCCATACGTGTAATGGATTAGCTTGTCGTAGCGCGTTATCAGGCTTGTCTATGCACATGAAATGGGCACATATGACCTCTTATGATCATACTTTAGCATTAGGATGAAAAATAGCAGCGATCCTTCAGCGAAACAAATTGAAATTGCTCCCTTCCTTCCACCATCAGCCAGATTCAGCAGTGAGGCCAAAGTGATGTATGTGGCAACATGAATTGTGGATTTTATGGTGCACCGATATTCTCTGGAGGATTATCCACCTGTGGACCGGTTTGGACAGTAATGGTTTGTACAGTATGTAACAGGATTAGAAGAATCTGATGAACAAAATAGTTGTCATATAATCTGATACAGTTGCAAAGCAAAATTACAACAACATTATAAATGATGGTACATTTCTTACCATCATACCATTGCTATTTAAAATGTACATTTTCAGTGTCAATCTGATATGATGCGGAGAAAATAAAACTTCAACAAATTATGTATTTATTACTTTTTTAAGCAGACGGGGAAAGTCCTGTGATGTGTTTTTTGGATTACATTTTATATAATTAACCTTGCCAGTGCTTCAAGTGGACGCCAGTTTGTTTACACCGGAGAAGAGGCTTACAGGCAGGAAGCCGTGTGTGATTACTGGGTTCGGGGGGTTGTCTTTTTGGAGAGCGTTTCTGTCTGTGAGGTGCCTGGGCTCTGGAGAGCTCTTAATGAGTGCTGATCCTGTTAGGCATGGCATCAGGAGAAAAAGGCGCTTTCGTTGCTATAGTCGCACCCACAGACCTACCTGCGCAAACAGACGCACACAAACACATATACATTCAAGCGTGTTGCAAACGACAACACTGTACGTGTCGCATCTCTCTCTGGTGGCTTCCAGACCAAGCAAATCCAAACTCTTCTCAAGCCTTGCATCCTTGCATCCAAATAATTACTTTCGTCTCTTTTCGTGTTTGTGTGTGTGTGTGTGTCTAAAAGGGGAATACTGAAGCTTTTATATCCCTACAAATCCCCCCAATCCTTTTTTTCCCTCGGTCCTTTCTCCTCATATCTCTTACCAACCTCCTTCAAACAGCTTGTATCTCCCACACTGTCGATCTCTATCTGTGTTCACTTTGCTTCATCTCTCTCTTCTCCTTCGTCTTTCTTGTGTTGCTTCTTCCCTCCACCCTCTTCTCCCTGTCTCTGTCTCCCTCTCTCATTATCAGTCTGCGTCTGCAATCTCTTTGTGTTTGTAATTCTTGCAGTAATTTCACAAAAATGAGCAGGGAGAGAGAGGCTTTTATCAACAAAAAACAAAAAAAGACCTCAAACACCCCTATCTCTGGGGGTTACTCCCAGTTTTTTCTGGAGCTCCAGAATGCGTCTGTTTCACTAAACGCCGGCGCCCAAAGTAATTAAAATGATGCTGGAACAAGTGAAGTCCTTGAACCTCTGCCTCTCTCTCAATCCTTCTCTCTCCCTGTTGCCATGGTGCTCCAGGCAACCAGTACAACGTGTGGTATGCCACCCGCCACAGCGTTCCATTACAGAATGAGAGCTGCCGCTTTTGCGCTCTCTCGATTCCCCCTCTCTCCCTCTCTCTATTGCTCTGGAGAAAGTGTGTCATGATTTTTCTCTCAGTAGCCCCCCCCCCCCCCCCACCTCCCACCCCCCACCTCCTTGACTTCAAACCTGGCAGCAGAACTTGCTGTTCAAGCCCTCGCTCCCGAAGACCAACATTGTGTTAACCTTATCACCGCCAAAAGGTTACAGCTGTATGCATGCTCGGAATTGCAATCCAATTAACAAGTATAAAAATAGAGAAATAAAGCTAAACTGGGTGCTTATACAACCAGCTAGGTGGATTTATTCGGTTGTGCAAAACCAAAGGGTTGGAACATTGGTCTGTAAAGAAGTTCTGCCCAGATGTTCAGGGCATGCGAGGGGTTTACATATCCAGTCTTGAACCTCCCGAACTGTTCCCAGAGTCACTGACGCCGCCCCGATTAATTTCAAACATATTCGAAAGTTTGGAGATCCTGATGATTGTGTCTTGTGTAGTTTCTGGAGCGGGAGCACAAATAGCCAATGAGAGAGACAAGCCAGAGTAGCGAACTGTGTTGCTCAGCATACGTCTAGCACACTACCGTTGACAGATATTAAAACTGACATTCAAAATCCTGCCTCCAGTTCTCTCTGAAGAATAGACAACCCGCGCTGTCCCCATCCATTTTCTCATCCAGATTCTTTGAGCCTTCTGCTTTTGTTTTTCCTCCCTGCAGAGCACGACTACAGCAAGTTCTTCGACCCTGGTAGGCCCCATTCGGTTTACATTTGCTTCCCTATGACATCACAATTTCAATAGAACTGACTGAATGAAAAGCCACAGCATTTTGATTCACATTATTTTCATTCTCAAACCCTGCAAAGAAGCATCTCCATTCATTTGTTCCACTCGTCTAATGAGCTTTGTCCTTTCATTCCTCACGTGTATGTACAGTATAGTCAACAAGAAAATCATATGACTTTCAAACAACTTTAAGAAGTGCCTACGTGTATGTTAAACTTGTAGGCATACTTTAGCTCTTCATCCCATATCATACCCGTCTCCTCCATTCTGCCCCCTATAACACCAGTGAGCACTGCTGCACCTACATGGACTGATGACTTTGCGAAGGTAGCGCCACCAATGAGCTGACATCAGCAATCCATCAGCATAAAGCCGCATAAGGGATCCAGTCCTAATACCCGTAAGATAAAACACACAGCCATTTACCCCATGACCTACTTTGACCTAAAGAACATCTCTCTTCAAACACCCACAAAGCACATGACTCATCCTCTCCCCTCTGAAGCGGCATCTGATTAACACCAATACCGCAGCCATGGCATGTGCACGGATGCTGGCAATGAGAAGCGCCTGTAACTCTCACTGCCTTGGGCAGGCTTTCCGCTTCCTAGAGTTCGATTTTTGGAGCTCTAGCCAAGCCTGCTTCCGTGGTATTTTATGGCAGAGCTTGGCCTCTTGATCATGGGCTGGGTGCAGCTGAGCAGCGTTGCCAAGGGCCCGAATACAACGCCCAGAGCTTGGAATCTGCGCACGGCGCTCCACTTGGCAGTATTTTAATTTGAAAGCAGGAAGCATATTCTCCTGTGAGCATTGATCCATTACTTCAGGACCATCTCCGTTTCTTTCTGTCGACGGAATCTGAACCGAACCTGCGGACTGAAAACGGAGACTTGAGTGAAAATGTTGTTATTGTGTGTCTCTGCGGTGACGGGCAAGTCTTTCTCTGTATTCCACCTGGATATCCATTTGGTAAATGACATTTTAATCCGTCATTTGAGAGGTATTACATGTAGCATTTCGACATCAATAAACCATTACCACATTCATGTTGATAAATTAGTATAATCACTGTGAACAAATGAGAACATCACTGAGAAGACTGGCTGTTGTTGTTGTCTGCTGCATTTATTTGCATTCCACAAGACGTCAGCTGGCTTGCTCAACAGCATGAAAGAGAAATCATTGATGATTTGCAAATAAAACATCCTGCTAAGTGTACTTCTTGGCTTCTATCTGTCTACTTATTCATCAAAAGCAACAGCACAACACCAGAGAGAGAGAGCACAAGCAGCTCCTCTTTTCAACAACACAGTTGAAAGGAAATGTAGTGTTCGTTTTGAGAAAGAAAGTGCCACACTTGCCACCGGCAATGCAAATGGGAGCCCATCTAATCACAAGCCTCGCTACTCTTTCATGCTGCAGTCAGGTGTGCGCGTGGAGTGTGTGATGTCAACCAATTTGACGACGAGGTCAAAGGTCGATGCGGTACAAAGACGAGGCTGTCTCATTTTGGTCGGCGCGGCCCTATCTGTATCCTCATGTTTTATTCACCACGCAGGTGGTTCACCTCCATCTTTCCTCCATTCAAATAACATTCCAGTCACCACATCTGCAGTCCAATTTGGCTTTATGTCTTGTTTCAATATGTGTGCTCTGTTCTTGTTGCAACAGTGATTAAGACTGGAATATTCAGATCATCAAAGTTAAATTGCCTTCGATAGTTTTATATGCAGGCTGGTTCCCTAAGGGTGGTTAAATCGTAGTAACATATGAGCAGATTTTGGCTTATCGCCACAATTTCCTGTACATAAAACACTCGGGATCGGTCATCAAACTCCCTGACAGAAAATGCGTTTTATGGCAAAGAAGAGTTTATGGCAGAAGGTATCCATATGTGCTGCCCAGATACGAGTCCCAGCACAGTCTGCTGCACCTTCCCCTGGCCCTCTACCATCCAAACCACCACGGTTGTAAACCTCACTCTCCCAATTAGCTTTCCCTTGATGAGCCATGACCATGTCACGTTGTATGCAAAAAAAAAAAAGCTAAAGTGGCTTCCTCCCTTAATCTATGGTGTGTGCTCCCCCAGTATCTGGTACAAATCAAATATCTGCCTTCCTGCATGCCTGCCCACTCACCCAGTTTCTCTCGTATATAACACTGAGCACACAGTGGTGTCTTGACCAAAGCCAGTGTGCTGTGCAAGTTGTATTTCCTGACAGTCACAGAGAAGGGCCCCAGACACGACGTGAGAAAGGAAAACACAGAGATAGAAACATACAAACTGAAGTTTCACTTGGCCTGCAGAACTCACACAGCGGAGTGTTTACGTAAATGTGTCGTGTCTACCTTTTTCTGAGCTTAGCTTCTGAAAGCAGGTTTTTTTGTTTTCTTTAGGCCATCAGCCTGCTTCTCCGTCATGCCTCCTTTCCTTTTGCTGTGCTCTGAGACTGTGAATGGGCAGGTTATACAATCTGAACTGCATTGAATTGAACCGTTCTACGTGGACCTTTTTTTTTTTGCAGCTGTAGCAGAGAGGTTATCTTTAAAGTACAGAAAACAACAAAAGGCACCTCTCACCTCTGTCTCCAATCTTCTAGCCTTAACTCGTAGCCAATTCTGCCCACGCGCAAGCTTCTGTCCGGCCTCAACCTCACCTCCATCACTTATTTCTCCTTTTCTGTGTTTTCTAGCTTTCTCTTGGTATTCGTTGTTTTTCAGCCCATCTTGTGTGTGGAGCCTAACTGCCTCTGCCATAGCTCGGGTCCACGCCTGCAATGACACGCACATCGATTTAATTATAATAAACAGGTAGGGGAGCTTGCCAGTGACTCATCTTAGTCAGCTTGATTGATGATGTTTGTGTAGCCAGAGTCTGAAATTAGCAAGATATCTCGCAGAATGGTTCTCTTTCCTTCCCTGTGCATTTGTGTGTGTACATATGTGTTTGGTTTATCATAAGTGTTGTGTGTCAGAAATGGGTGCACTCCAGTTGAATGCACAGGGGCAACTCCCCTCCCTAATCACTGTACAATCTGTGTGCATCACCGCTCAGGGAAAAACAATCCATGAATCATCATCAGTTGTTATTTTACGCACATTCCCTACCGACGAGCAGTAATGGCGCCGCCAAAGCTGCATGAAACCACTCGGCGTAGCAGAAGTGTTTTTCAGACTATTTCCTTTATTTACAGCACCTTCTCACCTCTGGTGCTACAGAGCTTGATTGGTGATGTTTAGGAAACATTCGTACGTGTATGCAAATAAATTTTTTCACTCCCCTACTGAATGAAAGATGATTGCATCGCAATTACTGTTCCTCACAGCAATTTCTCTGAAGCTTTCAATGCCATCCGTAACCGTCACCGTTAGTATTCTACTGAGCTTCTTAAATTACTTTGAAAGAGCATGACGCTGGAACAACCGAATCACAAGAAGTAGATACAAATACCTCTCATATACTGTACATTATTCGAGTGAAAATATTGTTTAAGTAGTGAGCAAAAGGGATTCAGATGATTTGGAGGTGAGTTTTGATATACTGGGTTCGGTGTGTGTAGGACATGGACCGTGTGAAGAAAAGCAAGTTGACACGCTGAGAAATTGAAAAGCTGGAAAAGTCAAGAAACTCCATAACTGCATGCATGATCAGACTTGTGATGCAGATGGAAAGTTAAAGTTACATCGCCTCTCCTGTACAATTCCCGTGACTCCACATTTGGGAAGATACATATTTGTGTTGACTTTTGTAGTTTGGCTCATCCACTAACATGGAAGGGGCGAGATTTATGACCTATACTGCTGCAAACCACCAGGGTGTGATCAATATCTTTTGGCTTCACCTTTGGGGAACTGCCATGTCGTCCATCTTTATATACAGTCTATGGTACAACCACTTAACATTATGCAGACGATGTGGTGGTATGACTACATATTGGTGTGGTTATACATTATTTAGGCACAATATGCAAATGTAAATGGGTACACTCTTGCATTGTTGAATGGCTGCGTATTTGCTCATGCTCAGCAGTCTGCTCACACCTGTTTCTGTGCACTTTCAGTGGCACTCGAATTATCCTTTCATGGCGGTTAATGGAGGAAGAAAGTCAAAGAGAGCACGACGCATCCCGTCTCACTCCCTCCCTTGTCCTACACACAGATAAGGAGATGCTGTACGCCAGGCTAATGTAAGCCCTCAAGATACACTCACCATTTCCCCCCTAATGTTCCACCTATTAGTTATTAATGGAGGAGCTACACACACTGACAGTGAGCCAGCGAGCCCTGGGATTGGCCGCTCTGTCCTAGCCCTGGCTGTGTTTTCACTCCGTAAAGTGGTAGCAACAGATGATATCCCTGATAGTTATCCCTTAAATTAGTACAGCCTTTGAAAAAAAAAACATGTTCAGGCCGAGTTCATGTTTTCCGTTCTCTAAAAGGCTACACGATGAATACTTTACTCTGTACGCTTGTGTACTCCAACAGCACCACTACATCCCCTCCTTTCTTCATGTTTGTTTCCGTCTTGCTGAAATAAAAGAAGGGAAAATAACAGCTATGTAGTTTGTCTGTGCGGAACAGTCCTTTTTTTCTTTGTTTTCGCATCCTGGTAGCATCGTGGTAGCACTGTCTACAATATTGTGAACGAAGGTCAGTCTGGAGTCGTGATAGACCTCCACATCTCTTCGTGCTTATCGGCAGCGCTCACACCTGTGGTGGGCTGGCTGCTCTCTTCAACTCCCAGAGGCCCCAGACAGAATGGCAGCAGATAACCTTTAAATCCAAGGAACAAAAAGATGGCCGGAGACAGAGGAGGAGGAGGGAGAAAGCTCTCCACCCACTGCTTGGTATTGTGGGGCCTGCTGGCAGGTGGCCTGGCTGGGAATGTGCCCAGGCTCAGCTTCGTCCCTAAGACTTGGGCCACGGGCCAGTTCTGTAGCTTGACCTAGCAGTATAAGGGGGGGCCATAAAAGAAGGGGGCTAGACTCTGTCTTCTGGCTTTGTAGAGTGCAGTGTAAGTGTGTATACTATGCTTCCTCCGCCTCTTGATTCGGCGTCATCACTCATCCTTCGCAGCGTGTGCCTGCCAGCCTCACCACCTCCAAACTCACGCAAAAAAATGCAGATGCTCAGGAACTTTCCAGCCGGTGATTTATCGGGCCCTCCGGGAAACATCTATAGACTGCTGCTGTTATTTAACTCGAATGAGACAAATTGATCAGGATGTGTGCAGGACATAATCGTACGTTATTGCAGAAGTGGTAGATGTAAACCCAACTGTGCTGTGAAGGTGCAACGTTTTGTCAGTTTCTGAAATGTCTCTGTACAGCTGAACTCAGCGTAGACTGGACCTTAAGGTTACAGGCATCAACATACAGTCATGTGGGCAGTGGCTGAATGCCAGAAGAATGCTTCCTACTATTGCTTGATTCCAAATTGCTTGATTCTGGCACATTGATGATGGGTAATAAAGAAGCCTCTTTTTGACTGGCTGTATGAATGCAACATATTCAAAATGTTTCATTATTCTTGAATTGGTTGTCCTTCACAAACTAATTACTATTATCCAGAACACTTAAGGTGTTAAGGGCAGTCCTCCAGACGCTGTGTTCTCCCCGAGTCCTTGCGCCAAGGTTTACAGGTGCTTGGACTGAGATATGACGGCTAATGGTTGCTCATTAGTATTGGAGTGTCAATATAGCAAGGGCTAAGTTCATCCCGGAACAGCGGAGAGGAATCCGTGAGAAACCAATGCGGCAGCCTCCGTCACGTAGCATCAATTTGCGCAGTGAAGTGAGGCCACCGGGTGATTGTGAATGGCTGATGAGGTCTGCGGTGGAACCTCGTCGCAAACGTAACAAGTTGCCACCAGACACACTTGGGGCTCAGCGGGCTGCCACTCACTGCCGGAGGAGGGATGAAAGAATCATCTGCAGGGAGAGCAAAGCTTGCAGCACGGTCTCTGTGTACGAGTCCTAATGAATAGAAGAATACAGCGAACAGAATAGGGGGAGATAAGAGCAAGACTGACGGCACTAATGCATACGTATTCTTTTCAATGTATACAAGCGAAATATTGCTACTGCTTCATAGCTCGATTAAAGAACAGTTGTTTTGCGAAAATGTTTTTATTTTAGGCATCTGGAGGCACACTGCTACATCATTATTTCATATTGCATTGTAGCTTTATGTCAGGGGTTCTTCAACTTGGGAAAACATTTTCCAAGGACCCCCTTTGTTCGCAAGCACCTGACGACACGTGCCATATTTTGGTCTCCCGGCGCTATTCTCAATAGAACCGAACTCGAACTGTCGCCGTATTTTTTTCAATTCAGCTCGTTTGGGCTCATTAACTTAGCTTTGCAGCAGCAGGAATGATCCGTTGCACCCTGAGTGGAGTGACTGATTCATGACAGATTGATGCGATGAGTTTCTATTGGCCCAAAGCTAACGTGAGTAGGAGTAATGGTCACAGTTTGCACAGTTTGATTGGTGCAAATGGTCCCCATTTGTAGATATGTAATTATTAATGATACAGCACAATTTTGTTATCAATTGCAAGTGCCTGCGACCCCAGTTTTATAATCACTGCCATATGTAGCAAGAAGTATGTTGCAACGTTTGGAATGTAGATATAGGTCAGACCTGACCTTAGGCTTATAAATACATTATATTCAAAAGTAAATGTCTTTACACTGTTAATCAATCCATGCTCTCAATTTCATTCCATCTACTGCAACTGGTTGCATGGTCACTTTGGTCTTTTCTGGCACAGATTAAGAACAATTGTGAACCCAGCTTAAGCTGTCTTAAGAAGAGAAGGAACAACTCGGAGACCTTGGCACACAAGGAGGGAAAATAAAATGGGATGTTCTCATGTACTCTGCAAAGAAGGGCTTTAGCTGAATCATGACACCACTTTGGTCCTAAAACGAGCAGACAGTCCGATTAGCCCAACGGGTCACATAAATCACTCACCCACTTAACGAAAGTCAGTGGCAGCAACAATGCTGTCTTGAAACAAGGAGACTCCCCTAAATGGACTTGTTCAGCTCATGGGAGAGAGTCCTGAGCACAACGGCATAGACAGCTGGTGCGGATCTTCATGGGGATTCAGCAAAAACCTGCGGGAATTGAATGTTCTGCTGTGAGGAGAATAGAATCCACGTCAAGATCCAGCTCATCTAAGGTTGTTCTGCCTCTGAACACAACGTCATTACTGACCTAAGAGCCCGAAACTTTTATGAGATTGCATCTCCCAGATTTGTCTGCCACTCGAAAAAAAATCCCAGGAAACTGGTGAGTTTGAAGCTTTGCCCTTTTGAGGCACCTGGCTTGCCTGTCACTGGCCTGGAGGCGCCTACAATCATAGGGTTGACCTCGGTGGAGAGCGGGGCGGCAGCGTAGGGAGGCTTCGTGTCGGACTGGAACACGTGACATGAGGATTATTTAAACTCAAGGGAGAGACTGCATTTGTGGAAGTGGGTTGATGTTGGACAAGGTTAGATGCCTAGAAAAACTCATTCAAGGATGGATAGCTGGACACTCACCAAATCAATTAGTACATATCGAGCCTTGTTTATCCATCGTTGTTTAGCCTCAGATGCTCTTGTTTTCAACACGACTCCTCAATTCCCTGGCAATGCCAACACAATAAGGAGGGGAAAAAGTGTGTGCCAAGCAATATGAATCCTCACAGGATTAATTTGCTGCTGATCATGTCTGGAGCTTGGCGAATCGTACCGTAAACTTCCAACTTCCAAATAAACAACAAACATAATTGACTTTGCTGACTTGGCAGGAGTAGAATATCTTGGATCATGCTTTGCATAAACAAGCTACGTCATTTAAAAGAGGGCAGGGAGAGGATCGTGAAACAGTCAGCAGCAGCCACAAATAACACTCCAGACAGACAGCGGTGGTCGACCCGCAGTGACAGCTGTTAACAGACACTCTCGTGCGCCATTGAGGCCGTTGGTTAATATTAATGAAAGGTGCATGCAATGCAAAAGGCCATATTTATTCTCATATTTACTCAGTGAACCAGGCAACTGCGGACGGGCCTCCATCAATATCACTTTGCCCCACCCGCCGGGCTCCGCTCTCTTCTTATTGGATGTTAACGATGTATACACCTGCGCCTGTGGCGGCAGACCCCCACTTTGGACCGCGGCCATCGCTCATGATGGTGCTGGCCCACAGGCCCGGGACGCAACTGGCAGGCCAAACCAGCCGGCATCTGTTAGGGTTCGTCTGGGCCACGGCTCTGAAGGGCCCGGCTGCCTGCAGCGATTTATTACCGCACCCAAGTCGTTTCTCTCCCTACCCCCCCCCCCCCCGCCCAAGAACTCTATTCTACAGGCTGAGTGCAGGCTTAATCAGAGCTGACACGCGGTGTGTCCTTGGGTGGACTGACATAGCGATTGCAGGTGTGTGTGTGTGTGTGTGTGTGCGCAGGTTTCTGTGGCACTCTGGAGGCAGTGAGAGACGCATTCTGTATTATAAGCAGCAGAGTGAAAGGATACAGCAACAAATGTCTTACGCAATCCTCCCAAAGTTCCTTGACTGGGCCAGGAGCACAGCCGGTTGAGCAATGACAGGGAGATGATAACGTGACGCAAATGAGGCAGCTTTTTGTGTCTGCGTGTGTGTGACTAACCCGTGTTTGAGCCCGTATATATATATATATAAACAGATATGCAAATGTATTTACATCTAAAAGCCAAATTAACATAAATGCGTGCACTTCATTGACAGCTGAGCTCTGCCTCCATTTGAGTATTTCTCGTGTGCGTCTGTTATTGTTGTGCTCTCTCTCTCTCTCTCTACTTCTCTCTATCCTTCTCTGCTTGATGTGACAGAATCACACACTGCAGCAAAAGAGAATACTTTTGGGACATCTCCTAACATCTGCCTGCGTTTCTCTGACCTTCCCCTCAGTGCTCTAGGTCTTTCTCTCTTCCTCCATGTCTCTCATTCCTTCCCTCTAGTTCTCTTTTTCAACAGCAAAGAATTTGTATCCCTTCAAATTATTAAATATCAATTCCTCATTTATTTCCCCATCCAATTTAATGAGAAAATTATGTCGTTTTTTAAATTTTTTTAATACAAACAAGTGGAAAAGTCTGATTCTTTTCAGAAAACTTTAATCCTCTCACCTCACATGAGATTTCATTTGAAATAAGTTGACATGGGTTTTGTGTCGGAGGACCTTGGTCCAGGTGCAGGTTGCTGTTATGTACCATTCGTTAGCGGTATGCTGTGAGCACGAGCACGCTGATTATGGGCACTGGGCAAGGGTGTGCCGCTTGCCACCTTTTATGTTTGCTGATGTTTATGCAGAGGATATCAAAATGCAGCCAAGGACTGGACAGTGTCCAGCTGGATGACATTAAATGATGGTGTCCTTCTGGCTTTGTCAGATCCTCACCTCGAATGTGCACTGGGGTGATTTAAAGCCCGGGTGCGACGCAGTCAAGACAATAATCAGGCCGTGCCGGGTACAGGATCATGGTTCTCTCATCTGACAAAAGGTGGATTACTCTGTGCAGGTCAGATCGAGGCAGCTTCCCCAACGGAAACTTGATTTATTTTCTTGTGTGACAGAGGAGAGTGGGCGGGTGGCTTTGAGATTTTTTCCACATCAGCCCCCCTGGTTGTTGGGCGCATGCTCTTGCTGTAATGAGGCAGCCGAAAACCTCAGTGGCCGTTAAACGCCGCAATTAACATGTATGAGCGCGCTGGTCCTGACGAGACGGCTGTCAAACTGAGGGATGCTAATTGGCTCTCTGGCGTAATAGAACGGCGTCCTGCAAGCAAATGGAGAAACACTCAAAAGAGTGACACAACGGAGTAGCACACACATTCACGGACGCGTAACAGCCCAGATCTCATTTCACCCACATGGCCTGTGGGTGACCCTTGGTACAGTCTCAGTCAAAGTAGGAGAATTATGGATGAACAATTACATTCTTTCTGTACGTAGCATTGTTTGTACCCGCAGCTTATTGAACCCTTTGTGTCTTTGTGTCCGTGCATCTGTGTGCACCAGGTCAGCGAGTCTCCCTCACTCACCTCCACTCATGTTTGCGGCACTGGGCAATCCTCCATTAATTAGAAAGAGTGTATCACCAAGATTTAATGCCGCTGATAAAGAAGTTAAGCTGGTGACTCTGTGCACTAGGGAGGCAACGTGGGTTTACACGGGACTTGAACTGCCCCCCGGAGATAAATGGGTATTACCAGGGCTAAGATGTAAAGATGCCAGCAGTGACAAGTCAAGGCAAATCGTATTTAGCCTGTTTTTGGGAGTGGGTAAAAAAAAAAATGTGGAAACGGCTTCAGCTGTGATGAAACGTTTTGGTGCGACATGAAAACGAGTTGCTTCGGGTTCATGTGACGTTCTTTTAAGCTCGTGAAGAGAGACCTTGGGAACACCTTGGATTTTTGCATTTAAAAAAAAAAAAGATTTGGAAAGTTTCTAGTTTTCAGAACAGAACTCTGAAAAGTCACAGTCGGGCCGATACAGACCTGACCCTCTCTGTCTTTTTCTTCCATATTTGTTTTCATTTGGATTTGAATGTTTATCCTTTTGTCAAATTAGTTATTATCAGCCGTGCCAGAAGGTTAGGCTTTCAAACTACCAGTTCGTACTGGAGAATTCTATGGACAAGGCGGTATTGTGGTAAATTCAGTGTCTGGATGCACAGATTGGGGCTTACTATTTGTGTTTAGGTGGAAGCAAAGGCAGAGCTGCGCTAAATACAATATCTGTGTCTGGTGTGCATGTGTGTGAGTGCTTGCACATCCATAAAAGAGACAGATGGCATGGTCAAGAGACCTGGGGAAATATCAAATGTTTCAGTCATAAATTTCCCAAATGCTGCACGCTTTGATGCCCCGTCCCCGAAACAGACAAAAATCCGACATTATCTTTTATGGAACGCATTACAAGTCGATACATTTTTGTGACTTAGCGAGGCAATAACTTGTCCTCCAAGATGTGCTGCCGTGATGTATTGTTTTATTTCCTATTGTTCTTGCTGCCGTACGTGTTCTCAGCTGGCCGACAAGTCTGCACTTGTCTGATCCTTACTCTCCTTCACATTTATCTCCCCCCCCTTTTCCCTCCTGACGCTGGGTGACCTATCTTCTACTTCTATGTCTCTGTGGAGTTTTATACAGAGAGCTCAGGAAAAGTTCAGCGTGCCTTTAAGGGATAATTATCAAACAGTAAAACTCCCACACAGCTCTCGCTGGGTAATTACATTTCCCCCATCTCGCCTCCTTTTTTTTCCTGAAATCAAACCATCAGTTCTTAAAGCCATAACAATTGACAATTCCCCGACGTTGTAGCATCTCAGACTTCTGAATGAAAACAGTGAGGAGTAAGTCCTTCGCTCTCATATTTCATTTTTCTCTGTCTCTCTCTCTCTCTCTCTCTCTCTCTCTCTCTCTCTCTCTCTCTCTCAGCACTCTTCTCTTGCTTGATCTCACACAAAACACACAAATAACAGCCCAGACCATTTGCATTCTGGGCAATTACATTCAATTTGTTGCTAATTGATCAGAAATTACGACTGTGCTTTGCTCTTTGCAATTTCTTTTGTTCTCCTTCCCACCTTCAACCACCTGTTTGCTCTCTAAACTGGCTAATATTGGTTGTGTCACATCATTTGATACGAGTGAAATCCATTTTGAGTGATTGTGTTTAATCAATGACATGTGTTCTCTATTTGTATTTGATTGTTGCCACTTGTGTTTACCAGTGTGGATGACATGTGCATTAGAGTGCAGAATGTGCTTTGAGACTGAGAATGTGTTGAGAGTTTTGCTGAAAAGTCTAAGTGAGATCTGCAAATTGTGTTTTACCAGGTGACAGAGTTTAAGGTATTGACAACAGACTGCACAATCAGCTAAATGAGTTCAGGCAACTGAGAACTTTGTTCAGCCAATGGGCTTCAGTGTTTTAGCAATTGAGAAAAACTGTAATAGCAGATGTTTTTGTTTGCATTTTTCCCTGCTGTCACATGCTCTGCCTGTGATTTGCTGCACCCTAATAACCTCCCTATATTTTTTGATTTAACAATCTAGTATGCAATAACTTATTGACTGCACAATGAATCTCATTCTTATGTTCCTTATATGTCATTGAAGCCTTGAAGGAAGACTTGAAAAACTAGTCAAACCTGCAGAGTATTTCCAAATTCCATCCTGTAGAACTAAGAATACCAGCAGAGAATATCGTATGTCAGATCTTTTTCGATTAGTCAGACTCAAGGTTATGCATTGGCCTCTCTGTTGTCCTTACAATTTGGCCCATTGAAGTTATTTCTATTTTTTTTCAAGTGATGATTCTCAGTGTGTCGTTATGCATAATGCTTTGTGATCTATCATTCTCTCAGAAAATGTCTTCTCTTTCACATACTCTGATCTTTTTTTTTTTTTGTCCTTGCAGAATTGCTCTATTCCAATTTGCAAAGACAACTGGTACACTCAGCTGGCTACACATGTATTCATCTCTACATCTCAATCCTGCTTCCTGAAGCACATTTTACCTCAGTGGGGAGAAAGCTAACCAACAAAACAGTGTTGTTGTTTCAAAGAAAGAAAAGAAAAGAAATGACAGTAAAACAAAAACAAAAAAAACAGATTGGCAATGTAGCTGGCTGATGGAGTGGAATCAAACAATGTGATCAGGACGGGGGACTTGTGCTTGGCCAGCAGCAAGTACCAGCCCGCTCGCCTGACAGGCCAGTCGGCACCCGAATGCATTCAAATGATATTCTAGCATCTGTCTTTGAGATTTTCGGGCACAAATCAAGTATATTAAAGATGGATGTGCCTCCTTCACTTCCTCCGCTCACACACACATACACACATGCGCGCACGTTCTCCCTCTCTGGTGCTTTTGTGTACACATTCCAAGGCTCCTTTAGATATGTGTCTTTTCTCCAAGCAACGTCCCTGCTCCCACGGGACCCTCCATTTTCCAAGGTGTTCCCATTTAGGGAGACGATAGCGCTTTGGGATAGAGTCAGGGATGCTGGGAGACGTACAGCAATGTGCTCGTCTTTTAATTCATGGAGACTCGCACACCTACGTTCGTACTTTCTGTGCATCTGTATACATCCCCTCGTGTTGCACACACACACTCATACACTCTGGAATTCTTCTCTTGAATTCTGTTTCCATGTTCCCTTTTTCTCCCTCTTTGTGCCCACACATACACTTGCATGCACACTCCTAATGCACATTCATTAATTCCCCACCGACTTTTATCCCTGTAGCCTCTCATGCAGCGGTGCAAAACATTCATCGACATTGATCAAGGCAGTCTATCTGCGCCTCTGTTCGTCCTTCCCCTCTCATGCTGCTTAATGCAGCTGAACAGACCCCTATGCTCATACCAATGAGCCACTGCAGGCCCCTTCCCCATCAACTTTTGATGTAGTTACCCCCAGATGTGCGCAGGTAGAGTCCTCCAGGCCGACGATTGAGGGTCTTAAGGCGACGCGATTGCCAGGCTGATTTAGAGCCTTTCATTAAGTCCACATCAACGTTATTGGGACAGTTTAGCTCCGCTCCATTCTGCGGGATTCAGTAGACCTCCGTGGAGTGAATGCTCGATTGTGACTTCGCTATTTCTTTCCCTCCACCTCTCTCTGCCTGATTGTTTCTGAAATAAGACAGATTGTGGGTTGCTGGTATGGATGGCACCTGCCTCCTGCCATCTGTGTACCTGTGTGCTTGCAAAGTATTCACGCCAAATGTGAAGAACAGTAGGGTTACACACAGTTTGTGTCTGTTTTCTATCGTTAAAAAATGTAATGTCTTTTGGGTTTTGGACTGATGTGTCTAACTGAGGACGTCGTGTTGGAAGGTGAATAAGGCCATAAACCAGTGACGTAATTACAACACATCTCTCTTGCTCCCAAGGCGATGGCAGTGTCCATTCACTCTCATTTTGCAGTTGTCAGACCTCTTCATGAGTGGCGTTAACCGAGCATTTGTTATCGGTGAAGTGTTGCAATTAGCCCTGTCCACCCCAAAGATATTGATGACTCATCCAGATGGAGAGGGCTGTGCTCTTTCGTTACTCATCCACCTGCACTCGCAAAAAAAACTGTACATACGTGCGCCAAGACACAAATAACACACACAAAGCATGCTGTCATTCTGTGGGCTATAATTGCACTGGATGATGGGTCTTCCTTTCTCCCACTGTCTGCCTCTCCATTTATATCGCCCTCCAAGACCCAACGCATCCATCCGTCTCTGACCTCCCGCCTTACCGTCATCTACTCTGTCACTCTCCTCTCTCACGCAGTGTGCAATACGTGTATGGCAAATACAATGTGCATGGAAGTATGTGTGTGTGTGTGCACATGGTGGTGGTGGGGGGAGGGGAGTTAAAAGAGAGGGAGATTCATCTGGTTCCTTTTCCATTATCGCCTCATTACAAAAGTCTGGGCTTCTCTGAGTGTACGGATGAACTGCGGGGAGTATTCCATTTGAAAATGGAACTAATGCCCTGACTCAGACTGCAAATTACTCTGCAGATTCTCATCACTGCTGCCTGGCTGCCAGACGTGAACCAGTGAACTGTGGCCTGTTGGACTAGTTCACATTCTTGTCTCGCTTCAAAATGCTCTGACATTTGGTACATTGGCAGGAGAAAGTGGACAACCTACCGGTACTTATAATGTCCCAGTGTAGTTGGGATACAACTGCATAGTTTAACGGAACAAGCTTTGTTGCAATTTTCCGATGCGGTCGGCCCTATTAAGATGCTTTTCAGTGCAATATATGTTCAGTTATGTTTCTGTCCAAACACATTCAGAGCTATGAGCCATTCACTTACTCACGAGTCACATTGTTGGATAGACTATAATCGCTTTATAGTCTTGATAGGTTTGCTGTCAATACAACATCAGGCAAATAGGGATTGTTGTCAGTGTTGTGATGATTTGTATGTGAATGTATTTAGTCATTTATGTTCATGATGTTATGAACAGTATATTCTATTGGTTGCAGTTGTCAGCCAGATATTTTATGCCCTCTATTCGCTCTTTGTGTATTTATTTCCACCCTGTATCTATTCTATTCTCCGGTAAAGACCCAGTTTTTTCCCAAGAACCAAGGTATTTAGTCCCGAACCATTTTGGGCTCATCACATGTTTCTCTATTGTAATAGGCCGTGTGGAATAAACACTGTGAACAAATTGCCGTCAAAGAAGAAAAAGCCCAATAAATAATCACGGATGGCAAATAGTGCTGCACATTTTCTCCTTAAACTTTAAGGATACAACCTTCCTCCAGCTCAGGTGCGCTTGCTCACACCCAAAGTACCAGTTAGGTTTTGCAAACCCGGACTGCCTTGTTTGTTCATTTACACGCTCCGGTACAAGCAGCAGGAGGACCAGAACGTAGGGGGTGGAGTGGGAGAAATTCAAGGCGTAGGCCAAAACTAAGACTGCGAGTTAAAGTGCACGGCTGCAAGAGAGAGCGAGAGGGAGATAGCTGCGAGAGAAAGACAACTGAAAAGCGTTACGCTGCCAGAGTGGAGCAGAGATAAAGAAAGAGACAGACAGTGAGGGAGAAAGGAGAAAGGGAGGGAGGGGCGAGGGGGAGCAACAGTGACACTCTGGCTGGGTCAGAGACGTTTGACACGGGGGGGTTGCTGTGAGGAGTTAGCAAGTGATTTATAGGTAGGTGGCCGGGCGCTCACAGTCAAGAAGCCTTATTCATGCCTCCCCTAATTTAGCTCACCCCACCCAGACGTGCTTAAGGTAATGGGCACAGCTAGCTGTCTGCAAGGCCACCGGCACCGGCTCAGCCGGGCGAGACCGCTGCATATCGAGGCGACCGGCGCAGGAATGCAACCCATATGAAAAATAAAAAATACTCGTTTCAGGGTTGTTTCAAAATCCGAAGTGGCTGAAAAATGTATAAACAATTCCACATAAATGTCATTTCAATGTACAAACGCTGTAAATCTCCCGCCACAGGTATTCTGATGTGTATGTAGAATGTTTTGCGCAGTTGGGAGGTGACAGCTGGAAAGGAGATAGACGTGATGGAGGAGACTGGCTCAGGAGAGAGAAAACTAATATGAAGAATGGGAGTTCAGATGGAGGAAGAAGATGGAGTTGGCAGGCAGGAGCGAGAGAGAAATTGAAGGCGGAGAGATAATTAGAGTTGGAGGGTCATCATAGGAGGAAAAGGTATCGCTCAGAGATGAATGCAGTGTGAAAGGGATTCATGCACAAAGTAGAATGTCGGGCCTAACTCTGCAGCGGAGATCTCGTAAGTGATGATTCTCTGGCTTTTTTATTTGAGCCTTTCACTGTAGCTCTCCGCTTATCTCTTCACCTGATTGAAGAGGTTGGCAAAATAAGTCCCACTGTTTTTCCTCTTTGTTCTCTCTCCCTTTTTTTCCCTTCTTGCTCTCCATTTGTCCTCTTGTTTGTTAGATTTGCTGCCTGCCAGAAGGAGAGACAATATTTTGGATGAGCCCAGCGCTGATAAATTGATGCCAGCGGCCGCCCTGTGCAGACTCTTGTTCTGAGTGGCAGATCATTTTGTGCCACAGAGAGAGAGAGAGAGAGAGAGAGAGAGAGAGAGGTTGGCTGTCTGTCTGTCCTTGCTTGTGGCATCTGTGATTGCAACAGCGAGCCATTTGCATCGATCCATTCCGGAGGAAGTCTGGCATCTGGGTGGTTATGTCGTCCAAATACGGCTGGGCAGACAGACCACGCATATTATACAGGCGTAGTGCTCGTAAAGTACAACACACACACATTTCTTATGTCCCTTTTATGACAAAAACGTTCCTAAAACCAATTAATTCTTTTGATATTCGTATTTTTTTGGTGCTGTGGGAGACAATAATGGATCTGCAATTTAGGGCTCGCAGTCAGAGAGGAAGCTTGGTATTTCGATTACTTTGATTCCAGAAGCCCAGAACAATACCACTGCCTGAATTTTATTTGTTGCACAGGAGTGCTCATTATCCAGATTCTCAAGTCTTTTCACAACCCTGGAGCCGCCGCCAAATTTGCACCTCCATTGTCTTCTTAATTATGATTCAACACAATTAACAACGAGAGATTGCATTGACAGGCTGCCACAGTGTAGAAACATTGAGCTTCATCATTTGTGGCTTTGTGTGATTCATATTTCACAATGTCTGACTTACACATTTGATAAAGCATGTGTGAAGAGATATTTAAGTATTCATGAATTTGGATGCATTTTTTATTTGTGGATATCTTGTAAATTGCCTTGCAGACATTTGTGTGAGGTCAGAAAAGGTGGAGTTTGTACATTAAGTCCGAATGTATTCTTTTCAAATTTTGATGACTGATACTATAAAATGTATTAAACTTGAAGTTGATGAAAAAAAGCATCTCTTACTCAAATTGTCAGCTATGTAAGCAGTTCTCTTAGTTAAAGGAAGACGGTAAAAGAGATATTTTCATTGTCTTGAAAACCTGGCAGTTTCTTGAAGGGCTTCCTGCCTCTGTGTCATGCATTATTAAAAGCACATCTTACTGAATATCATCCCTTAGGGTCCACTTATGAAGCTCCATGTCTTTAAGCATAACCAAGGAAGCCATCAAGAAATTGTGAAAAAAAAAATAAAAGCGGTTCGGGTTAACTTTTACAACCTGACTCAAAAATGACTTTTTAGGAACTCGACTCCCAATTTTTACAATATGATCTTGTTAAAGTAAGACTAGCAGGTGTGAGAGATTATTACTGTTATTATTATTAGCAAAAATAAAGTTTAACATTGTAGGAGACTGTTTATTGTACGTGAGAGATGAGATCTTTGTCGTCCCAGTGCTTCTGTTCTTCCAGTGCAGGACCAAGGTCTCCTGACCGTTCAGTCAATGTACTCTCCAAGAGAGAGACGGGATGACAACAGAGATGAAGGGCAAGGTCATTATAAAGAGTTGAGTTCAAGGATTGAACCTAGAAATACGTTACAGATATAACTTAACATTTTTGATGTGACTTCAGCAGAGACCATTGTAAAGCTACTCTGCAATTATTGCTGTGCTTCATATGTATATAATCGTGATCATACTTTCAAAAAGACGCCGGTTGCAAACCGGAAACGCACACAGGTCTCCCGTGTTGCAGTCCAGCGTTGTGTTGACCCGTCCACTGCAACCTCCTCCCAATGCGGACGTTGTCTCTTCATCACATCCCCTCAGGGTATTGTCACTTTTCAGGGCGCTTGCTGAAACAACTGATACTGTGGATCTTCTTGGGAAGACAGTGTCAGCATCCGTAAAGTTCACTGAGTTCAAACCGTGTATTGGCTTACTGGTTTACTGCCTGGACTGAGCCACTGGAGTATCTGCCTTTGTCAGTCACAAACTGCTGCACAATAAAATCCATTGCAACAAAGGACCTGAGGCAATGTTCATTAAGTCAATCACTTCAGAGCAATAAAAAACAAAAAGGATAGGAAGGTGTTCTCAAGCTGCACACTGTTTTGTAAGTGCTCGGGGAAGGAGCTGAAGTTCTTGTTTCTGTCGCATTGCTTTTGACAGTTTCAAATCTTGTAGACATTCTTGAGTGACACGTTGACAGATTTTGTCTCAATAAGCTGTAGGAAAAAAAAAGAGATCGTCCAAAAAAATCATTGTTAAAAGTAGTATTCAGAGTATGAAAAGCAGCACCATTCCTCTGTCACACATGTTTTTATCCAAAAATGGTGTCCACGAGTGCTGTTTTCACACCTCTTGTAGATGGTGCACACATGCCTCCGTCAGCGACACTCAGCGTCTTGTCTCCTCATCCCTGTGTGTGTGTGAGTGTGTGTGTGTGTGAGTGTGAGAGAGAGAGAGTGAAGACGTACCTCAACGTCACGTCTGCAGGCCATCTCCCGCTAAATGGTGGCGTTATGAGGCTGCTTTGTCCGGGCATCGTGAATTGGTGTGAAAACCAACGGGGAAGAGATGTCAAGACAGCAATCCATGTTGGTGTTAGTGGTGTTGCAGCATCTCTCTTCTGTTCAGGAGTGGCTCTTCCATTTTGGCACAGATGGCCTCCCTCGTTCCTTCAAAGCAGCTTTTTCTGTGTTGCTTTTGACGATGTCTATTACCTTGCAAAGGGTTGAGTTGATGGTGGTACTGGCGAGGCCATTTAAGGTTATTTTAAGGGGACGTATTGCCTTTATTAGAGCAGCTGCAGAATGACAGGACATGTTGTTCTTTCCACTAAGACACAGTACAGTAACTGCAGTATTTCTGCTTTTCCCTTTTCGTTGTGGTGCCACGATGCCTCTCTCTGGATACCCCATCAATTTATGATGTATCAGCCTTTAATGGGAAAGCAATACGCTCACGTTATGTACACATAAGTGCACACGCAAGCGTTTAGCACCACTGGATTGAAAACAAAAAAGCTTTTATGTCGCCAATATTTAATGCATATATGATCTGTGTCTATGCCCATCAAATGTAAGCCGAGCTTATATCTCATCTGGAGAGTGATCACTGTTGACATATTTCCTTAGCTATGAATAAATCCTTTCAAGCATCACCCATTGCCCATTCTAATCGGCATCTATACTTATTTAAACATTCTCTTCACTCAAGTTTGTAATATTCCGGAATGATATTCACGTATGATATCTTCCTTCGAGGTGACCATTGTTTGTTCAACACTGTCAAACAATTGCCATGCCATCGAAGTGTCAGTGCCTCGTGTCAGTGCCTCGTGTCTCTCAGCGTGGGTTTCACCAATTGTTTCTAAATTCGTTTTTTTTTTTTACATCTCATCATTCTTCCTCTGATTTATGATTTGAAGAAAAGCTTTTGTTTTGAGGAACAACAACAAAAATGGCGCAAGGAATTTGAGATGTGTTTTTGTTAATGAAACACTTCAGAGTAGAGGATTTGATGATTAGCGAGCACCCTGCGGAGAAAAAGCTGACAAAAGCAAAGATGCATTTGGTTTACATCCAGACAAGTCAGCTGAGAAGCTTTTGTGTTTTTCTGCTTCATTATGAGAGACTCATAATGCCGGGGAAGAGAGAGAGACTTGATGCTGAGGGGGCCGTGATAGTGAGCCATGAAGTCATTTCAAAACTGTTTTTTTTTTTTTTTGCCTTGGCATCATTACCACAGGAAGACAAGGGAAGCAAAGTGTGATAGCAGAACAGGAGGAGGAAACTGAATAAGATTAAGACTATGGATAGACTTTAGGGTCATTTCACTTCCTCAACAGACAGAGGACAATGTCACCTTTTCAAGAAAGTAAAAAGTCACGGTTTCCCGCTAAAAACAACATGTATCTGCCACAGAATGTTGGTGATGCATACTTGGTTACAATGAATGTGCCCGAAGAATAGCTTTTATTCAGCATGTTGAGAAGTAAAATAACAATCAAGTTTGAATCTTAAAGATATGTTTCTGCTTTCACTGACTGTCAGTCTTCTCAGTTTTAACGAGCGCACAATTCGACGATCATATCATTTACATCCTGGCTTGCATACACTGGCTTATTTTTGAGCAGCATCCTCTCATCCTTTTCTCCACAATTAGAAAAAAAGCATTTTTCTGTATAAGCAGCATAGATGAGAAGTGATTGCGGCCAATTAACCAAGACATGATTCCAAGATTATTGCTTCTTCTATGCAAAACTGTTGAACATAACCATAAAAAAAGATGTGACTGGAGAAATAGAGCAGCGGAGACCGTTCCAGGTCTGGCTCACATTTCGGAGAAGTGATACAGTTTAATTAATTTGATTAATCTCATTCAATTTTTTACCTTAAGGGCTCTCTATCAGCTGGCTGCAAAACTGACTCCGACATCAGACTTATCAGGTGTGTCATTAGCGAGATCCTTTTGGAGGGAAATTATTAATCAGGGAAAAATTACAAGAAAAGGGCACAGATGAAGATCTGTGTGTGTGTGTGTGTGTGTGTGTGTGTGTGTGTGTGTGTGTGTGTGTGTGTGTGTGTGTGTGTGTGTGTGTGTGTGTGTGTGTGTGTGTGTGTGTGTGTGTGTGTGTGTGTGTGTGTGTGTGTGTGTGTGTGAGCACGAGATTGGGGACAGAGCATCTTAAATACTTTGCTGCTGGAATAATCGTAACCATGCCCGTGGTCTACCACCGCTGAGGGTTGAGTGGGGCCGTGTTGCACCGTGTCCTATTTCGAGCCACATAGCACGTATTGTTGTTATCATCACAGCCCTGGCATCCTTCACAACCCAAGGGGCTCCCATTGTGTCGCAGGTACACGGCACATTCCATTACCTCCCTCAGCGCTGGCACAAACACACTATCCATGTTTCCCCATAGAGCACGCTGGCGCCGCGTTAGCCTGCCTGAGTGTAACCTAGCCGGCCCGCTATCACTCGTCTCATCCGTTACACTCCGCTCCCATTCAATCAGAGCCACGCGCCTCGGAGGAGCTGCAGATAAAATTCTCATTATCTTAGCTCGCAGAATTAAAGGGACCAGGACTGAGGGGGGCACACACATGCATACAAACACATGCACGCACAATCCGAAGAAGGCGAATCTCACACAAAGAAGTACAGTAGACTGTTATCTCACTCCTGCGCACACACACACACACACACACACACACACATATATGCTTCACATGGGGACTTCTAACTCATGCTGAGTCTCTTATCCTAATTTGTGCACCAAGGGAGGCTTTATTGCAGCAGCAGTTTGTTTCCATCTCAATTCTCTCTCTCTCTCTTAAGGAAAGTCTGCTTCAAATAGATTGTTGATAGAGCTCTGCAGTGGTGTACTTTCAGGCTGTTTGTGTTCCTCTCCCTGTGTGTATTTGTGTGCAAGACCATTATCCAAATTTTTGTTCACAGCAGTTTTCACTGTGACACTGTAGTGTGCTGTGAGCAAGTAATTTTGTGCTCCCTATCACCACCGATAAAACTATGCGGTTGCCAAAGTCTGCGAGACTGCGTGTGTGTGTGTGTGTGTGTGTGTGTGTGTGTGTGTGTGTGTGTGTGTGTGTGTGTGTGTGTGTGTGTGTACGCTTGTAAGTGTGTGTCAATGAAATCCAGCCAACTTTTATTTCTTCACTCTATGTGTCAGAGTATCTCTGTGAGGGGAAAGTTAGTGATTTGTGATACTGTGTGTGCACAGATGTCTCACATCGTGTCAGTGTTTGTGCAACTAAATATCCGTATCGGTGTCCGGAGCCTGTGTGTGACCCACAGAGCGAGCGCGAGTTCCACGTGTGTGTGTGTGTGTGAGTGAACGTCGCCAGGGGAAATTTCTTCAGCACATGGAAGCCCCATTGTTTATTCATGCTTTCTAAATTGAAGTGTGCATCCCTGTATTCTCCAGGCTGTGCTCTCTTGTGTATAACAGTGAGAGAGAGAGAGAGAGAGAGAGAGAGAGAGAGAGAGAGAAGGGGGGGAGCAAAAGCGGGGAAGAGATACAGAGACCCCTTCAATCAGATTTCCTTTCTTAAAGGCTGAAGTAGCTATTCAATAGAGGAGAAGATAATGAGAGTCATTTGTCCATATTAGAGATGATTCGGAGAAGTTCTTTCTACTTCAAATCAGAATCCAATCCAGGCTCAAATTTAGAGCTGCTGCTCCATATTTGTTTCACAAGTCCTCTATAGCTAGCAGGGATTGGATTGACACATACCGCAACAGCAATCTGAAATGGTACTGATATGGATTGTTTCCATTTGCAGTGGCATCGCCTTCCTTCCGTCACCTCTGAATTGTCAATATTCGTGCTGCGCCCAAGCCCTTGATTTCAAGCCGGGCTGTTTGTTTTTTTTCCACTTGAATGTTCAATCAATTGATGACGGCCGCACTCATCAGTGGTTCAGCGACAGAGCTTTCAGGAGGTGTTAAGTGATGAAAGTGTTCATCGGAATACTGTAATATGATTAGGGTTATAAAGATCTTTTGGTGCGACAGAGGAGCAGACTTGTCTCGTTCGCTGCGCCGAATGCAAATCGAGGGCTTATGATGAATGCCTTTGTTACCGCAGCTGACGTGTGAATTGAATTAATCAGCATCAGTGTAATTTAAAAGCATTGCTTTCACTTGGGGGATACTGAGGGCTCTAAAATATTTGTACCACACTATAAACTGAAGGCACAGCAAGGACAAATGGCTCCTTTTGGCAAGGCAGCCTCAAACCCTCCTCACATCCTCCCGGTCTTCTGTTCATTAAAACAGAAGTAGGTCACCCACAAAATGGCCGCCACTTGGCCACCCTCTCCGTCCCCCATCCTGTCAACATATGCTTCTCTTTGCCTCGGCCAACAAGAGCCTCCTGAATAATACACTCAAACAAAGCACCCTAAAGATGGCCATGCAGGCCATTTGTTTGCCCATATTTGGGGCTCTATTCAATATGCATTTCTTGGCCAACTTATCTTTGCGCCGCCTTTAATTACCTGTCTTAATTGGATCCCTGTAAGAGTGGCGGGATGTCTTCACTAATGTCTACTTTAGAGCCGCGGGATAATTGCACAGCCCTTTGCAGAGATGCCTTTCAAAAGCAAGAGACGACGAGTTCGGGGGAGGGGTGTACAACGGCGCCCGCTCCTCTTTTTCTTTTTCGGTCCTCATCATTTGCATTGTCCAATTTACAGAGTGTAGCTTTTAATTAGGCTATTCATGTTGCCATTGTTTAGTTCTGCGGTGCGAGTGCACTGCTGTGTGAATTTGTAAGTCCATCGTTGTGTGTATGAGCAGCACCGCCATTGGCTTGTGTTTGTAAGTATTCCTGCTGTATATTTATATGTGCGAGTGTGTATGTGCGCTGTTGAGGATCTCCTGTTGAAAGAGCCTTTCTCAGTTCTCCTCAAGCAGTAACCTAAATTCAGACTCCAACTAGCACAAACATGACGCACAGGCCCTCATGTTCATTTATTCATTTTCGTTTTTATTGACCCTTGTTCATGCTCCTATGTAATAAACATGCCTATGCAAAGACATGCTCGGAAGAACCGTGCAGTTATATTATCTGGACTTTATTTCGCATTCCTCACATGCAATGTGTCTTATTTATGAGCCCATACTCCACATATCTCTGATATGTCTTGAAATGTAACACTTTGAAGATGTATTAAAAGTTAAAAATGGTGGTCCATGAAGACAGACCACCCCAGAGGTATGGTATGCAGGAAGACTGACACATTTTGGTTTCTGTCACAAATCCCCTTGCCAGTGTGATCAGACCATGACAGGCCTGACCTCTGTCCAGCTGCTCTTCCCACTGGCAGGCTGACTGACTGACAACCCTCTGAAACTCACTTTACCTTTTGTTTATTTCTCCTCTGATGCCAACCTCCTGTCCCTTCCACTCAGGACCAAGCACCGGACATGGGGCGACAGAGCCTTCTCCATATCTGCCCCCTCCCTCTAGAACTCTCTCCCCAAAAACATCCGAGATTTCTTTGACCTTTCCACATTCAAATCAAAACTCACCTGTTCAAAACTGCTTTTAATGTGTGACTATTATTTTGTACTTTGTTTTTAGTGTGTTGTTTTTATATATGATGATTTTAATGTAAAGTGTCTTTGAGTGTCATGAAAAGCGCTATATAAATAAAATGTATTATTATTATTATTATTTATTTACACTAGCACACAGCCAGTAACACGCCGTGCAGAAATGCCAGGTGTGTTTCCATCAATGCATATAAATATAGTGTTTAGGCTACTGTATGTTGCTTTCTAATTCATGCATTAGACTGAATGCAAATAAGGCATAGTGAGTCTTCAAATATATGAAAAAAAAAGCCTGCTTGACCTGCACAGAAATATTTGCACCTACAGTAATACAAAATCAGGCATAAGAATGTTGAGCTGTTTCAATGCAAGTCATTTCTCTTTGAGTCTTACCCTTGAAAAAGCATCTCAGCTGCATCTGCATACTGTAATCATCCTGCCCTCTCTGCAGACAGTATCTACATTAACGCAGATATTTAACGTAACAAGCCAGCCTGCAGACAGGTGCCATGTTTGTCCCGGAGCATTAATATGTTGCAGCACTCAAAACAATTAGCGTAAAAGATGATGGCCGTGTAACGTAAGCGTGATTTGCAGTGCAGGGGGAGTATATGAAGGTTGCGGACCTCATGCATGTAAGTGTGCGTCTGCGGAGCTGACCAAAAGTCCTCACAGTCCTCCGGGGAAAGCGCCTAATCCGAGCGAGTATCGGGAGCTTTCTACTTCAGATGTATTGATTCTGTCAGTGCTCCAGAGGCATGCAGGGGCTTGCTAGGATCACACCTCAGCTTTACAGGACAATGGGCAGCTGTGAAGCTCCCTGTTGAATGTATACACACAAATAGCAATATATGTACATGTCACACTCTTGAAATGACTCGCACACTTTTTCAACCCAACCACAAACTCAAGGAAAGACGAGATCTTGAATCAACAATAAGACTTGCCACCTCATGACAGGTATGACAGGACTGTAGTGTACGTCATGACTCCTGCTGGTTGGTTTTCACCTGTCTTCAAACACCTTAATAATTCCTGTTTGGTGTACACAACTATTAAATATATGTGATCGCAAGAGATGAGTATCTTTTGATGCCTCCGCGCCACACAAATATCTGAGGATAAAAATGATGAAGTGATGACATTTTAGATAAACATGGATGTAAACTGCAACATGGCTGTTTGCTCGAGGCATACAACTGTAAGGCCGTAATTCTAGTTTATTCTAATGTCCTTATCCCGCTGCTCTTTATTATCATATTATGTTTCCTATAATTATTTTTTCTGCATAATGAGTACTTTCATTTTTGATACATTATGTACATTTTGCTTTTACTTATGTAGGATTTTGAATTCAGGACTGTAATTAATTACTATGAAGAATAGCCTTTCTTTTTCTTATCAACATTCAAAGATGCAACATCGATTCATTCTAATGTTTTAGAACATGATTTGGATGCAGTACGTTTGCAATAACAACAAATGTTATCGCTATTTTTTTTTCCCTCTCATCCCGACACAGGAAATCATTTGTCAGTAAGAAAATATGTCGAATCATTGTCTCTTGTGGCCAGAAGGTTTTCCATGGTTCAGCAGCAGATGAGCTCCCAGTGGGAAACTAATTTAGTGCTCACACCGTACGTAGACAGGCTCCCACCAGGCTTTATTATTGGGTGTATTTCCTCGCCCTCGCTCACTCTCTCTTCTCTTCAATTGCTTCGGCAGTCTCCAATCTGCCTCTTTCATTCTTCTCTTGCTTGTTGTCTTCTTTTGCAACTGTTCTCGTCCCGGTGTGTTGCATTCATCGTGCTTCTTCAAAGCTGTACTTATCAACACTCTTTTTCTCCTTTTTGTCAAACCACAGTATTTATGTCTGACTTCACTGATCTCGTCCCTTCTTTACATCTCTCTTCATCTCTCTGCTTCTTATTTTTCCTCCACCCACCATCTCTCGCCCCGTTCCTCTCACTTACTCAGTAAGCAGGTTGGGTTTTTAAGCTCGAGGCTATGGCAATAGCACACTGCCCATCTGTCACGGCAGAGAGTTGCCATGAAATGGCCAACTCCTCAGCATCGCTGTGTGATCTTCTTATGTGCTGTGAGCATGGCACTCGCCCATCTCCCTGTAAGGCAAAGAGAGACTGTCAGATTTCGACTGAGCAGTGAGGGGATGGGCTTTCTCATCCTCTCAGACTCGTACTAGAGGGCACAGCTTTAAGGGGAGCATGTGGCCCACGGTTATGGAATTATAAGAAAGACGCCCAGCACATCAGGTTAAGTCTTTGACAGAGGATTATGGGTAAACCGGAAGTGTCCTTTTGCCACAAAAAAAAACCTAGTTTAATTTCCTAGCTGGCAGGTAAACTGAATAAACTGCACTGTAAACCATGAAAAACTGCACCCGTACATAAATCATTTCAAAGCACACCCAGATACACATTCAAACACAAAGACCCATCTCAATGTACGATGTGCCGAGTCTCACTGCAGATAAACTGCTGGGTTTGTCCCCGTGTGAAGAAATCTTTCTGTTTACGTATCCAACAACACATGATTACCCTCTCATGCTTGACCGCAATGAATTGAAGTGCATGTGGATAAAATGATCCGGAAACAAATTTTGTGCCCGAATTTTTCTCCATTGGTACGAACGTGATTCACAGCTGGAATTCTGCATCATTTAGCTGAGATGAGTATTCGGGTCCTACATGCTTTTATTCACTTTGAGTGGGGAAGAAAGAAAACCGGTTTGTTTGATCGAAGGAGGAGGTGGAAATTGGTACGAGTGAATTGCATGAAGTCAAAATGATCGGCAATGAGTCAAGACAATTGCCTATTTGAGGCAGGGAGGCTTCCCAGAGTTCAAAGTTGGCATGTTTGCAAGGTGGCTTTCCATTTTCCATCTCTGGAACCGGTGGCTTATTCAAGGAGCCTAATCGAGTGTAAATTGTTTGTCCAGAGAAATTGGATACAAACGCATTCAGTAAACTCTGAATCATGTTGAAATTACATTACAAGCAGTCGTTTAGAGAGCTGATAATGTGGCTTCTGCAAAAAGTGCCACTTTGCTTTAGTATACCAGCAGCAGACAAATATCCACATTTTTTAAAATAAATTTATTCAAGCTGATATTTACACAAGGTCAATAGCATTCCAGCTCCATACTTTGGATGCCATTGACCTTTACATCAGTTTAAACTCTACATTGAATTTTATCATCAGGTACATTGCAAATCTGCCCTGGAGATGCAGTCTTCATCTGTTAGCTGCTCCATAATTTATAGTACTTGTCTTGCCGTGAACTGTGGCTGCATCTGGTGTGTAATCTAGGGAGGATCGATGTCTGACAGCTGACGTTGGGACAGAATACCTGTCCTGTCTACCCCTCAGAGGCCCGGTGGGAAATACGGAGGAGACATTTTGAAACGGCAAATAAAATTTGTTGGCACCTTAATCAAAATGTCAGCTCGTCCCTCTCTGCCCTTCTATCCCGCCCTCTAATACTCTGCAATAAAATTCTCTGCAGTGAAGCTTGGCATACTGTAAGTGATGCTTAGCTTGTGCACCTGTGTGTTAGACACACTTCTGGCAGAAGTATGCCTTTTATATGTTACAAGCATGCAGCTTAGAGAGGCATGAGAGCTGAAGGCACCACTCAAGGGCAGATGTGTGCTTTAAAGAATGGTGGCAGGCTATCGGCTTTAAAGAGGATAGTTCTACAATACAAACCTTGAGCAAATGCAGGGCCAAGAGGACGCACTTCTCTGTGCCCTCTTACATTTTGGAAAGGAAAGAAAATATAAAGGAAGGTATTGGAATTTCCCACCGTCGTCCTTCTGCGGCGTTTTCCCCTGTGACATAATTTGTTTCTGCTGAAACACGAAAGGCCTTGAGCGCCTCCACGCTTTTGTTAGCATTGTTCAAAAGCAAAGAATATCAGGTGGACTGGCAAGTATGGGTAATTTGAGCTCTGCTTCTGCAGCTTCAAAACTCATGAAGAAAGCAGTACCTTGAAGCTAGAACCCATACGCTCAGCCGCGTTGCTTTGTTGACAGTTTCATATGTCAATCACATTTCTTTTCCTTTTTTTTACCTGTGGATTTGTGTGCTGATGACCGGTTTAATTGATTTCCAAGGAAAAATTCTGGAAAAACTCCAGAGAAAGTTTGTGCTGTTTACGCGAACGAAAGTCAGAGCTGTGTATAGTAATGTCCTGCGAGTTGGTACAGTTGGTGTTCTGTAATGCCTCCAAGCTTGGCAAGCTCATTTCTGTTGTCTTGGAAGAATGCAGGATGCACAGTTGCAGAGCTAATGTTGTAAGATGTACGACATGTTTACCCTTTTTAGAGTTGTGTAATTTAGTGATAATATCCTTCTGTTCCTTTTTACTGTCCGCCTGGCAGTTTGGTCTGGCTTCATCAATTGAAAAAAATTGAAAACATACTCTAACATAATCCATACTTACATGGCTGCTCAAGACTAAGCTGTGCCTTTGCCATGAATGGCTTCTTTCGCCACAATAACAGATGAGAACGCTTTTTCGTTTGTAGCAGGATTTCCTGAACCAGATTTTCTATCGCTAAAGCCCCCTTAATGCTTCCTGCCATGTCTCTGGTTCAGCCCTTGTTGGCAAAGGGCTCGCACTTTTTAGCTGCAGGCCGCACCACGGTGCAGCAGTTACCTTCACAGTTCCCTGATCAGGCCCAATTTCAAGCGCAGTCACATTATAAGATGCCATTTGTTTATTGCCAATTGTCTGTCCTGGATGCAGAGCTTTTAAAGTGATAAAAATGACATGAGCATAGCCAGTAGGATGCTGAATATGTCTCCTGATGCATATTGGGCATGTAATTACCACACTTATTACGTTGGCATCGTTTTTATTTATTTTATTGGTCTAAACTTTGGTCAGACTTTTATGCTCTGAACAAAACAAATCTGGTGTCATTTTGGTGACATTAAATATTTTCTGGGTCTTGAAATTCAACCTCTTCGCCGACTTTTAAGCAGCCAATGTGCGCCCAGGGAGGCAAACTTGTTTTATTTGGCTCAGGGTTATCTTTTCGTCAGTGTAAGCCGGCATTTCTTTGGGTATATGTTTAGCATACTTGGAGTATTCCTTGTTGGTATGTCGTTCTGTAAACACTTGTAATCCAAGTTATTTAATGTAGAATTTGAGATCCATGTTTTATGACAGTCCCTGCCTGATAACCCTTCATAGCCCCTTGTTCTATACTTCTCTCTATGATTCTTCTTTTGAGATCTTTTGTTTCCTCTTGTTGATCTGGGGATCTTTGAGTAACGATGGCTCAAACCTGATCTCTCTCAAAGCCCAATTTACGATGTCATGAAATTATATGATGTTACTATTGGGTGCTCCCTGATTGCATATGTTTTTTGTCTCGATACGCTTGTAAACTTCTCATTACTACATGCAGCACTTTAAAGCTTTAGTAAACAGGAGGCGGAGCCTCTATCACCCGGGTGTGCACAGTGATTTGTTTGTTTCTACACCTGACATTCCAGCTGAACCATGTATGCTCTGGTGACGGTCCTTTGGACCCAAAGCTAAAAATAATGTGTTCTCTGCAGATTTAAGTGTGCGGACATCGATTCTACCAGTCTGTTCTTTGAACACCTCAAATTAAATAATATTGTTGCAATCCAACTCCAGATTCCGATTCCTGTACTTAAACCTAATCTCCCCGTACTAAATACTGATCCGATACCAGTCATTTGTGATTCAGTAACAACCATTCTCTCCAAGCAATGCTGCTTTTTAATCTTCTTCTCGTGTGACTGTAGAGTAGCGGAGTAACCGACCATGCCCTAACATGTGGGCCCCCCTCCTCTCCCTCTTGTCTCTTCCGTTTGCTCTGGTCTGCAGTGTTCCTTCCTCTCCCTCCAAACTAAACGTCCTCACCTCCCTACTCTCTCTCTCCCTCTCTAACTCTCTCCTGTCTGCCATGCTTGGGTAGCTGCTTGCGTCCCCCATGGGGTAGTCCATCAGCCTGCATTGCTGAGCCCTGACTGGGCATCAGTGCCTGGATTCCTCAGCAGTAGAGCTCAGGTATTATCTGTTAGCACAGAGTTGCCCCCCTAGTCCCACAGCTGCATGCACAGTGAATCAATGAGGAGACTGTGTCCTGAAACCGCTTTATAGGGACGAGGAGCGCGGGCCAATACCAAACAGAGGTAGATGAAGTCCTAAATGTTTGTTGTTTGGAGGTGCATTCGCTTTAGCAGTTAAATTGAGCTTTTATGAAATGGTTATTGCACAGTGGATGATACTTTTATAGGGCTTTCAGTTAACAGACTGTCCCATGTTGAGATGTTGATGATCATGATGATCATGAGATCAACTAAAACAGCGTGTTGCATTTTAATTTCTTTTCCAAATCAAATATTCTCAATGGAAAGGACATTGGCTTTAAAAATATGAAGAAAAAAATTAAATCATTTTTGATGACTTCACAGTGCAATGACCCAGTTTTCCAATAAATCATGCCAACCTTCCCGCACACAAACACAGGTTGTCATCCAGGTGAACCACACCCCCGCCAAAAATATGCTGGCAAACCCAACAGCTAAGCCTTGCTTTACTTGATTTTTACTAGAAACCAAGTAGACGTAGAGCGGGTCGTCCTTCAGTCAAATCATCGTTCGATCCCCGGCTCCTCCAGTCCATGTCAATGGACAAAACACTGAACCCCAATTTGCTCGTGTAGGCTGTGTCTTTGCGATGTATGAATGGTTAGATAGTCCTAAGGGACAGATGGCTTCTTGCATGATAGCCCAATAGTGAATGGCATGTAGCGTAGAGCACTTTGAGTGGTCGGAAGACAAGAAGTACAAGTCCATTTACCAATAGGGTTGGGTTCCATTTTCATATTGTCCACTTCTTGGTACTCCAGATTGATGATTGGCGATCCGATTTCCAGTGGGGCGGTGGTGTGGAATAATAGAACCTATAAGCTATGCGAATAAACATTGTGAAAGAGTGTGACCATTTTATTTTCAATATCTAAACATAAAAAAAGATCTAGTAAATAACAATATCTCCTCTATTTAACAAAGGCTCCCTTTTAAGTCTTTGTGTCTGTGCTTGGTGCGACTTAATCACAGCATCGTTGGCCTTTGCAGTTTGAAGTTGCAAGGCTTCATTCATGATGTTGACATTTTAAAGACTATTATCATCAATAACCTACAGAAACATTGCTTGCAATAGTCCACCTTCTCTTCCTCTCTCTCTGTCACAGTGAGCGGTGTGGCGCTTCTGGTCTCTGTAATTGTCTGTCCTCAGTCCAAAAGTCAAGATTTGTTGAGAAAAGATAGATGTCATTATTTCCAAAAAGTTCTCAATGTGTTTTTATCTAACAAGATATTCTTCTTTAGTCCATTTCTTGGTGTTAAGCCTTTCAAAAATCACATTTTTGCTGCTGTCAATAAACTGTCTCCCGCTTGGTACAGTGTGAGGTTCACAGCTGTATTAATAGGGCGGTCTAGCAGCAGTCTAAAAGCATTTTAAATTACATTTATATAACCGCAATAACACAATCGTATTTCATTTATTTTAGATACCATCATAGAATATGACAACTGGCATTCAAAGATTTAATCAAAAACCTTGATCAAAGCTTTGAATATTAAAGGACATTTGATCGAAACCCTTTCCACAATGTTAATTACTTCTATGGAGCGCAGATCAAAGTTTTGCTGAACATGCATATGGAGAACAGAGTTGCATCAAATCAATGGAGAAGAGACGGCTAATTGGTTTGTAATTAACGATTTTAAATTCAATCATCACTTGTGATGTTCAACAGGGCTCAGCAGGCTGAAATGCCGCTCTACAACATCTCTAAATGCACAGATTCCAGAGATCTCTTTTAGTTCTGATAGTAAGTTAGTAAGTCATCAATCATCCTTTCAATCATCAATATACGATGTGATCGCCAATCGGCAGAAGCATATAACAGAGTATATCGCAATTCATCTGCTGCTCTTGACTCTAACAGGGTTGCCAACACTTACAGCCTTGCTGTATTAAAGCAGCAGTGCAGTGGCAATTCCAAATAAGCAGTGTAGTGGAAAGGTCTTAATCAAAAGCTGCCCTTCCTCAGACCTTGTCTGGCACCTTGCACTCTTCCCACCGTGCTGATACCATCCCGCTGTGCCCAGCTCCCCTTGACCCACTAGATCCACAGAGGCAGCACTCGCACACATTTGAAGGACTCTTAGATGTCTTTCACACTAGTTTGCTGTATTGAGCTGAGCTGAATGCATTGAATTTGCTTTTAGTTTAGGAAAAAAAAGGTTGATCAAAAAACAGCCAAATCTGGTAAAACATTTAATTGACATGGCCCATGAAATTTATTTGTATTTACGTTATTTCACTGAACATCTTTTTGACTAAACCGCCACATGCCATTACTCTCAACATGGAAAAAGGTTGGAAACGATCCAAAGAAATGCCTTCCTCGCTCTTTCCTCTCCTCCTGCCATCCTGAAAAATTATATTTCATGCATGATAAGCCCCAGCAAATTATATTATGTTTGTATATCATCTGTTTGTGGTGTGTGCTCAGATTCAAATGACGGATAGCGTCTTAGAAATGCCAAAGCGCTCTCTGCTCGCCTATTCTCCAGGCTAAGGGATTTTTCTAACAGATTCATCTGCGGGCGTCAGTTTGTTGGCATTGATTGGGTCTAACGGGCTTTACGTGAAGATAGAAGTTTGTTTGGTAAAATTGGCGAATCCGGGCTGGCAGTTTCTGTTTACTGCTTGCTGAGGAAGAGTGTGAAGTAGTTTCCTTGGGGAAATGAAAACAAGAAGTACCACGTGTATGTAGCTATATGCACATTCTAATCTTCAACCTCCTGAGTTGAAAATGCTTCTTCCTTCAAAAAATGATCAGTGCACATTATCTCACCTGACTTAATGTGCAGAGCTCAGCTCAATTAAGGGTGCATCCCATTTACCACATGAACCACATGGTATACCTCCCTGCTTATGAGACGGCATTAAAACATTCACCTTCACAGGTCAATGAAGACTTTTAAGCCCTGTAAGAAACGTCTCCTCCATAATTCACTCAAACAATGTGTCGCGATGTATTTTTTATTTTTATTGCATTTTTTCAGAATCACTAACGCTGATGTACGGTGTCCCACAAACATATTTCAGATTATGAGAAAACCATTTGATGTATTCCATTTCTTTTTGTTTTTGATGACTTACAGTGCCGGGTTATCTTCTTGACAGTATAATGCTCATGTGCGTTTTTCATCATATGATTATATGCCAAATGATAAGCGGCTTTACAAGTCTTCTGTCTAGTGCGATATTAAAATTCTCAATATTGGCAGCATTGCAGGACTGCAGGTGTGTGTGTGTGTGTGTGTGTGTGTGTGTGTGTGTGTGTGTGTGTGTGTGTGTGTGTGTGTGTGTGTGTGTGTGTGTGTGTGTGTGTGTGTGTGTGTGTGTGTGTGTGTGTGTGTGTGTGTGTGCGCGTGTGCGTGTGCGTGTGTGTGTTTATTCACATTCAGACCTGCTTTGATTATTTTTGTGCACTGATATAATATCAGACCAGGTATGCATGCAGGTAGTTTAAAAACCAACCAGTATCGTCCTCACGCTGTACGATTGCTGCATATATGCCAAGCTGGTTTGTGTGTAAGCATGTGTCCCACCGGGTTGTGACACCAGGGAATCCATCAAGCTTCTTTGCTTGTTTTGCGTGTCTGAGCACCGACTTATCAATCACCCCTACCTTTGATGTCTAACCTTGATCTAATTGCTGCACTCCCCGCAGGAACCTCTAATTGATCTGAATATATCAAAGAGACATTGTGACAGCACTCCCCAGAAGGTTCAAAGGTCATGAGCTTTGATCCCCGGACACATATGCAGATCACATCGGGTGTTAAGTTGGGTCCATGATTCTACGCTTGATATTCACCTCACATGCATCCTATGCTGCCGTTTTAAGAATTCTCTCAACATCTGCGCGTGGCAACTATGGTATAGTTAAGATAAGGGAAATTGTTATGGCAAATAAAGTATGCTCAGGGTTTATTAGGTAGATCAGCCAACTCAAATATTTGGGTAGGGTTAGAAAACAACTGTAGTTCTGGTTAGCAAATACGCAAACTTCAATTGTATTAAAATCAGATATGCTACATAACCATCCTCCACACCGACCTCCAGATCCTTACTGTTTTCCTCGCTTCATAAAGGGAATAGTACCTCCTGCGTTGACATTGAACACTGGCATTGGTAATACATTGTGAGGTGCCGAATTGTCCAATACAAATTTAATTTCTTGAGATTTAGCATTCATTTAGCATCTTATTATTTTAACTAGCGAGAAACCATGGCATGTAACACATTTTCAAGATGACTCGATTTTGTGGTTCCTCCTCCTCTTCTTAGAGCTCCCTTTCACACTTTTGATTCCTGTCCAATGGGCCTGACAAGCCCTGAAAAGAGACCCCGCTTATCTCTCCTCACCCTCCTCTGTTCTGCCTCTGAAAAGATGCTGTTTATCTGACCAAAGCTCTTCGCAGTGCCATTTACGCTGTGGGGTGTATATCGACCATGAGATAATTCAAAAAGCCCCTCATTGTTCATTAAAAGTTTCCTCAGACTCCTCTTCAAAAGTGCATCCATCTGTCTGGTAAGAGAGACGATGGAGGGAAATGTGAAGAGCGATGTGTGTGTGTGGGGAGGGGGTGTGGATATTATCTCTCTATCCGAGTCCTTGTGTTGTTGCCTTTGATGCTCCTCCTCTCGTCCTGTTCCTATCCCTGATGGATTGGGTCTAGGGCCTCGGTTTAAGATGTGTTACCCTTTTGCTTGAGTTGGCTCGTTATTTGATCAGCTTTGTTAACTTTGGCATCTTTGTCTGTGACCTTGATCTTCCACTAATTTGCTGCGGTAGACCTGACCAGCATTTACAGTCAAAACTTTGACTTTAAGGACGTTTTTTTGCATCAATTTCACTTAGATCCACTGTGTTGCATTTGATTCTAGTGAACCAAGACATCAAAGCGACCTAAACATTGCCTCTGAATTTAACTAGAAGTTCCAGTCCATATTCTAATGCCAAACTGATATTTGTAGCCAATAAAACAAACAGTCTGAGTAGCTTCCAAGTGGACAGTACTTCAAACCACCACTTCAGATTAGCTCTGAGTAATGCTCAAGGATGAAAAAAAAAGCGTGGAGAGGAGTTGAGAGATTTATGCTTTTCATGTGGCCATGTGTTTAATTTATCAATATAGCTGTCAGGCCTCCACTAAACTGGGCGGGTGTGGCCTGCCATTAATCAACACCCAAGCATCAATCTGATGGTCCAGAGCTGCCGTAGCAAGGTTGTCCCTCAGCCAAAGTTTGATGACGGATGCCGATCCTTCTGAACAAGACACGATGAGAGAAACATACTAGGGCTACCCACAACTATCTACAGCAAGAGGAGAGACTAAAAAACACGTTCAAGTGGAGGAACTTCCTCCCCTGGTCCACTGTGTTCTCTCGCCTGTTAACAAGCAGGTAATTATGGATAGTGGTTTGGGCCATCCATCAGGGGCAGGCAGCGGGCAGATTGATCCCAGCAGAGTCCCATCCTGTTTTCGTCTCCCTTGCTTTTAAGATCCTCGGGACGTGATTTGGGAAATGGCAAGCTCCGGACCACTCATCCATCAATTTCCGGCTTGTTTCCCCAGTGGAGAGAACCAACATAACCCTCCTTGGGTAGACTGTTTTGTCAAGGGGTTCTGGGAGAAGTAGAGGAAATACACAGTTACAGTACAGAGACAGAAAGAAAGGATGCTGCTGGTGGTGGTGGTGGTGGTGACGATGATGATGCAAGAGGAGAGGGGGAGGTGAATATGGACTGAATTAGAAGACAAAAACTAGTTGCAATTTGGTTAGCTAGCAGTATAGTAGCAAGATAATGACTCCCTCTATCTTTCATAAGTGCATTTGAACCAAGCCTTCCAGTCAGTTGTAACCGATACAATGTCCAAGGCGCTGCTTTTAAACAATAATTGGGTTGCCGCACGGCTGTAGACAGTGAATCGTAATGCAATGGCCAGTGTCAAGTTAGCGTTTGTATGACAGGATACGCTTCTTACCTGTTAAAGCGTTCATGTGAAAAATAATTAAGTCTCAGTGAGTGAGAAAACAAACAGCTTTGGCACAATTTTCAATTAACAGAAAGCAAATGAAACATTTGTCCATCTGCTTCGTACCACCTCAACGCGACTGTTTCGGAGCTCTACTGTCTCCAAGGCAACAGGTTGCAGCCTCACCATGGAGGCTGGAGGGACACAAGGGAGTAACGGTTGATGAGCAAACGGCGCTTGAAAGCCATGATGTTTGTGGACAATCGGCCACAATCGTTTGGAGGTTTTGATTTCTTTCCTGATCCAACATCATCATTTTTGATTAGATACTTGTTTCCCTAATTTATTCAGCAGCCGTCATTGCGGTGTATTAATTTCCTCGTCAAGTAACGCAGCTGCAGGGACAACATTGTTTCCTGGCACGGCTCGTTAGCTCAATGTGAGTCTTGGCATTCTCTCACATTTCACGCGTTTGTTGAATGTCCTTTTTGTCCTTGTCAGTGTTGCTCGATTGATGACCAAGACAATTATAAGCCAGTCAATCAATAGCTCGCACATGAAACCCATCTGAGGAGCTCCTGAGATCTATCTCATGAATATTGGATGTGCATTGCTGTCACCATGTTAAAGCTCCTTTGCACAAATAGTACCGCGGGTGAATTGTTTTGACACAGGCCTGTCATTTTTCTGACTGTTATTTTCTTTCTTTTCTTTTTGACATCTCTTTCATTCTGTAATCTGTCCTCGAGCAAGAAAGCTGGGGGAGGAGGACGAGCGAGCGAGTGAGAGAGAGAGAGAGTAAGGACGATGGACTCTGCTTTGCCACCCCATGAATCACCAGCTCCATAAGCGAGTATTGGATTTTCAATTTAGGACAGAAGTCCGTGGTTGATAGACGGGAATGCATCGCAGCTCAAGCTGAGGCCCAGTTCCTCTGAAAGTGCTGGCAGGTATCGATCAGTTATCATTTACATATGCCCTTAACTTTGCCAGCCATCAAAACAAGTCAACAACACAGCACTGACATGGGAGAGTGAAAATAAACCAAAGATCTGTGGATGTCACAACGGCCCCCGCATCTCTCGTTAACATCACACTCAATTTCACAGTTTTTTCTCTCTGTGTGGGGCCCTCCTCTGCCAAATAGATGTGATGCACAGGCTCTGTAAACTTAACCAAGCCCAGACAGAAGTGTTGGCCAACACCTAAGGGAAGCCATGTCCAATTTTGCACTTCATAGCCAATGAGCTTCACAGATAAGCTGTGTTCAGAATATCTAATAGTCTGTCATGAAATAACTTTGTGCTTTATGCAGACAACAAGCTGTAAGTAAGAAAAGCAAAAATCGAGACAAATACCACATGGAGCAATCCAAATAAATATGCCAATAGCTATTGAGAAACAATTGACAGTTTTCTTTTAATTGAAGCTCAATCTGTTTGGTATAATGGACGATACTCCTTTTTAATCCCTTCGTTTTTTTTTTTTAGTTCAAGAAATGCACGATAAAAACCTTGGGGAAATGCTTAGAAATTCCATTGATCAAGCACAGTCAACACAGAATTTGTCTTTCTTCCCTCACAAAAATAAACCAAGGGCTGATATGGAGTCCTCATAGCAGTGGCCAGTTTACCTGTCAAAGAGCTAAGTAGAACCGAAGGCCTCTTGCGTTTTTATTTGAGCTGATTTCCCACCAGCTAGTCCCCTCGCACTTGTCAAACGCTTCATGGAATCTGCATTTAGAGTGGATCTCAGAAGTATCTTCGCTGATGACAGCAATCCTTATTCCAAGAACACAGCAGACTTCCTAAAGGCCACCAAATAATTCACTCACCTTGGGGTATGGGAAGTGCTTGCTATACGAGTGCGATGGCAGTGATGATGAGGCATGACAGCTAAGTTCAAAGCGGGAATCGTGTCCGAGGGCTCCAGTGTACCGAGCCTTGCCCTGCGATGACGTTGCCCGTGTGCACTGATTTTATTTTTACCCATGATGGGTGACAGAAACAGAGATATTTCGGGAATGTAACCGCCGCATTAGTTTGTGGAGTCAATGTCCTACGGGCATGTGATGATGAGTCTTGCATTGGTACAAATGACTGGACAGGAAACGCAACATTTACCCCCCCAAAATCTGAATAAATCTCTAGGGAATTGCTGTCAATCCTTTCCTGGGCTTCTTTTGTGGGGATGCCACTCACAGCTGGTGAGTCACTCTCAGATGTCAGTAGCTGGACAAAATGCCATCTTTAATTTGAGCGTAGAGTCCTTTTGCTCTTCACGAGCGTCGACCTTCTTGTTGCGGAGTCCTTCCCTTCAAACTTTTGCCTCAGTTTGATCTTTTTACAGCATACAACTCTAGTTATGCAAGACTACTGCAGAATAGGCTGACAACATAGATGATTGGCATGTTCTATTGCTTTCATAACCTCAGAAAGTAGAGTGAAAAATAATGATATACTGCATTATAGAGTAGATAATGTGTTGCGTGGGTATCAGCGCCAGTCGCCCCATTAATGAAAGCCACATGGGGGATGTATATATAGCACAGAACAGCACTTGGCGCATGATTATGCAAATGTTTCATGATCCCTTCGTTGAAAAGACAACTTTATGTTATTAAAGGTCTCCTAATCAATAAAGGAGGCATCTTTTCCATTCACGATGCAGCCGAACTCGCCCAAGCAAAGCCACGTATTCTCAACACTCCTATGAACATGTGTAATGTAAAATGTCTGCCATTCATTTTCATTAACTCCTATGAATGAGGCTGACATCTGCTGTATTAAAAATGTAATTATCAGAATACATAAATATGTAATTGCTGCCACCTGCATAATTGATGTACACTAACGCACAGTGTTGAAGGTATGAACCTCCACTTAGCGGGCGCATGCCACCTGAACAATAGGTGGGCTCCTGAGTGATAATTGAACCCACAGACGATTTCCCGGGCCTGGGAATATGTTAATCACAGAAGATGGGGCCTTCATTAGTAGGCTCATCCATAAAAGCACCATTCGTATCTGTGAAGTAGGGAGAAGTGGCCGGAGAGAGAGGGAAAGGAGAGACATTCCCAATGTAAGAAGACGTGAGGGATAGCCCCTAACGCTTCCCCAAGCTCACATTCCTGCTGGGGGATCGGTAGAGAGAGAGATGACCTCAAATTCACACCAAGAAATCATGCATGCACTAGGGGGGAAAATCTAATTATATTTGAGTCATCTTTATGTTGATTAATATGTTAGCTAATGCATGATACATGACATTGCAACCAAAGGACAGACCGTTTGCACTGAAGAGATGTGGCTCTGTATCTAAATGCAACTAAGAAACGGGGCCACGGAATCTCTCCGCTTCTCAATTAATCATGCCTTGCATTCAACTAATGTCACTCCGTCTGCTTGATAGTTGTGCTGGAAAGCATTTCTGAGGCTTTTGCGGAAATCTGCAAGGAGCCCGAGGTTATGAATGTATGCATGCTTGCAAGATATTATCATTGAGTGAGGAAGAAGGGAAGGGGCTTGTACAGGGAAAGGAGACCAAGGTAAATGTGTGTCTACAGTGTTTTTCAAATATTTTAAGTACATTTTTGTGGATATGGATTTCGTAGAAGAGCCGCCACAGCCTAATCTCAGCTGGCCAGTCCTGAAAACACATTTGCGTTACCACAAACACTATGCCACAATTACTTAGAGGCTTTTTATTGAAGAGATAAGGGGATGTGTGTAATGATTGTACAGTAGTTGATGCCTGAAGGGAATGATTCAATGAAGGTTGGAGACTTGGAGTTGTGTGTTTATTCCCACAAGTGCTTTTGTTGCAGCGCACACACCTGAACTTGTTGAATTTATTCCTGCAAAAACACCCTGAGATCATACGATGACCGAAAGGGAAGGAGTAAAGAAAAGGTACAGTTTGTGTGGATGCAGAAGACACGATCTTGTCCAATTCTAGCATGGTAATGAAACCACGCTGTCGCCTGCTGTTGATAAATGCTTTGTAGCGTAGTCTCGGCCGCTTGTCGACCTTAGTCTGAGGACGAACGTGGATAGGCTGCCTCCTGAAACACTGCAGCCAATCAGAAACCTCCGCCATGACCAATCCCCCCCCTGTGAGCTCGCCCCGGCCCAATCAGAGCAGCCAGTCAGGGGGCCACTGAGCTGTGACTGTCGGACCGCATTACCCAAAATTCCCTGTTTATCCCCAAGGCTCTGCTGCGTTGGGAGTGTGTGGTGTCGTCTGAGGCCTGTCTGCTAGGATGCCTCATTTTTCATCTGGTGTTCTCCCCCCACCCCTCTCTTACTGTGACCTCTCAGCTTGCCTCTCTCTTTCTAAATTTGGCATATATCCCTTTTTTTGTATGCCTTTGTGGCCCTGTGTATGTGTTTGTCTTTGGTCTGCTGTCCTTTCGCTTTCCCCTACAGTACCTTTCTCCTTTTCCGTCTGACCCCCCCAAAGGAAACCATTGTTGGGGTTTGTGCCCATGTGCTATCCTCTCTGAGTAATTGAACATCTCTTTGAAATAAACATAGCCACACATACACTGCCCCCCCCCCTTCCATTTCCCAATTATCTCTGTCTTAATTAGGCCTTCATACTGTGCGGAGACCCTCCCTGGTGACTGTGTGTAAGTCTGCGACTGTGTGTATGTTTGCAGGAGAAGCTAGTTGTCCTCACATGCCATGGGATGTTCTGTCAGGCTGACTAATTACCAACCGGTATGTATGTGTGTGTGTGTGTGTGTGTGTGTGTGTGTGTGTGTGTGTGTGTGTGTGTGTGTGTGTGTGTTCCTCTACATTTGTGCATTCGCTGTGCATTAATGCAATCCAAGGCACCTACTCGGTAGTGAGCTCTGCTGTCACTGTAGCTCGGAACATCAATATCGATCACTGTCTTGTCAACACACCCAGGCGACTTGGCCACAGTCAATGATTTCTTATTTTTGAAGAATCGATGTGTGGAAGAGAGTGTGTGCCTGAGGGTGTGTGGGAGATTTTGTGACATGAAAGTTTGTCCGTGCAAATACCAGCCTGTATGTATGTCCCTTTGTGGTTCTGCTCTTCGGATACAGCACTGCTTCAGGCAGCTGACTGACAGCAAGTCATCTCCATGGCAGAAAATCCATGGCCTCCTCCCCTCACCTTCACTCCGACTGCTGTGTCTCTACTGCTGATTTATTGTGATGCTAATTTGATTTCAGCTCACTGGTCTACTATTCCCTTTTGCGATCACCTTCAGAAGGCTTGACTCATGCACCTTCGGCAGGTCTAGGTGTTATACTCATACAGGGCAGCCTGGGAGTTTTTGGAGTTGTTTTGTTGCTGTTATAGCAACCCTGTTAAAGTTTTTTTTTGCGGGAGTTATTCATGTACCGATGTGAGGGTCCCGGGACAGAGGATGTCGCATGTGTACAGATTGTAAAGCCCTCTGATTTGTGGTTTTGGGCAAGACAAAACAAATTGATTTATGATCCATTGATCTGCATCCATGTATCGATTCAATGATCAACAATAGAATATCATCGACCAGACCTCCGACAACAGGAGGTCCATTTATATTGTTGCTGATTGTGTTAAATCGGCATTTGACATTGAATCATAATGATTGCATGGCCCTGAATTTAAACAAATCAAATATTGTATTATGTTGTACTAAAGGGCATTCGATTTGAAACGGAACAATGAATTTGAGGGTTCCAAATACAATTGTAGCCCTTTTATGCACAGTGACCAAGATTTGACCAAAAGTAATTAGAATTAACATAAAATAAAGTCATAATTTCTTGGCATTGTATGACTTTAATGGACAGACAAAAGAAGAAGATGGCAGGAATCGATTGGAGACTATTCATAGAAATGTCATTATGCCAATATGCATGTGAACAACCTCTTAGGCCCTCAAAGCTGAAAGTCAGCAGTTTAACCTCAATAATCATTGTTTCAAATACAGTGTGCTGGAGTAAATCCAAAACAATGAAAGGAAGACAAATGTTTCATTGTCCAAATACTGACAGACTGCACTGTATATCTGAGGAACGTATCAGAAAAAAACTAAATGGATTATGTTGTCAGTGGGCTGCAAAATCACTTTGTCGTGGTTGCTCTTGTGTTTTTATGGTTTCTTTTTTGGGTCAAGTGATAAATATATAAAACTCCCCGCTTTGAAAACTTGCTTCGTCTTTGCCTCCGTGCAACGCCTGTTTGTTGCATCGTGTCGCGCAAAGCAAAAATCCCACCAGCTGATAGACCTGCATGATATTTACCAATGATACATGTCCGTGCACATTTGTATTCTATGCCGTCTCAACCATGGTGGCATTGCCGTTTTCAGATAAGAGCATCTATGATGGGGGGCCCAAGATAAGAGGAAACTACCGGGTTCCTCCTCTTCTTCTCCCTCACCCAGTATGTCCCTCAATCTTCCTCCCTCTCTCTTTGTCAGTCTCCCAGTGGTTTGATGGGTGTAGCTGACGGATGACAATCTCAATTCCATTCAGGCATGGCTTCCTGCTATCTGGGGGCAAAGCCATGCAACAGCTATAAGTGTCACATTAAATCCCAGCCAGGGAGAAGGGAATGGCAGAGTGACAGAGGAGCCATTCACAACCGCCATTATCTATGCGTCTATGGGCGACACCCACAGACGGAAATGTGCAGCTGCGATGTGCCAGTGCGGAAGCTAAGACATGTTTAGGTAGCCACGATCTTTACAATGTCCCAGAGCAATCTCCTACCTGACACTGACTGTGATTCACGTCACAAGTTTAAAGTGATGCGAGTCCCACACTTGAAAGCGATGGTGACAGCGGTGATGATGACAATGATTAGGGTGGTCAATGATGATGATGATGATTGGAGTCAAAATATTTTATTTCTGATGAGTGGGACGGCCATGGCAATGACAGTAATGGTGAGGATCAATATTGGTGGCCATGATGGTGATGATGACGCATGTTAGTCAAGATGGATTTGTCAAGAAATTACGCCAATTATCAGGGAAGAGAGAATAGATTTAAACATGTGTAAATGAAATCCAGGACATTTACAGCAGGGTGTTATTTCCTTCGCTCAAATGCACCGATAGAGGAGGCCCCAAGAATTTGAATGTTCACATGACAGGCAGCTCTGTTGCGGATTATTAAATCTATTAAATCCACCATTCAACTGAAGAAACTGTGGAACTCCTATAATTATTCCAACCAGTACACATGGGAATCCAAGTCCTGTTGCTCATCCACTGACAGATCGCAAGCATTAGGTTTCAGACCTCTAATAGCCTCCATTATAGCCGAGGGGATAAATAGCATGGCACTCTCGTTGTCCGGCACCCATACACTCAACAACCAAAAGATCCTTTTCCCCCCCTAAATTAACCAGCGCAAGAGAACAATGCCAGCACCTGGAAAAGGGCAGCGAAAACTTCACATGGCAGTCGAAGACAATTACTCCGAGAAGAATGCCGTCCTCTGCATTTAGCTGATGAGATTTTGGTGAGGTGCAAAAAGTGCAGAAGTGGAGGAGAAAGAAAAAAACCAATTACTGCGACCCTGAAGAGGACTCGGAGGCTCTCTCGATAGTGTGCGAGGGGTCGTTTGAATGGAACAGTGGCAGAAAAGGGGAAAATGAATTATCGATTCTAATTACACAGGGCTGCAATTCTCCGCTCTCCGTGTGACGGGACTCTTTTTGGTTCAGTCATTGTAGGCCCTGTTTATGGGAAAGGCTGAGACATCAACATTGTGCACTGATTGGGGTTGTTAAGTGACTGAAGTTGTTAGCATTGATTATTTGGTTAGCGTTTGAGTTGCACGGTGGTTCATGGTTTTCAGGGTTACCGTTCAGGGGCAGTCCTTAACTTTTCAGTGCCACATTTTAAATACTGTCCCAGTGGCTATTCTTTTTATATATACTGTATATATATATATATATATATATATATTGTATTTAATTTTCAACGCACAAAAAATATATTATTTTTCAAACAAAATTACAACCCACATCCAAAAACAGAACAGGAATTAAAAGAAAACTCCAAAAACAAAATCCAGATTAGACAGAGATAAATACAATCATGTTTTGTCATGTGGAGAAACAAGGACCGCTGGTAGCCTTCCATTACATCAGTCATCCTCTTTGCTACTAACATACCGACCATTCACAACAAAGTGGCTATTTTATCCAGAGCTACGTACCGTTGGCACGTTACGTTTTGCAGCACTTCTTTTATTAGTAAAAAAGAACAAGTTATGAAACCGGGTTGAATATCACTGCTGCCAGTTTTACAGCTGAGCTCAGCTGTGTCTGCCTTGCATATGTTAAGTGTACAACATATTTGCATGTAATGCATTTTCAAAAATTTCAGCAACGAACTGCAGGGGACTCTACCCGGGTTTGTGTTATGCAATCCTCAAATTTAATCTCCAGATTTAAATGCAGTAATCTACAGTTTTCACACCCATGACATTTTTCCCCCGGTACATTAAAACTTAAATACAAGGTTTCTTTTGATTTTTAATTGCATAAAACAAATGTAATGCACCCACGTTGTTAAATGTCTACGATTGAATTGCGTTTTCGGTACAAATCTACATTTTTTTCTTTTCTTCCAGGCTTCATTACTCCCTTCATCACGTTGCAGTTTTTTTTTTTTCCACTTGTCTCAAAGCTGACTTGTTAACACACACCATGCGTACGCATGCTTCTGCGCAGGGACACGATACGTGCTTTGCATCATCAGAGATCGGAGCTCGAGGGTGGGCACAAGCGTCTGATGGAAACAGGACACACTCATTCAGAATACTGATGAGATGCGGTGCGGATTCCTCAGATGAGTCAAGACACACATACACGGTCATCTGCACGCACACACAACCTCCACCTTTGTGATCCCTGTCATGACTTGCTCTCCCTTCGCATTTATCACTAATATACTTTGACATGAAGTCCATTGTGTGCCAACAATGCCACAATGGCATTTGCCAACTGCCAACTAAACTCAGAATGCCTGGAGTAGTTCTCTCCCATAGCAGAGAAGAAGACTCAATTCACCCTCTATTCATTCAGGAATAATGGAGCTTTCACCGCTCAAGTCTTGTTGGATGTGTCTTGAATGAGGGTGGTAATATTTTAGGTAATAAATATAGAATATAGAAGTTATCCCCACTTGATATATTATTTGTAAATCCTGATACTGTTTCTTAGAGCAGGTGAATAATATAAAATTGTTCATAATATCTTATTTCACTTTCAAGGACTTGCACAGTAAATCTCAGGCCTCTTTTTCGTCCGTCCAAATGTTAAAGATTGAACCTGGTTTCAGTATTTGCTAGTTGCTAGTTGCTAATTGCTTCACGTATCCAAGTTTCCTTCCTGCCACATTCAGAGTCCTTGGTCTGGTCTATGTTGGTATCTATTTACTCTTTCACACAGGAACTTTTTCAGGAAGGCAGGAACATTTTGGGGCATTCAGGAACTTTCTCTATTTATTCTTTTGGGATAAATATGGGTATTTAAAAAAAAGTCCCTGCTGTTGGGGTGTAATTTGCACAGCCGTCACTAAACGGTCAAACACAGACTCTGGTTTTACAATTTGTGAACAGCATTCATACACAAACAAGCACTGGCTGCCAATACTATTGATATCAAGATGAGGAATGTGACTGAGAAAGTTAATATGGAAATGCTGAGAGGAATGTTCCTGTTTAGTTCCCGATTCACTGCCTGACTAAAGACTATTTGGAAAAAGGGATCGCAGATCTGATGAAGTTCCTTTCTTGTCCTGCAGACAGATGTGGTGATTGGGTCACTGTCATCAACTTGCTCAATGTTCAGACAAAGTGCCAGGGCGAGTGGAAAATAGTGTATGAAGATGTTGCATCCTAAAGAAAAAGACAAGACAAGATAAAGCGACCAAACCAGGAGATCCCATGCTAGCTGCGAGAGCTGAACCGGCCAGCTTTGTCGGCTCCCATCAGCTCATCAGCTCAGGTGAGCCAGCTCACTGACAACCGGCACTGCCAGCCCCACGACCTGCAAAGGGTGGAGAAAACACGAGCAAGCCAGGCAGAGCACACACAAAGGAGGGGCTGTCTCAGTCACGGGCGCACACTTGGTATGCGTGTGCTCTGATGTATGTACGAGTTCTGTGTACTTCTACTCGGTGCATGTAAGGAACCAGAGACAGCACCTTCAGCGCAGTATATGTGTGCAGCTGTGTTCAACTTAGAGTCAAAATGGAGGACAACATGGCAACAACAGGGGACAAAATTGTGTGTCTGTGTGCATGTTCTGGACAGGGTATGTGACGAGATAGGGCGGATAAGATCTCATTTCTATTTCTTGGCAGAGCAATGTTAGAGATTGAGCAGAGCGAGCATTGTGGGGATGTTGCATGGATGTGAGGTCGCGAGTGCACTACCAATCCCATATTTACTGTACCCACTGATTCATTGCATCACATGCAGTACTGTATAATCCTAGAAAGAGGAAAGGGAGAGGAGCACGGGAGATGTCACTGAGGACACGCAGCCCCTCTCTGTCTCTGTGACGGCCCTTTGAAACGGGGAAAAGAAGATAATACTTTAAAAGCATGACAGACATAGTGAATATCAGCCTTATGGGCTTCATGTTGTCAGATTGAATGTGTCCATAATATTTCATTTTCTTTGTGTCACTTATTAATTCCCTTTAGAAATTTGCAGAAGGGCGTATAAAAAGAAATCAAACATCCGCTGAGCCAGTACGCTTGCATGCACAGATTTGCAGATTATGGCCCCCCCCACCTCCCACCACCTACTGCTTGCTCTCTCTCTCTCTCTCTCTCTCTCTCGCTCTCTCTCTCTCTCTCTCTCTCCCTCCCTCTCTCTCTCTCAATCTTTCTATCTATTTCTCTCTCTCCCCTTCCCCTTCTCTCCCCCAAAATTCAATCTTGCATTTGCTAGTGATGGAGAGGAGCTCGGCAGTTTTATGCCAGGCGCAGTAGAATATATTAAACTGCAGGACAAATATAAATAAATAAATAAAGGGGTGGATCTATCTGTCCCAGTTTCTTTTCATTGATTGAGCATGATTTTGTCTAGCATGCTGTTTCGTTTACTTATTTATTTGTTTTCTTTTCACCGAATGCAATGCGGCATTCAGTACAGTTTGTGCCTGAATATTGAAATTGACTGCCTGAGGCTTGTGTGGAAGGTGATGATGGGGGGGGGGGGGGGGGGGGGGGAAAGGGTTCACTATGCCGTCGAACAAGAGAACCTTGAATTATGTAACTTAATCTGCACTTGACGGAAGCAGAGTAAGGTGTCTCGAAAGGGAATCGTTTTGGGTGTGACAGCTCCCGTGACATCAGGTCAGGCAGTGGCAGACTGCAGCCAAGCGCTAAGACCAGGTCATTTACAGAGAGATATCTTCCAACAACTTCTGTAAAGGGGGAAATGTTGGTGAAACATCTCCTTTTATTGGAAGAAAAACTAGGATCATAGTATGTTGAATTACCTTAAATGAACTTCTCTTGGTGCGTCTGTATGGAACATACAGATGTATGCGACTTACTATTTTCATATACAATTATTTCAGTCATTTTTCCAGATTAATCAGTCAATCATTTCATCGATGAAATGGTAAAACAGTGCCCATCCCAAATTCATAAATAGCTTCTTTTTGCTTGTAGGACCAGTGGTTAAAACCCCCAAAATATTGTGTTTACAATGAGATAACACAGAAGAAAGCAGCAAGTCCTCACATTTAAGATGCTGGAACCAGTCATTGTTCTGTACTTTTCTCGTTGTCCACAAATCCCATGAAAAGAACAAAACCTACAATGAAGTACTTATTGTGTAACCAAAGCCTTATATAGCATATTCCTCTGTGCCAAATACCTCCATTGTTGTTCAACATCTAGCCGCATCGTTTCTCTGGCAGACATGTTCCTTTGTTACCATGAACATGGGCATCGTGGTTTATTTTGAGTCAATCCCACATGCACCGTACTGCTGCCGTAAATACTCGCTCGAGCACCAAATCCTCGGCTGAAAATAATCCCCGACAAATGCACTGTACTCCTGTTTGCAGAAATGCTACAGTGCCCAGGTGTTTTTCTTTGAATTAAAGTACATATTAGTGATTTGTTTTTAAAGATGAATAGAATAGAAAAGAACACACACCAAACCAGTGTGTGTGGTGTTACCGAGCGTGCCATAGCGCCCACAGTATATCGTGGAGCCGCACTTCTCAAGAAAAGAACCGTGACGCAGCCACACTTCTGATGAGAGGGCTGTTGACCCTGACTTCCTGCTGCAAAAGTTAGAAAAATATCACCTTGAGTGGAGAATGTAGCAGGAAGCTTGTCTGTATGGGTTTGAGGCTTAAGTAGAATTTAGTTTGCACAATATGATGCTCTTCTCGCTCTTTATTTGAAAAGCAGGAAATGAAGCATGAATGAATGGGTCACTTTTTTGCGTGGGCGCTGCTGACAACTCTCTGGCAACAAATACTGAGCGCATAGAATCTTCTTTTTTGCTGCGGATTGGAGCAGCGGATGCAGCGATACAGCGATGAAAAGAGGAGGTGGGAGAGCAGAAGACAGAGAGATTGGATAAGGGTGTGAAAGCCAGGCAGCAACAAGAGATAAAGAGAAGCCTCTGAAGCAAGAAAAGTGGCTGAAAATCAGGTTTGGGTGTCTTAAATGTGTTAGAGAAGATGGAGAGAAAATGTGAAAGAAAGGGAGAAAGAGGGCAATATAGAAAGACAAACACGAAAAACCACAAACTTGGCAGACAGAGCTGATTGATGGAGGAGAGCTAGAGGGAGATGGGTAGCGGTGGTTGAAAGAGAGTGCAGCCAATAACCTCCCGTGGGTCTGTTGTGTCAAGTCCATATCCACTGCCAGCAAGGCAGCAAGTGTAATAGGAATTGCCTATTGACCAGTCAATGGGTGACAGGTGGGAGGCCGTTGATCTATTATCCTCTTCCTGGTGGGATGAGAGCACCAGCTGACACCGGCTGCATTTCTCAAATCTTCTCATCTTGCTCTTCCTCCCTGTCAAGCCCTTTTCCTTGTTTCCCTTCCTTTGTTCCTCCTGACATCCTTATTCCTCCCCCGCCTGTCTCTCCCCCCCCCCTCACTCTTTCCGTTCCACCACACAGATGCAGCCATGTTGAGAGGCTGTGATCAATACCTCATGTCACATCTTTGCAGCCTTGACATTGCTGTGAAATGGAGGAAGCAGCAAGAAGACACATGCCGGCTGACGGTTGTTTTAATTCAGGTGAAGGTTTGAGAGCAACGTAAAAGGTGTCGCAGCTTTACTCAGTTTAAACTCCGTTTGACCCACCTCCATTCCTGGAATCCAAATCTTTGTTGTTGCACACCACCTGCACGTGTTATAAATCCCTCAAGTTGATTGTCAGTCAAATGTCAACCCATGCCCACTCACTTCCCCACTCTCAGATTTACACTTTGTTCGTCTCTGCCTGACACAAAACCCAACTTCTTGTCATTCGTCTTTTCTTATTTGCCGGATGCTCAAAAGTCCACCGAACTTCCGTCGCTGTCGACAGGGTCGACGCTTCGCCTCCCCTTCCCTCCCCGTTGCCGTGGTAGCCCACGCGCAGCCGAGAGATCGTTTGATTGACGCACTTGCAGTATCATGGCTGACATGACGAGACAAGTGACGGGTGACACTCTGACATCAAAGTCTCACACGCCAGCGATGGCAGAGCATCACGGATGACAACACGCTCTCACAAACGTCCTTTAACTCGCTGCGATGTGCACACATGCACATTTTCTAAAGAGTATTCGTCATGTATCGATCACGTGTCATACACATACTACCAGCACATACACAGAGTCCATTTCTCTGTTGAAATAGGCTCTGATGCACAAGTTCTCTCGCTCTCTCACACACACACACACACACACACACACTCTCACACACACACACACACACACACACACACACACACACACACACACACACACACACACACACACACATACACACACAAACACCATCCCATCTTCTAAATCCGTCTCTTCCACGGCTCATTTCCTCCCTCCTCTTCTCTAAAAATGACAGTGGCAGATATTTCCACTCACTCGGAAGGAGAACGAGCAGATATATCTCGTTGAGTCACAAAATTGGGTTCAAATTATATTGCTCTGTCAAGGCAGCCTTGACTTCTTCTTACCAGACCTGACATTTGGAGTGTATCCGCAGGATACCAATTTTGCTCTCTTCCTCCCATTGAACACTGGTGCTGAGTCACTTTGTTATGAATTTGGGATGCACTCATGGCCTATTACATATTGTTTTGCTGGGAGGATGTTTTCTTTGAGGAGGAACTTGTTCACGCCTCTCCTCAGGTCATGGAAAGTACATTTGATAAAATGTTGCTGCAGCGCTAAACTATGCACTTTTGACTTCTGTCAGTCTGTTAAGAGTGTTTGTTTTGAAATGTGTTCACACCCGCGTGCTGAGGTGACGCTGAGCATTCTGTCCCCAATTCGCCCCGCAGTTATTCAACATTGTTTTGACAGAGTATCTGGTCAGCACCATTTTTAAACAGTAAAAACGAATCAACTTGTTCCGACATGTCAGGGTTTAAGGCTGAGGGACAAGGAGAGGGCTAAGAAATGGAGAGTTTTTGTGGGCTGAGGTGGTGAGAAACTGAACAATAGACCCAGATCAGCACATTTCATTGTTGCTGCGACTTCATATATTTGACCGCACTCCCACTCCTGCTGACGTAGTCAGTGTAGGCCTATTGTCTTAATTATTCAGTGCTCATAGTGTAAGCTGTTATGAGCTGGTGAGAAACTTAACATTACACACGGTAGAGTCAATTGTTGCCGTGATGTACTATTTTTGGTGCAATGCATATTGAATTTAAACTTGTTATATCACGCTGCAAATGTCATATTCTTTCAAGGGGTTTATAATTGTGGTTTATCGCTTACTACAACCTTCTTGCAGTTTGAGTTCAGGAGGAATAGTTGACATTAAAGAAGTGGTTCGTCCTTTATTTTAGCCCGGCTACCACTCTTCTAGCTTCTGCTGGACTGACTGTAATTCATATTGCATGATGATGCTGAACTTTTTTTGTCAACTGTGTGAGATTGAAAGAAGCGGAGAGAACATGTTTTTCAAATATCAACTGAATCACATTTTATTCCTGAACTTTTTATTGACAGAGCCTGAAAGAGAAAATGGACTCACACACACACACACTCACTGCTGCACATGCACACTTACAGAGAAGCTTCTTTTTTTTCCACGGGCAAACAGGAAAACAAGCTGCTGACGTGGTGAAAACCACCTTATATACAATCCCCCGGCTTTGGCCAGGTATTGAAAGGATGCAGGGACTTATCGTACCACAGCTGTAGGCTAAACCTTACAACCTTCTCTTTTGATTTTGGATCTCCTCCACATAAACACAAACTTAGAGTTAAATAGGTGACGGGTTTAAACCGTTCTTCTCACTATTACCTTCGGATAACATAGAAACGGACAGGGAGAGAAAGTCTCGGCAGGTTTTTTTTCAGACCTCCACTCCTCCTTCTGGAGGAAACAACCCTTCGCAATACAAGAGCAATTCAAATGTTCCTCCTACACAGTTCCTCTCTAAGGCACAGCACAAAATACTGGTTGTGACTTCTGTGTACAATTTCAACCCTGTTTAGTGTTTTGTGCTCCGCTGCATTGCCTTTTCAGATTCCTGAGGTCAACATTTAAACAGCTCTATTTGACTTTGAACGTTACTCTGTTTTTTTTTGCATCCCGCCGAGATGACAATATTTCGCCTGTCCGACACAGTTATGCCTTTGAACTCTCTCTGGTACTGACTCCAGCTGGAGAGAAACTGCTGAGTTGTTGAGACCAGCAAACACTCTGTGTGTGTGTGTGTGTGTGTGTGTGTGTGTGCGTGTGCGTGTGCGTGTGTGTGTGTGTGCGTGTGCGTGTGATGTGTGCGTGACAGCAGAGGAGGCTGTTGGACAGCAAGGATGTGGCATAGTGACAGCTCCATTAGTGGCCTCCCTGGGGCTCTATAGGGGCCCTCGGATCAATCTGGACCCTGCTTGGCCCTTGGCCTTGCTCGAAACATGCACAAAAAGATGCAATATGTATGCATGCACAAACTTAAAGGCACCTGTATGCAGATGCAAACGTGTTATGAATATGCACTTCCCTGGTAATTATTGCATTATCATATGCAAATACAGGCTTTTACAGACACAAACATTGCACATATAGAAACAAATAATGCACACACACACCTTTTACACCTGTCGGTATAAGACATTCACCAGTGATACTTTAGAAGGAGATATGTGTTTCTAAAACGTGACTTTCTACGTAAACCTGTGGAACTAACATTAGCAGATTGTGTTAGCACATCATGAACTAGCGTTAGCACTGCTAACGCTAGTTAGTTTTTGATCTAATAAAAACCAAAATGTTTTGTTCATGATATAAACTGCAGGCACATCTCCTTGCGAGTCTTTTTGTAAGTCACATGATAATGGGCAAGTGCGCGCTGGTTGGCTTGAAGTCTGTATTGTTAAAGTTAAAATAATTAGTTTAAAAATAATTCAATATGCTACAAAAAGCTTTTTATATTTCCTTTTAATGTATTTTGGCTACCAGGTGGAGTGCACAGTGTGCTCTGGCTATGTAGTGAATACAGAGTAATGTGCAGATTTATTTTTCCCCATCGGCATGATCGCTCGAAGAGTCGGTAGAATTTCAGCCGACCAAGATGTTCTTTGGTTGACTGTTTGATTGTTTGGCTGTGCACAGCTGCTCCGTGTGTGGCAGATTGATCTCCAGAAAATGTGAAGTTGTCAACTACTGCGTCCATCAAATTGCCTGTCGGGGCCATTTGTCTTGTTTATTCGTGTCAACAGGGGACACTTGTAGACGAGACAAACCCACAGTCTTTGAATTGCTCGAGTTCTGGGATTTCCTGTGGTGGACAGTTGTTTGCCAGATGTCTTTGTATTGATCATTCCATTGGCCAGTGCATGTAAGTATTGCTGAATCAATGACTAAACCGAAAGCATGCGGTTTACACGCAGGAAAGGTACAATGCTCTCAGCAGGTATCTGCCGGAGGTTTGGCTGCAGAACTGTTTTCCCACTCAAGCTTTTATGGGCTTACTCTCTCATTCCATTTGCTTTCTCCGCTCCCACGTCTTTCCCAGGTTATGGGGCTAATTCCTCACGTCTCCTCTTATATCTCCAACCTCATTCCTCAGGTGTTAAATTATGGATGCAACTTACCTGACAAGGCGCAGAGTTGCAAAAGCCTCCCTCTGTCCTCTAGCGGCTTCATTGTTCCGTGTGAGGATCATTTGGCTGTGAGTAAGCCCTGCCCCGCCACATGGGAGCTGACATTAATATTTATTAGAGGTTTTTTTGGGAGAGAGGAGATATCATGAAAAGGGGCGCATAGAGAAAAGGATAATGTGTGCGTGTTTGTGTGCACAACTGTGTGTTGCATGTGCAGGCAATTGTGAAAATTTCAGGCCACAGACAAAGGTTGCGAGAGCTGGACAGACCTGACATATAGAGGACGATGCAGCCATCTGTTTCAGGCTATGCTGAATAACAGGGTTGTTTTTTTAATTCTTTTTTTAAGCTAATAGTGTGTGTTTTATCCCCAAGCTAACAGCATGTTGGGTTATTTATTCATAATTTGATACAGTGTGCCAAGAGCGTACCCTATTTCTTCTGCAGCAGGTGGTACTCTCTTGGCGTTTCTCCTTGAACTGAGCATATGGAACAATACAATTTGGTGTCGCAAGATTCAAAAAGGAAGTCACAGTAAATTAAAGTAAATGAATTTCCCTCTCATAGGACCGCCTTGCAGAATGTACATTATTGTCCTATAAATCTTCTTTTGACCAAATTATTTAACCCAGCTAGCTCCGTTATATATTATCCTATAACGATGTATTACAGTGAATTTGAAATATATATTATTTTCATGTAAATGTCTTCATACAAGCGTTATATCGAAGCTGTGTTCAGGTACTAGAGCTTGTTTTTATGTTGTCTGAGCAGTTTTACATTAAGGTGTTGGATGACAAGTTATCATTGACAATCACTTTAGCATCACTTGCCCCTGCTTATCAATTATGTATAACCACCTCGTGTTGGGAAGCATAATCGTATGTCTAACTGCGACAGCATTGAGTCTTGCTCCGACCTGTTTGCAGTGGCTCCATACCGTGTAATCTTGTACCGTGTAATCACATTTGTTGTTTGGGCCTTTCGGCTCTCCGGCCAGCAGATATTCAGAACAGACATCCTTTAAGGCCTGTTTGGCTCCCTTTGCAATGACAAGATGCAATCACTGTAATCAGAGAGCATGATTACATTTGAGTATGTTTGCAACCAGGTCCATGTGTTTATGAACTGTAATGTATATGCAATCAAGGTGTAGAGCGAAGCTACGGTAATCGTCATATAATCATCTTTTTCATATGTGGATGCACACTGGTAGTGATGATAAGACACAGATGTTGATGGTTCCTTTTTAAAAACAGCAATCATACAAATCAATCAGTGGAATACAATCCCTGGAGCAAGTTGGGAGTAAATTCAATATGCACTCAAACACCTTTGCCAGGTTGAAATTAATATAAATGCAGTTTGTTAGTTCAAAGGTTGATACCTCGTTGCTTGCGTCAGTGCACCTTCCAAAGCCTCGACTGTGCATATGTCAAGCTGGTCTCTTCACTTCATCTCCTCTGGCCACATGCCTGGAGGGCTGTAGCACTGAGAGTCCCATTAAAAACATATAGTAGGTTCATGCCACAGGGTTTAGGGGAGCATTCTTTCCACTTCAAGACTATAAACCTCCCTCTGTTCCCGGTGACTGCTCTGCTGATGCTTGAAGGTAGCCCGGGGACAGCTTTACCAGGCTTTGACCACGGTTACCTTCGGAAACACTAGCGAGCGGTTGTGTGGAAGTAAACAAACAAAAACAAAAAAAAAGAAGCTTAAAAGGAAAAGTTAGTTCTCCAAAGGGACTCGAAACAATCATGAAATGAAACCACACACATGGTGAAACGGAGCGAAACAAGCACGCCCACGTTCATGTGTGCACTGCGCTCGCACACAAACACACACCCAGAGTTCATGCATGCTGATGAGCTTGCAAAGTGATTTTTTTTTTTAGGCTTTCTATTCCAGCTGCTCATCATAACACCTGTGGGTTTATTACAAAAGTACTTTCCTCTGTGAATACAGACTTCAGACTTTTCTCTTCCTGTCAGATATCCCGTGCAGAAGCAAATGTTTAGCGATTTCTACCGGGGATAGATTAATACCAGTTCTATAACTGGTAATTGTTCTCATTTTCTTGCAGCAGCCTGTGGTACAAATGTATAGGCATTGAGCACTCCTGAGGCTGTAAACTAGTCTACAATGTTAATGAGGAAAGATCAATCGTAAAAGATGTAAACATGAGTATTTGAATGGAAAATGTGTAAATCAGTTTGCCTTCTATGGTTTTTTTTCATCGACGGTTGTTTTCATTTTAAGCAACTGACCATGAAAGCGTTGTATACTTGACTGTGCCAAAACTAAAACAGCCCCTCATTGTTGTTCATCAGCATGTAGATGAGGGGTAAATGTATTCATCTCCTACTGAGCAGAAGCCTGATCTGTATTCATATCTTGATTTGCATATTTCCCAATGATCTCTCTTCATCTACACACTCTCTCTCTCTCTACCAATGGAGCATGGGGGTTCTTTGATCGTATATATGTGAACTATGGTAATAACATTTCCTTCCCAACACTGCTAGATAATATTGAGAAAGGAGGGTGATATATGTAGAAAATGTAACATGAAAGCCAACTCAGGCATATTGATTGTTCGTTGTATATTTCCTTTATGTTCTCATTTTATAAATTGGACTGAAGAAAGCCATTTCCTCTCAGTGGACCTGTTGAGATGACCTATTTACTCACCACACTCGTTCCAGCCCTCCTCTTTAAGGTACAGTAAAGCCGTGTTATACATTCATTTAGGGCTCCTTATTTCCAATTGTTTTGCTTTTAATACATTAAGGTGACAAAAACTCCCACAGCTCCCCCTCGCTTTTTTGTTGTTGTTGTTTTTTTACATATCTGAGTCTCTGGCTTCACATCAAAGCTTGGCACTGTGCCCGACTCTGGGAGCGCCACCGTTAAAGTGAGTGTGTCTGATTCCAATACATTATTCAAGACTCACCCCTACACATATTCTCCAATCTGGAGTCAATTGAGCTGCAAGCCTGTACAATTGCAGAGATGTTCCCAGTCAACCAAATGAAAGAACTCTTAGACAAGCTGCTGAGAACAGTGAAACACTGATACAATGCAATGAGAATCTGTCCCTCAAATGCCATTCAGAAGAAGTTAGAGTGCTCTTGGTTTTCTTAAACCACTGACCATGAAAAATATTTCCGCTTACCAAAACTGTTAAAGGCTACCTTATGAAGTCGGTGACGGCGTTCATAATTTGTCCTTGAAGGCATTTATCTACTGTACACTTTTAGAGGGACATTTATTCCCGTGTACAATGCAAGGTACGGTGGTTTGGATGAATAGGCATGAAAGATTCCAGAGGTAACTGAATTGCCAGTTATGATCCTCTTTTTTTTTCATGACCGATGAGACCAGTAGTGCACTTTAAATGAAAAGTCCCAACATTAAAAAGATCCAGCGAATGCTGTTTGGTCCCATTTTGCACCCTCTACCTCACACGTCGTCGTGTCGTTGTGTACGTGCGCTCCACTTCCCAGCATAAATCGATATACTTTGAGCCAAATGTCAACATTGGTTAGAGGGAAAGCGGCAGGCAGAGGAGACAAAAATACAGAGGAAGGCGCATCGATTCCTTATATGAGGTGGTATGTGACATTATACAGCGTATCTCTGCTCAAAAGTGTAAGTTGCTAAAAGGGCATTCCAATGCATTTACCAACACAACGAAAACTTTTGGGCTACTTTGGTCTGGGTGTTTAACAAATCATACATCACATCCAGCTATTCAGTTCAAAGTGGCTCCCTTTACTTCTATCTCCAAAGAGATATTGGGCTCTGGCTTATTGATTGCTTGGTATTCAGCCGACTTCATTCGAGCAGCGCTTACTGGTGGCGCCATGTTTTTGTTTGATCAGCTATTAGCAACGAATCACTAATGTGTCTGAACATTTTCCTTTTATCTTTTGGAAAGCCTGATCTGGGGAGGCATTCATTCAGTTGAGCCTGGCAAGGTTGAGGAATACATTTGTGCCTTTTGTGATCAAAACGTATTATCTTCCACGCTTGTGCATCTACCCGAGTGCGTTCTTGCTGCTGTCCTTTGATCTTGAGGAGGTTGAGACTGAGCAAAGTCAATGAAAAGGTGTTGTGACTCAAAGATGATTTATTTAGGAGAGGGAAAGACAGGTTCTTTCCGTCTCTTATCAGCAGTGGATGAAGCCTTTTTAATGTGCCATCAGATTTTTCCAAATGGTACTTCTAAGCCAGACAATTGATTTGCATCAAAACCCCTTTTCTTCCTTGTTGTACAACAGGGTATCACAGATCAGTTATGCTTGCCTTCTGCTTCATATGGGTTGAATGCTGAATGCTGAGGTGAGGCAGACAGAGGGAACGACATGGGGATAATTAATTGGATCTCAGTTGTAGTTGACATTGACCCACGCCATTAGTAATGTGATGTTTTACATCTGTAGTAGGATCATGCAAGCATTATTGCATGTTGACTACATCTCCCCTCACCTTAATTGGCTTACGTCTCCAAATGACAGCATCTGGAGCACTGTGTTGTATCAAAGACATTCACAAATTGCTTCTTTTAATGATTTTTCTCTCAGGCTATTTCTGTCTTCTGTTCTTTTCACTGTTTCATTCTTCTCTCAGAACATTTTCTTTCCTCTATGAATCCTTCTTCCTGTCTTGCAGCTCTTTCCCCAACACCTCATTTTATCAATCTTCCTTCTCCTATTTTCATATATTTTCCAGATGTTTACATCCCTTTTACTTGCCCATTTACTCTCATGCTTTCGTCAACACGTCTTTTTTTCCTTTTTTTCCAGAAAAGCACAGGCAGTCTAAGAGAGCAAAAGCTGCAGCCGGAGACTCTGTGATTGATAAATCCCTCCTTGCCAGTGACAGGGGGCTCCTCAGCTCCAATCACTGTACAAATTGGCTAAAATCCTGCTGGTGTTTATGCACAGCCACAGCTGGTAGGCTGCTCTCTGGTTTCATACAAAACAGAAAGATTCTGAAACAATGAAAATCTGAGCCAGAAATGTTTTCTTTTCCATCCAGTTAGATTCAGAAAAATAGCTATCTGTAATTGCGTGGTTGACTTCGGGTTGAATGTTGATAAGGGTGCAATCATCGTGCGATTTGTTTGATGGGGCATCATTAATAAGGCCTCTGCAACACAAAGAACTCACGCTTTCCACAGTGAGTGAGCCTCTACCAGAACAATTGCCACGCATCCATAAAGTGGCATGTTAACAGAAAGCCCTCTGCTCTGCCACAAAATGATAGGCTTCATGGGAAATGTAATAAGCCCCTATCCGAGCGTTGGCCACGTGCCTTATCGCAGCCAATACAGAAATATCTATTTGGCCTCTCTGAATTATGAGCCCTCGCCATTTATGAGCCCATCCTTATTTTTTTTTAAGCTACATCCTGCCCTGCCACCCGCCCATCTCACATCCTGACTTACTGCATCTGTGTCACCCTTTTTCCTCCGTCTACATCTCCTCCCTTATGCTGTGAGGGCCAGGGCAAGCGTGAGCCGATCAGCCAGTTAAGCCGAGGGCCTCGAAGCGGTGGGGTGCCTCTGATCTGGATCCTCTGTTAATAATATCTTTGAGAATAGTCAGTAGTAGCAACAGGACCTGGCACGGCCTTCTCCACTGATCAGTGTTGCGGGGGGTGAAATGGGCATAAGCACCGGCAGGGAAGCAGCATTTACATACTTCTTTGCCAAGAGCTGATATTTAATTACCAGCCTGCCAAGGCGGTGGGATCAGTTTGCGTGTTGTTCCCTTTCTGATCACTGCCATCTCATGAGACTGCTGGGCCGAGGACGATGGCAACAGAACACCACAGCAAGGTACTGGTGTGCACATGTGTGTGCACCCGACAGTGATTTGGTAGCATAGTTATATAATTATGAATCACACCAAACCCAAGCTTTCAGTTCTATTCCATTATTGGAGCGTGGTCTTTATTCCTTCTTCTTATGTGTCACTCAGTCCTGGGAAAAAAAGTCATAAAAATAGTCTGTTATTTTGAATGCAATTTCACCAGCTCTATGTCGTTGTCAGTTCATCAAATCAGGTCTCATTGTTTATATGTGACAGCAGCAGCTTTGAGCCGTTGCCTTTAGGGCGGAGTCTCTTTGGATGAAAATATACACACTCATCCACACGCTCGCGCTCGCTCTACCCTCTGTCTTGCTCAGCTCCTTTGCTTGTGTAATGACGCACAGAGCAAAGTGCCAAGAATAGAACAGTTCATTTGCATTCTCCCACAGTCCTTCCAGGATTAATGGGCTCAATTGGGCAAAAACAATCATGTAATGCATGCAGGTCAGTTAGCTAGCTTTGTCTTTTAAAAGGGAGGCACTAGTATTGGGCACAGGCTCAATTACTTCAAAGTCAATTTAAATAGCTCCGGTGTTGTGGTCATTTACTTAATTTTTTTGGAGAAGCAGTCAGTGTCTCAATGTACGGTACATAGCTAGCGAGCAATGTAGCTACACACATGAACAATAGCGGTGGAAAAGTCACCACATAATTGCAAAACAGTTTTGGACTTTATATGCCCTCAGTATTGACTGTGGCTGAATACAGGACTTGCTGAACATACTAAAAAGAAATCTCTGATAATTCATTTTTCTCTTGCATTAAGCCAGAGACGAGCCGCGATAATGTGCGATTCATTTTTAGGCAGAACCTAATGTATTTAGAAAGCCAGAGAATCAAGGTTGGTAATCCAGTAATGAAAACTCTCAAACATGACAAAGGAAAAATATACGTAACCGGCAGAGTCCTTTACTTTTTTCCTCCACTTGACAAGCTACTTCCATCTTTTTCTCTTTTATAACCAGACAAAACTAAATCTGTTGACCTGACCACAAGCATTTTTTTTCACATCTCAGAGAAAATGAAATGTTTTTCATGCTTGAAACAGACATTTGAAATGTACTGGTTTTGGAAAGGGGGTCTGGTACTGCACCATCCCCGATCAAAGTACACAAAAGCACACGCCTTGAAGAAATAAATGAGGTGTCGAGCTGTTTTGTTTGGTACTATACTAGGCTTGGAACTTGTGAAGAGCACCCAATGCTTTCCTTAAAACGGGCAATTTAACACCTGCAATCACAAAGACTAGATTACTGCTTTCAGGGAGTTTGAGCTTTCACGCATGTGGCGATGTCATAACGCTTTTTTGCTGCCTTCGACATATTAAGAAAAAAAGCCTGCAATGACATCATTGATTGGGGGTGTGGCCATCGCCATAACTTGCAAGTTTCAACCCTTGGAGAGCAGGGCATCAGCAGTTTTCCTGATCAAATTCATTTTCATTTTACACATGGTTAGCTTCATACTCTATATTGCTTTGCTGATCGTATTTCCCTTGGTGTGAAATAATGCATACTTGTTATGATGGTAGAAACGGTTGGAAACTCCAGTCTAAAACTATTGGTATTGATTTCAGCAGCCCGAAACCCACATAGGTAGAACGCCACTGCTCATTGATTTTGTGTACGTTTGTTGCACCACATCCATCTTTTTTTTATATTGTAATGTGTGTGTGCTCCTCCCTATGCATGCATCATTATGTTTGTGCATCACCACATCTCCTATTTACGTGCCATTTGCTGTCTTGGGCTGTTTCTGTTCTTTCTCCTGCACAAACGTGAGTAGGCAGACCTGACGGGGCCGGACAGAGCTGGCAGCCAGCCCGTGTATCTTAGTTATAGGGCAGTGTGTGCATAATGCTGGCGCGGCAGAGTATCAGGGTCTATAATCTCTTCTGGAGCAGTGTCATCATGGCGGGGTCAGAGTCCCCTCTCCCTGGCACGGTGGGAGAAGGAGAGCGGAGTTGACAGCCCGGACACCGTAGGCCATGCTCAGTGGAGCTGCAGGCCAGCTAAGGACAAATGACATATTGCAGCACACATTAGCATTTTTAGTCTGGCATATAGCATTTAGTGTTAGAGTTGGGAAATCATGCAAATTTGCCTACGTTGCCTACAATTAACTTTGTGTACGTAAGGGTAGCTGTTCCGGCTAACCCGTAACACATTGGCTGGCACTTTTCAAAGTATCGAAAACAATCTGTGCATTTCTGCTCTCTGCAACGTCTCAGTGGGGCCATTGTGAATGTTAAACCATTGCACTGCTTAGGGTGGCATAGAATAGGCTACTGTTGTACAGCTTACTCTAGGACTTAGCTCAGCGCAACCATGAAAGCGCTCTGGAAATAGAAACGCAACAACTGCAGATGTTCTAACAATGTCGAGGTACCTGGACCCCAGTTGCCATGTTTGTATTTTCTCTTCTTCGGATGATTACCCCAATAAGCTGATGGCGCACTCCACCAGGCAAGAGGAAATGTACACAGAGTCAGCCTTTAACAGATGCCGCCTGCTCATCTACTCCGAAAAACTCCCCTTTTTTGCAAGTCAACAATTTGAACCATCGCTTGAGCTGCTTGTTTTTATTCTTTCTCTTACTCGTCCCTCTCCTCCTTGAGAGAGCTTGCTTCTTTAAATATTCATCCCTTTTTTTCCCCTCTTACTTCTCAACTAACTTTTTGTCAGGAGAACAGTTTTAGAGACTTTTTGCCCGCTCTGTCTTTACAGCTCTCTCGCTCTCCCTCCTCAGCGTGGACTGTTTTTTTTGTCCCTCCAGACTTTCTGGTGTTGTTATCTGGATCAGTTTGCGAGTTGAGTTTCTCCTTCGCTTTTTCTTTATTTATTTCCCCCACCCCCCAAAACAAAAGGGGGTTACATCTATTATTGGCGCCAGTAACAGGGGTTGTCCTCCTTTCATTGTGCTAGGTGACATGAATATTGCAAACAAGAGGATTTACTGTGTAGGTAGGAAATGAATTTGTGCTATTTTTCCACATGAAAAGGGCCTGTCAGTCTCTGTCACACATGTGCGTCTCATTTTCTTGCCCTCCTTTTCTCACTCCCGCTCTCTGTTTCCCTTTTTCTTAAACCTCAGCATTACATTATGAAAGATGAATGTTTTATTATATTATTTCCATGTTCCCACAGTTGCCAGGAGGTATACACAGGAGGCATCTCGACAGTGCCTTTGTGACATTCCCCCAGGGTTTGACAGAGGGTTGAAGCACAGCAGAGAAGATTAACGCTTGCGTGTTTTGTATTATTCATCTAAACCCTGGAAGGTGAATGTGGAAGGTCACCATTTTATACTGTCCAATATAAAGTACGCCTTCCATTGTCAAGGATTAGGGCCTGTCCAATGGAATTATAATAGCTACCATAGCGTAACATACTAGGAGCGGTTTGTGATGTCTTACCGCAGCTATGAATCATGTCGCATTATAAAATGCAAGTCAGCATTTATGCTAATTTTCATATATTGAAAGTAATAAATGCTTCACTGAAGCGTTCATTTCTTTACGCTGTCATAATGGCATTTCAATTAAAGGAATCTGAATCTAATTTTAAAACCGTTTTATCATCGAGCTACTTAAAACCTACGCAGAGCTCTAGGATTACCTTAATGAAAGGTCAAAGAATTAGAGATAAATACAACTCATCCAGTGCCCTCAGCGCGGCACCTAAACTCGAGGTGACGTCGTCCGATTGATTGTGCTTATCTGCAATGCCTGGTTTTTTTTCTCCTCCCTTTTTACTTGATGTCGTCGCCTCGCTTAGGAAGATTCTGTGTACCGTCGATACTTTTAGTCGGAGATTAATTTCACCGCCGAATCTAGGCACTGGAAAGCTCTCAGCAATCAGATAACATTTATAAAGCCACGCTTGACCCTGAACGATGAGGATGAACGGAGAGAGTTGGGGGGGGGGGACATTATTGAGTCTCGCAGCTCATCACATTCACCTCAGACTTTTTCAAGCCAATGGGATCCTCATCGTCTGGTTTGACAGAATGAACCCCCACGTCCATGTTAACTCATTACAGATACATTCCCAACCTGTTGTTGTTGAGCAGACTCCGTCCACCCTCCCCCAGTACGTTTCTCTGTTTCATACCTATAAGCATACTGTTGACTTCTCTCATTTTCAGGCAGCATACGGGCCACATCACGTTAATCCTTTGCTAAGGCTGCACGGCCAATCATATTAAATCCTAATACTTTCAAAGTGACCCTGGGCATGGATTCACTGGGCATATGGTCCCATTTTAAGCCTTAACACAGCCACGTGCCTCAGAAGAGCGAGGGGGGACTTTTATTTTTACATTAAATTCACATCAACACAATTTTTATCAGCTTAGAGCTGTAGATCATGGTCAATCGCTTTTCTTTTCTCTTTTTTCCCTCAAACTGAAAACCAGGGCTCTAGTCCCTGTGATGTTGCCCTTTCTATACCTTTTGTTAGTTGTTTTTCCCAAATTATTTAGCAGATGGATTAACGCAAAGATCACACAATGTGTGAAAAAAAACAGTAAGGTTCTTCTGTCAGGAGCCAGCAAGCTGCAAGCTTGGTGTTATTCTCCTTTCACAATAGTTCAGTGTTAGTGTAGCTGGGCAAATTGTGTTCCATTGCATCCATCATCTACTTAAGCAATGATGAACATAATTGTAGTTCACATAGGCTTTGCCCTCAAACAGGGCTTAGCCACTCAATGTCATATGTGCACTGAAAATGTGCATATTATGGACATGCTCAACCAATCAGGAGGAGCTTATTAAACATTGTAGGCGCTGCACCTATAAAAAAAGCACTCCACAGATCCAGAAAGAGATAAAAACGTACCTTACACATCAATTCCTACTAAAGAAAAAGAAAAAACTCTGTTTTCACTGTGCAGCAGTTGCAATGCGACATATCCAACAACATGCACAGATGTGGACAGTGGTAAATCAATCAGTCAGTTGGACGCATCGGAATGCCGTCCCACTTAAAAATCAATCAATGACCGACAAAAGGCCATCGCAGAGTTCCACTGTATAACAATTCCCAGATAACTTTCAGATGGCTGGCTGATCAATCAGACTCTTGAAAATAAAAGCAATGGCCATCGAGATGATGACACTTGTTTTCCCAACAAACCACACGAGAAGAATTGAGTGGAGAAGCTCAAAAAGGCATTATTCCAAACTATCCATGCACAGCCCACGACTAGGCCAGAGGTTACGATTTCACACCATCTACCATCATACAGGTCTGGGGAAAATAATGGAGTCGGCCTATAGTCAGCTTGTGCTGCAGAAACACTCTCGCTCATCATATTTACTCTGCATCATAATCCTGTTTATCTGATTTCCCACTTTCTCTTGAATGTCATTCAAACTTTACCCAATTTATTTACCTGATGAAATCAGCACTCGCTACTATTTCTTCAAAAAGATCACGAACGATAAGACAGAGTTTTGATGTACTTTTGATATAACAGAAGGCCTACTTTTTGTTGCTTGTCCCAAAAAGAAATTCTTCAGGAAATAACTGGTTGACGGACAGCCATCCGAAGCTATTAGTCCGGTAATTCCGAAATGAAAAGACACTTCTGCCTCTAGAACCAATGCAGAATGGATGAATGTTTAACGGTGGACAATTAAAATGGCTAATTGTGCACCTAGTCCTGTAATTGTTTGAAAATGATCACAAGAATTACTGCAAAATGAATCTGTAATGATTGCATTGGTGCGCTGAATCTCAGTCTCTGGGATTTTCCATCATACCTTTTTAATCGTGTGCACACACTGAATAACCGACACCAGCTAGTAGATGACTGATTGGCCTTCCCATCTCTACATCAGGCTTTAACAGCAGCACATAACTCAAAGATCTCTCACACACTGCCTACACAGTGGATATGCATGTCCTTGATGCATTACAGTACCATTAACGATGACTTACCAACAGTGATTTAGATGACTGAAGGAGTGATGACTCATCTCAGTGTGGTGTGATTGATGAACTAGATGCATTTCGTACATTGTTTGGCACTTAGCATACACACACACACACACCCTATGGTGGTCATTTTAATTAAGGTGCTAAAATTGAAATTCAAAGCGTTAATATAGCAGCAAACAACTATTTGCTCTTTAAATATACAGTGAAGTAATTTGTCATGTAGCTGGTGCGGCCGTGTGTGCATGTTCATGTGCGTGTGCCCCACTAAAAAGCTTTGCACTGCGCTCATACAGCGGTTACCGCTGATAACGCACCGTTATCTCCGGTCCCCCCCCTCGGGTAAACACTGTTGGCTTTATCAGCACTGTTGCCTTTGTTTGCACTCTTCGCGCTGTTAGCACCGTTAGCTGCAAGCTACCGGCTCAGCCGTTTTCCATGTTGAGAGCCGTGTGAAGGCCATTCCTCATGATGTTCTCTCTCTGAATTTGGAATTTAGCAACTTTAAGGAGGGAGTTATTTTCTTAATGCCTTGAGGATTTATCCATATGTTCGAAGAAGCCCAAAATTGTCTATGGAATAAAACTGATGCCATTAGCTGTTTATTACTGATATTGCCTTGTGTCTTTTACTCGGCAGTGTTATTTATGCTCCCAGATTTTAGTCATAATTGCCATCGCAAGTGTCTTGAATGAATCACACAACAGCAAACTACAGCAATAAAGAACAGAAAGCTTCAGTAGTGCACAGTTGGAAGGGAAACTACTACCATTGTGACTGTGCCGCCGCTGCTCCCCTCTCACTCTCAAGCGCCTAACATTGATGTGTTCATTTAACATTAGCCTCCAGCACCACAAAGAGGATAAGGCAAGGCAAGTGTATTTGTATAGCACATTTCAACAACAAGGTAATTCAAAGTGCTTCACATAAAACCATTAAAAGCATCAAAACACAAGGCAAAAGAAAAGGAGATTTAAAAACAATTAAGAACATTCATTAAAACATTAAAAAACAGTGCAAGAAATAAAATGCAGTCGTAAAATGCAGAAATGCAGGAAATTGATAAATATATGAATTTAATGTGGTTCAATTAAAGGCAGCAGCAAACAGATAAGCACCTGGGCTCTAAAAATGCCTCCTTTTCAGATCATGCGAGGAGGAGAAAATCAGATGAGTGAAATTACACTTCAAATGGAACCACATTCAGTGCGCCAGGCTCCTCGCCAGCATTCCACTGTGTTCACAGTAACGCCTGGCCTGCCACTGAAATATTGATATTCATATGGAAATGCTACCCTTTATTAACATAACAACATAAACAAATTGGGGATTTGATTTGGGTCCAAGGATTGAGGCGGTGGGGCCCTTTTGGCAAGCTTACCAGTCAACAGCTGTGCATCTCATCCCAGCATGATGTATCCTTATGCAGCTGCAGTCAAGGAGCTTTTGGAGCTGAATTATTTGTTTAGAAGACTGTGTGTGTGTGTGTGTGTGTGTGTGTGTGTGTGTGTGTGTGTGTGTGTGTGTGTGTGTGTGTGTGTGTGTGTGTGTGTGTGTGTGTGTGTGTGTGTGTGTGTGTGTGTGTGTCGTTTCTTGAGGGGGTGAGTGGAGTGTGATTATATATCTATAAGCTTGTTGTCATAGTAACAGTGCCAGGCAGGGCTGACTCTATTTTTTTCTTTTCAACATCCCCCGGTAATCAAAGGCCAACAATTAACTGAGCTACTTAGCCATTTAAGGCTTTTCAAAATTGCATGTTAATGAAAATAGTGTCTAATAAAAAATGGCGACTGCTCCAAACTGACCTTTTTTCTTTAAAGGATTTTTACATGTATACAGATAATCCGTCTCTAACATCTGTTCATTTACATTAAAAGTGCATGTGTTTGTGTACCCGCATGCATGTGTGCGGTATTGTGGCACATACACAATTCAACAAGTGCACAAGTTGCTACTATTTTGCTCAATAACTACTCAATTCCACTCACTCCACTGGAGATGAGGTAGCCGGTAAAAGGTCACACACTTAAAATAGATCCTACCTAGTATGGGCAAACAAATGGCGAAGACTAAGAAAATAAATGGGATCGCAAGTCTTTTGTCACTCCTCCAAACAGCATGTTTTTAAATCTTTTTATGGAGATGTTATTCAGCAGCCACGTCCCCTCTCCTCACTCAGTGCTTCTCTCCATGTAAGTGAGATGGAAAGATGGGGATGTGGTCAGTCAGTCATGTCTAAGAAGACCTTGGAGGACCAGGGAGCTTTGCCGCCGGGACTTCACAGCACGGAGCTGATAGATAGCAGACAAGTTCAGGCAAAAAAAAAACTAGTCACCGTGACCACACTTGGGACTTTAAATCGCACTGGAACATCATTAGATTGATTCCTCTTGGGGACGGGCGCTAATAGGTCCATTTCACACTAGGACAACTTGGGGGGAGAGTATATCACATCAAGGTAAAATCAGCGTGAATTGCAAGAGCATGCCATGGGAATTGCTGAGGAAAAAAGAATTGAAATGTAATCACACTGAAGAGGAGGACACTCCAGGAGCAGCATATGCAGACAAAGCAACTGCATCAGTCTATGACATGATAAATGTGCAGTACCACTGAAACTGGGAATAAATTAAAATAGAGCGGTGAGGTTTCAGACAAGTACTCTGTATTAAGGCTGCAAGAAACAATATTTTTTTCACGATGATTGAGCTGGCAATTATTTTCTTGATTAATCGTTTTTTTCCGTAAAATGTCAGACCTTTGTGAAATATGTTAATAAGAACTCAGAGTCCATGGCGATGTCTTCGCATTGCTTGTTTCGTCCGCCGAACAGCCTGAAACCCAGACCAGCAAACCAATCAATATGCGTTCTGCCATCAAACACCTGTAAAATCAACCACAAATAACAGCCTGGTTTTGAGTTTTTCGTAGAAGAGATAATTTCTTTTGTTGCAAATATGAAATGACACCAGTGACTTTGTAGTCACGCCACCCCGCAGCTTCCTCGGTGTTCCCATCATTCTTGCATCCCATCATTCAGCGGCCATCAAACAGGCTGCAACAGACGCAATTCCGTCTGCCCGACGCGAAGGACAAATGACAGCGGTGCGTTTGATTCATGTGCCCTCTGGTGAGAGAAGCCCCATGCCGTTCCACCGTTTATCCTGGAATCTTATCTGTGTCATGAGCTCCAGGGGTACCACGCCTTCTTTCCGTACTCATCGGTCCCTGTGGCATCTAATGGAAGGCCGAAAAGCAGGAGATCAGATTTGCTAATTAGGCCGATTTTAGCATGTTTGCTCTCTGTTCGCTCTAACCAACAGCCAACTGACCTCTGTGGAGGTATTAATTGCAATCTCCTTGTTATACATCTTAATTAACCCCCACCTCACCCTGCAACACCACCAAAATACACCCTTTATTCTGATGCGACACAATTTATAGCTGAAAGTGTCTCTTTTGCTGTGAGTGAGAATGCTTTCCAATTAATTTGAAAATGCATAAAAGAGACATCTCGTCAAAAGTAATTAATGTAACAGCAGGGGGGGGGGGGTTAACTGAAGGAATATAATGAAATTATTATAAATGGGTTCAAAAACAATATTTTGCTGCTACAATGATTTTGCTCTTACTTTGAAACGAAATAGACTGTCTGTCGTAAAATGCGAAAAATATTTTATATCCATTGTCTTATCTAAGCCTCGTAAAAATGTGGTTGCACTGGTATATGTCATCAAATCAGTTTATAAATCAGTTTACTGCTACTCAGTGTAGCGTCTGAATACTTCGCCATCAAAACTGACTAATCTGAGGAAGTGTGTGCGCCAAAACTTGAATAATTACTCTCGTTAAGAGATGGCAACGCGAGAGTTTTGGATGATTATCAAAGAGCCAACGAGATTAAAGATTCCTAACCGAATCTAGTATTTCCTGGCCCAGACGAGCAAAGATGAGGCTTTAACATTTCCGAGAGCAGCATCTCTTTTACAATGCTGTTGCCATTGTAAAAGAGCTGCTTCCTCATGCAGCTGCGTGGACAGGTCAAGGCTCCTGTCAAAACACAACGAGAGGATTGGCATTCAGGCTGACAATATGAGGTCCTCTCGACATTTCTGATTGATCTATGTTGTCCCTGAATATTTAATCACTCGCCCCTCAGTGTGTATTGAAGCCTCTGTTGTTACATAAAAGATTCATTCAGGTATTGTGCTCAAAAGTGATTACATTTGAAAGAAAATGACGTCGTGGGGCTGAATGACAAAGAATCCTTTGTTCAACATGATTAATTGATAACACTTTTTCACCGCAGCTTTCCATATTGCCATGTTTTTCTGTAGATGAGTGTTTTAAGTTCCTTACTAAACAGCACTTTACTGAAACTACTCTTCTGAGGCTTTTTGACGACAGTCCTTTGACGCGAGTAATTGTTCTTTATTAAAGCTCTGTGCTGATAAGACAGTTCTGGTTGTTGCTCCAGAAAAGGTTGGACCCCATGATCATGCAAAGTATTAGGGCACACCTAGACATACCTGTTTAGACCGCTGTTCGGTTAACCTGCATGCACCACATCTGCATTTAAGTGTTTATCATTACATTGTGTAGTGTGTGTGTGTGTGTGTGTGTGTGTGTGTGTGTGTGTGTGTGTGTGTGTGTGTGTGTAAAGCGTGGCTTCTCTGGTTTCTGATTTGTCGAATGCCCTTGTTTTGGGACTTCTGTACCTTAAGTTTAGGTGTTGAGTTCAGGAGGAGACGGCACAAAATAACAATGAAAATATTTGCATGGGCAATTATGAAGAATGACAATTACTTAAGTGGATCAAGCTGTGAAAAAGCAAAACAATTGCGATAAGAGTGCCTTCCTTTTGCCAGAATGGGCTCAGGCTGTAGATGGGAGACAGTGAGAAACTCCAAACATTGCTGAGGGCAACATTCAGAGGCACCAAAAAAAAATATTAAACCAACACGATATATAACACAGTGGTAGAGTTAATTGACTTTGCTTTATTTCCTTTCCACTTCGGAAGAGCTAATGACATCCTCGGTACCATATCATATGTTTTCTTTGTGGAGTCTTATTTTGTTAAGTTTCCAGTAAATAAACAAATGTCGGGAAGTAAAAACTACAATATTTATCTCTGCATGCATACCTTTAGGAAGGATGCAGTTGAGGGAAATTGAAATATCCAAGTGAAGTACAAGTACCTCAAATGTGTACTTAAGTACAGGCCTGAAGTAAATTCACTACATTCCATCACTGACTTTAAAGCGCATATCGAGACAACAGACGAGGTCAAATGTTCAAAAAGGACAACAAAATGGGGCATTTCAAGGAATTACAAGAAGCACATAACGCTTGGTGCAAAACGGGGACTTACAAAGTGTATGAGGCTGTTAATGTTAAACATGACTTGATACATATTATATTGTGTAAATCAGGTTACACAAATGGCGATGATATTTAAACACACATTGTTGTTGCAAGCACACGAATCTAAGCGATAGTTGGAATTATTCAGAAGACTCCCCATTGGTGCAGCAGGGGTGTTGTGGTTCAACCTCTGTTCCGCATGAATCACTGCTGCTTTCTGCGTTATCGAGCAAGACACCGAATCTCCTCCAGAGCTGCTTTCGTAAAGCTGAAGTGGAAAGAGACTTTCTTTGTGCAATCAATAAAGTATCACTTTATTTTTATGAAAGTTGCCCGGGGCTTTCACACGAGCAACTTGTTCTCGGCATCACTCGTAATAGAATGGTTGCTTGGTCGCTCGCAATTCTCTGGTGTAACAGCAGCGTGCCCCTTAAAGCTCCACAGCATAGATGCTTGAATCTATTTGCTCTCTATTTCTATTAAAGAGTCCATAAACACACTGTTGTCAGCCGGCGTTTAGCAAGCACATACTTATGAAAGATGTAGAAAAGTGGTGTCGAGGTTGTGGGCATATATACGACTTATTTCCTGTGTAGGCTCAGACTCTGCATGGAGGGGTACACGTATGTGCGTGTAAATGAAAAACAGTTTGTTTTGTTGGTGTGTGTGTGTTGAAACATGGACTCCTTGTCCCCTCAGCAGAGTGTCGCTCCTGCTTAGAACCAATTTGAGCTCAATCCAAAGTGAGCAGTGCTGGCCCATTCTGCAGCCACAGTTCCTCTGGTAAATGGCTGGCTGAGTGGCGGCAATTGCCTCCCGCCCTGCCAGTTCACGCTTGGAGCATCCACAGAGAATGTAGCGCTGAGATTCGAACCCTTGCTCCCATCGGATCACACTCAGCAAGGTGGGGTGTCCTGGCTGCCACCACGTACCTCGCTCTCCCAGCCTGAGACTCTGTGCCCTAATATGTGGAGACGCAGGGCCGCAGACATTGAGCAAGGTCACTTTCCAATGAGATGCAGAGTTAGGAGAGAGATGTTGACTTATTTAAACAGAAAGGTCATTAGCAGGAGACATAAGACGCTTTGACAAATGAAGTCAAGCCCAGTTAATGTTCCATTCTTGGAAAGAGGAGGCGGTAGCTGAAAGGAGATGAAAAAATGAAATGGGAAATTGCTCGAACTGTGCATCTCTATTCCCTCAGTCAGAGTGGAGCTCCTGAACCAGAGCAGGCATCTATAAATAAACGAAAGGATATGGCATATATATATATATATGCACATTATTTTTCTTTCATGCACCTCAATCTGCCAGCATATCCCAAACAACCCTCCGGCAACAACTCATTTGATTTCCAACCAATATTGTATTCTCAATATATATGATGGTGTGATGCTTCTTTCTTGCAATTCCAGCTCAGACATCTGTTTGTGTGGATGAACAGATGGGGGGGGGGGGGGGATACTCGAGAGGGTCTTGGTCTTGAGAAAAATGCTTGCGTGACTTCCCATCCCCCTAACACTTTTGCTTTCTCAGTACATCTTGCCCTAGAGGACACAAGTGCATAACTGCCACATGAGACTCTCCCACCTACAGTGTTACACTGTAACACACACACACACACACACACACACATATATGCATATGCATACACATGCGTGGTTATACGCATGGATACACAGGCCACAGGCCCAACCCGCATGCTAGCTGGTAGGGCACGGTCACATGTGTCGGTCAAAGATATGTGAAAGTCCACGTGCATATTTCAGTGTGATTTCTTAATTAATGAGAAGAAGAAAAAATCTGAAAGTGTGTGTGTTTGTTTGACAGAGGGGAAAGACAAGGAAGTGTGTGCAGGGAGATGAAGGAACAGGGCACCAGCACAAGGCATGTCCTGTTAATGTGCAGATCTGCAGTATAGAAATGGCTGCTAACCACACGTCTTAGTATATAAGGGAGCTGAGTCGAGAGTGTGTGTATATGTGTGTGTGTGTGTGTGGAGCCAGTAGACTCCCCACCACCACCAGCTCATCAAAGTAGCACATTAAAATGAGATGACTCAGACTGACGATGACGCTGTGGGACTCGCTGCACCAACAGTGTAGCATCCTTGTCTCATTATTGTCTCCCTCTCTGCTGCTCTCATTTTAGGTCAAAGGACGAAAAGACGTTGGCGATAGCTGGACTTACACATGGCTTTCAACATCTATTTCTAATTTAGAGGCAACATATACAACCATACATTGCATAAAGGATTGATGTTGTTTGAAGCCACCGTTGATGGAGCCAATCTAGTTCTGTCCTGCTGCTCCCGGTTTTGTACTAAGCCAGACCACTCTGTACTGGAGCCACAGCATAATCTGTCATCTGACTTCTGTTCAGAAGGCAAACAAGCCCCCCCCCCGCCCCCACTGTGGGTCCGGTTGTCCTTTAATCGTGTCTCTCCCCACATATTAGAATCTGTGCAGAACAAAGAGACTAATCCATGATTAAGTAACAGCAGCTGCATGGCAGATGCTGTGACCCACTTTGGTGACTGGTATGGCTTTAGAGTGATTATTCAATGTTTAATCAGATTTGCATATGTGATCACAGACAGGTGTGAACGACAAATGGTCTGCTGCCAACGGTGACCCTGATCGTGGTTCATATGTTAAACCTGAATAGTGGCAGATTTACGGAGGATTTGTTTGCGGAATGAGTCTCCTTTTGGAGCATAACTGTTGTTGAATAACATAAAAAAGACAGTAAATTGTTAGAAAGATGCTTTTGATGAGTCTGGGAAACCTCTAGCCATCACCAACCTGTCACGCTATCATGTTCTCTAGTTAAAATTGCATGCCTGGTAGCATCATGACTTTTCTAAAAGCTAATCTGTGGCACGCTCACGTGCAAGAACGTGCACAAAAGGCAAGCTTTTACTTCATCAAGACCCCTGGGAGTGCGTGTTGGCATTTCATTTGTTTGAGTTGGAAAGATGACAGAAGTCACATTTAATTACTGGGTTCTTGTGTCAACTGAGCAGATAAGGGGGTATGCCGTGAATGCATGATGCATACAGAATGAGAATAGTCTGTTCTGCTCCAGATACGAAAATATATCTGACCATTGAGCTTTTTTTTTGCGCTTCAGAATGAATTAATTTTCTTCACACTGTCCGCAGCTGTGTTTGTGCATGTGTGTGCATCCATGTATCATGTGTATGATTACATTATCATAATGTAATCACACCTGCTTCAATGTTTTGTTGTGCATTTCTGATTGTAGAGCATTCCAGAGCCCCGGAGCTGAACAGCCACCCTTGTACATTCAGCAGGGTGCCCCATCAGCTGCGAAAAAGAGGAAGCGTGATATTGTGTGATTAACACGAGCCAGACTGCCAGAGGTGGAGCTATTATGCATTGACAGCGCAGTCTAAAAACATACCAGTCCACCTTCTTTAGTACAACAAGTGGTTAGTCATTTTCATCCTGTCTTTTAACTCCTGGCAGTTGGACAGGGGAAGAAGTTGCTAATCAAGGTCCAGCATCCAGAACTGACAGTTTGCTTTACTACCAGTGACAGACTGATCTGTTGGCACCGTACATCTCTGCAGCTGTAGATTTAAACGTGAGATTTGAAATGTCCTCCCTGTAAGCCGTTGGCCCGCCCAACCTGTCAGGATGACTTCAACTCTGAGACTTGAGTCATGTGCCGTCTCTCCTCATCTCAGTGCATATGTTACCACTGACCTTTATAGGGCACGTGTGGCGGTAACATTTCTCATGACAGCGTCGTCACACTTCACATGATGTATTTGTTTAACGATAAAGATACAAATCTAGCATGTACACGATAAGAATTTTCACCCATAGGAGTTTAAAATTGGGGATGGCGCTATTGATGTCCCTGCCACCAAAGCATGGTAGAATACCATGGGCAGTGACAAAGGGAAAATAATAGATGCTTTCAGGATTATGCAATCATCTGCTCGATTGAGTGCTGCTGGGTGTGGCGTGTGTGGTTGCTGTAATCGCTGACCCACTTGCATATATTATCATGATAGTTTCAGGTGCTCGTCATTTCATATTTTGTGACTTGTTGCTTTAAAAGATGTAAGAATTTCATGCAGTTGAAGTCAAAAAAGGAAATTTTTAAGCCCCCCAGCTCCATGTGCACAGTTCAAAGCAATCTGACAGGTGGAGTTAGAAAAAAGAACAATGTTGTCAAACAGAAATCAGATTTGCTCCACTCCCCATTAGCCTTAGCCCCTTCACTCCCCCCCCCCCCCCCTGGAGATCACATTAAATGACATCTGCTATCATCAGGGTAACCTGTGTCAGCTCCGTGACAAGACTACAGATGTCGGGTTGCGGATTGTGAGGGGATGGAAGACAGAGAATAGACAAAAAAGGAGATACAGCGAGCTTAGGACTCCTCACACTTACATAAGAGCTTGTTAAATCTGTCCCGAGATATAATTAACATACAAATCGATGCTGTTTCATAAACCAGGCATGGCACAGTCGATAGCAGCTTCACACCACTGGGAGGATAGAAAAGAAGGACATGTTCACGGTGGGTGGCTCCAGCTCATATCACCGTTCTAATAACGAACCGTAGGACATGGTAAGTGTGATCAGAAATCATGCATGTTTCACAGGAGCATCTTTAGGAAATGTCGTGGGTTTCCGCTGCCAGGCTTAGGGAGTCCACTGAGCGACAGCAGGCTGAGAGGTTGTCAAAAGTCGTAATTGGTGACCTTGCTCAGGAGCATCAGCCACAACCAAATAGCTCTCCTTATCTTCTGACAGCACCATTTGGAGAGCTCACACTCTTCTATCTGTCTCTCCTATTTCTCGCTCTTTTCATTGCCATCGCTCCCCCCCCCCCCCCCCCCCGTTCCTCTTGGCAGTGCGAACAGGCCACTTCTGTTGACTGCGTAATGCGATGATGGGTCTCGGTTTCACATCGCTTCCACTTTGCTTTCATGACTCATTTTTAAACATCTGTATCTTTGGTTTTCTGCCTCTCAAAAGAACTGTTTATCTCGTGTCACCTCTTTAACGTCAATAGCTATCTTAGCCAAGCAAGTTTTTTTATCTCAACACCAGACTGTCATTGAAACGTGTATCCATTGTGTTACTGTCGAACCTTACAAGCTGCTCACCACTTGTAGCCCTCTTTGAGCAGTCATTCTTGCAAACGCTCCCTAATTGTATTTATTGTGCAATGTAGGATGCACGCTTTGTGGCTCTCCACTGCATACCACCTCCAGGCTTCTGTCCAAGATGCTCCCATTGAGTACTAATCACCTGGCAGAATGTGAATTCTGCTTTTCTTTAAGAAATCATTATAGAGCCTCGTTAAAAAAAAAAAAGCCGCCTCCAAACAGCCAGGGCCCAGAATTTGTTGGACTGAGGCATCTGCACAGGTGCCTGATTTAAAAAAAGGAGCATGGCCATTAATTGGCCAGCTGATGTTAGGTTGTCAGCAGTAGCTGATGGCTCATTATGCTGCTGGAAGAGAGTCGGATGAGAGATGAGCGTGCCCTCTCGCATATTGCATTTTGGCCACGCTCAAACCAAGCCCACCCTGTAATTTCAGCATCAACACATCACTCAAAGGGTCTGGGGTATTGGATGAATAAAATATGCCATTCCCATGGATACAAGCTCGGTGCCGAGCTGCAACAGAGAGATGGATACGACGGTGCATGTGTGTGTGTTTGTTTGTGAAGCAGGGATTCACGGGGACTGTTTCCTTGGGTCGTAGGGTTGGCGGGCAGCGGGGTACTCTCTCAGGTGAACAGCTAATTGGCAGGAGGAGATGAGAACATGGCGAGTGTGTGTCGAGGGTCCAAAGACACACTTCTCAACCAACCAGGAACACGCCGTTTCCTCTTTGCCCAATCAGAGGCCCGACGCTGATATTTCCCCTCCTTGTTTAGTGTCCGTCAAGCCAATCGCTGACACCTTCACCTCGAACGGACTCTGCCACTTTTTCCAGTGGAGCTTCCATTTACCATGGCAACGACGTGTCAAATGGCTGCTTGGCCCTGAGGGAATCTCACAACAACAGAATCCATCAAGTTCAGGGTCAGTTAACGTTCACATTGCCCATTGCCGCTGCTGCTGCAGATGAACAATTGCGATGCGAGGAGGACTGTCCTTGAGATGGAATTGAGATTTGTCTCCAGTGAGAGAGAATCTAGGAGCACAATGGCTGAATCTCTATGGCAGCACATTTCGTTGATGCACACGAGACATTGTAGCTCCCAGGAAGAAGTATTCTTCCAGCTATACCAATTGGTTTGTGCCTTATAAAGCAACGGGAAATAACAAGTCTGTGAAAAATATAAAATCTGCCAAAATCACGTCTCTACACTCTGATCAGCCAAAATACAGTTTGAGGAAACAAAGTATTTTTTAAATGAGACTTCTTATATTATCACAGACACTGATTATGGCACAAGAGCAAAAAGGTGGAACTATTATACTCTACATTTCTTGGGTAACCATGGCAATGACTGCTGTTTCTATGACATACTGAACAGTTTGTACAGACCGGCACCGGCTGCAGATATACATCATTTCGTGGAGAGATGCTGCATCTCGATGATGCAGTTAAAAAAAAAGTTGTTAAGATATTCAGTGATAGCGGAGGAAATGAAAAGTTCTTACAATATAATGTGATCGACATTATATGATATCAGATGCAGCTGCTCTTTGTACTTGGCGATGTTTGCGGCTGGAAGTTTTTTGTTTTTTTTCTCTTTTTGAATCACAGCTATCCTGCCACCACACTGGCAGTTATGATATGGGCGAGGATTGCACACAAGACCTCGGCTTTAACAGCTCATTTGTCATTCAACCGAGGGTTGGCCCGAGCCAGCCAGGAAATATAGGGGAATGAGATTTCCTTGGCCTCCTTGGCATGCTATCTCACAGCATGCACAAGTCACAGTCAGCCTTGCAGCGTTAGCAACACCATTTATATCCCCTCGCAGATACGAGCAGTGCTCATCACTTAACCTTTTATTGTGGAATTCACCTGGGCGTTGAGCCGGTATCCCCCAGTTTTAGTGTATTTTCAGGCGAGCACACATTGAATTTGCAGTATAATCTCAAACAGGGATCTGACCATTTTCTATCCATTTGAAAGATAATGGATGACGGAGGGCGAGTGCATGCTATGACTCACCGTGTTATTGAGGGTTCTACTGTTAAAAATAAGTTTGATGCGCTATCTTGCCTCGAAAGCATAGCTGAGAAGTTTAGACTCCCCACTGTCCTGTGAAAATAACTTTGATTTAAAAAATTGATTAATCTGTGTCTGTAGTTGCTCCCTTGCATTGTGAATACTCATAAGTTAATGAAAAAGGATCGTGTGTGAAGAAGTTCCCGTGTAGAAATATATATATTGGTGACTCGCTTGTCCACTCATGCTGCTCGAAAGGTGACAGATACTCAAAGTATAAAAGATGAGACCGACAGACTTATTTCAAGTCTATAGCTTACAAAGAACATTTCAGACATTCCCCAACAGGGTAGAGTGACACTGTGGGGAAACAGAGCAGCACACACACACACACACACACAGTAAATACTGTCCTCACTCAGCATACATCTACATTGAACTGGCAGAGATCCTGATGTATATTTCAGCAGTGAGAGGTTCTTGTTGGTAACTTTCACAGCACAGCGGTCAAAGCAGTTCAACGATGTATCACCCAGCATGTCATCCAGTCATGAAGCCAGGGTTTTGCTCCCCCCCCCCCCCCCTCCTCACTCACTACAGGGTGAAAATCAGAGCTGCTTCATCCGCCCTGAAGACAGACAGACAGAGACGCACATTTATTATACATGGTATATGTGGCTGCGTGGAACGAACCGGCCGCAGCAAATTGGGCACATTTTGCTCTGACGCTAGCCAGTCTCCGAGGGGAGCCAATTACAACATCCCTCCTTCAGAGTGGGGCCAAAATAACCGAAATTCCCCCATCTTCCCCAGAGCAGGGACAAGGGGCAGTGAGGAAAATGTCCTACAGACACTCGCTGAATTCACCCATCCCCTGCATTCATTACCTGCTAATGACTGTCCGTCCCTCAAAGACCGCTGAGAGAGAGAGAGAGAGAATAGTACAGGGGCAAAGAGGAGCAGGGCGGGTTTAGAGGCAAAAATAAGTACAGCTGGGGAGGCCCATCATCACAGAAGATGGATGTGTCCCAGGAGCAGGTGATTTCCAGATTGGAACACTGAACATTGGCGACATGGAAATATCCGATACGGCTGGTTACTCCATGTCGACTGGTGGCTGAGGAGCGTCCAGAGGGAGCCTGGCGCTGAAAACCGAACTGCCCACACACCTGTGCTGACCTTCACCATGCATGGAAAACACAGCGAGCAGGTGTTTAGTTTAATGTTTCGAATCAGAGAGCATTTTTTTTAATGTATAATTAGAGAGAACATCCACGGAATATACTCTGACCAATTTTACCAATTTGGCAAAATATTTGCAATATAAAGCAAACCCGTCTATCAACAGTTGCTGTTTGCTTTAGCTGGACCTACAGCCTGTTATTCACACTCACAGTGAACCATCTCAGCCTCTTCTCAAAGTAAGTCGACACACAGTGTTATGGATCGGGCTCCAGGTGGTGATGATGAATGTTGAGGCTAATACGCTGCAATATTATTCCATCATATTCTTTAGAGAATTGGATACGGATGGGATTTTGATTTGCCGTGCCTCTCCTTATAAAAGCGACATCATTTGAATAGAATTACGCCTGTGTCTGTCATTGTGTGGTGGAGCCATTGTTCTCTCCATTGTCGTTTGAGCAGTAAACTAAAAGGAAGCCATCGAGTATTCCGTCTTGACAAATTGAAACACAGACTGCATTGTGAACTGAAATCCTGCCAGCTGTGTTTTTTCCTACAGGAGTAGAAATGAAACGTGCAGATTCAAATGACTCTCCATTCCGCACAACGTATAAGCCACTTGCTCACAATTATTGTTTAAGTACCCCCCCACAGAGGGCTCAATTATTGCCATCGATTTTCTGAGTTTATCTCTAAATCACCCTGTGGATGATAATAATATGTGTGTGTGTGTGTGTGTGTGTGTGTGTTGTGTAAAACTGTTACCATCTCCAGACTGGAAAGTTTGCCCCAGGGTCTCTCTCTGTCGACTGTCATTCACATAGCTCTAACCTCTAAGGACAGAGACTCTTCTGCCACAGGGGCCCTTCACGGCACAATATCCTCCACTGATAAACTGTGACTGCTTTCTTTGTGAGCCATTCCTCCGAGGACAACGGGACGTCTCCCGTTTCTGTTTAATGCATCGCAATATGTCCTTTTTCTTAAGCGCTTTCCAGACACTCGATGCACAACATTGCTGGCTTCATCTGTGATTTAATGCGATGGCCTTTTGTCATTCAGACACAGGTCTGAATTACTGTTGGTTACAGCTTTATTCAGACAGAGCCACAAGGCTATCCGGCATATATTGCATGGGAGAGGTGACAGGGAGTTGGAAAGCAATAACTTTCAAACAAAAGTTCTCTCAGTGTATCTCCTCATACATTTTCCCATCAATTTCATTCAGTATTTAATAGAAAGAAAATTCTGCCACCATGCAGTCAGTATTTAACAACTTCTACTGCCCAATAGCAATTCTGATTTAGTTATAGCTCTTGATCATATTTAATACTGTTTAAAAGTAGGCTGCTGTTCTCCCCAGGGGAGAGAGAGAAAGTGAGTGTGGGAATATGGAATATCAAGTTAGTGTAGACGTGAGACAGAAACCTTCCTTGATCATGACGCCCAATGTTACACTTCACACTTCAGATCTCGTAGTATTGCTGGTATGGCTTTTTGGTAAAAGTGACTTGAGGCCGACATGTTGCCATGGCGTTAACACATTTGGTCTTGCTAATTCCAGTATTTTCTGACACCGTCTTGACACAAAGCTTTCTTACGGTTTGCGGTGTGTGCGTCACTATGTGGTGCAGTTATGTAAAAGGAATCTAGCTTCTATGACACCACTGTAACAGCTCAAACCCCTATCTGATGCTGAGGCAGAGAACATCTTTTATTCCCTTTTTAGTCTTTTCATCAAAGGAGTTGCGGCACCAGGTTCAGCAGCCAAGGTGAAACGGAGAGTGGACAGGAAAGCGTGAATATCTTGCATTCTTTCCCTTACCTTGATAAATCAAGCCCATCTGTTGAAACAATATGCAATTACCAGCATTTAAACAGCTAAACTTGTTAAAGTGATTAGCTTGTGTTTACCATAAGCAACATTTTGTACACAAGATAACAGCGCTATTTGCATATGCTAATGCTTGGTAATTAGCTGTGCTCCATCGGGCAATTCCTATTCAGGCCCAACCTACAGGCACATTTTTTTTGAAGCAGATTAAAAACAGCAAAATAATGTAATAATTCAATCAATCATGTAAAGGCTAATATATGCGTAACAAATGGCAAGGGGACAGTTTTAATGTCAGGAATCAAGAGGCAAAGATCCTCAGAGTGAGGCATGAAAGGAGAGATGCAGCGCTCTAGGTAGGTTTAATTGTACAAAGTGTAGTGTTTCTCTGACCATTTACAAAAAAACAAACACCTTATTTTCCAGATAGTGGAATGGTGGTAGTAATACTCAGTGTTCAGCGGGGAACAGTGAGACTTACCCACACAAACCTGTTGACGGTGTTTTTACAATAGAAGAACAAAATGGCTTTTGTGTACTTTTGGAATTAAGGTAAACCTCATTCGCCCTCCAGGCAGACACGGCTCAGAAGTGGAGACAAGAGAGAGAGACGCTGATTTAATTTAAGCGTAATGTGTGTTTGTACTCCTAATTTCCCCTCTTCTCAGACATTGAGAGGCATGATAAACTCTGAGGCCGTTCGCTGCGAGGCGAGCAGACTCTCTGGTCCCATTACCTCATACTGAGCAGGGACACTACGGCGCTCTATATTTTTCCCTTACCATCAAAGCTAAGGCTCGTACGTATTTTACCCTGACAAACAAAAGCTAATACTATTAGGGTAATTGAATGGATGTAAGCTGTGTTTGTGAATGTGTGCATGGCTTGAATTTAAAAGAGTTCTAGGATGTCCTACTGATAACGAGGGTAGTGGCATGAATGACATGAATGCACTCCGACACCCAGCCACATCTATCAGAGCTGCTTGATGTGACCAGAGGTGGAAAACACTTTGGACCAGAGAGGGTTGTGTCACCTTCCCTTTAGGCCCAGTGTTCAGTTGCTCTTTTAAAAAGAGAACAGCAATAATCGACTCTGCTGAGTCGGGCAAGCAATAGATCAGAGTGATAGTGCAGTTTACCAACGCTCCCTGCTGGAATACAAGGCGTGGCCCCACAGCATACTGAGTGTGTAGCTGACCACAACAATAACAGACATTGTCAGAGCAGCTGGACCTGTTTTATTTCAACACTCCAAATACGATCAAACCACAATCGGGTTCATCTTTTTCATGTCGGATTAGATCCACACAGACATTTGTCCCTCTTCCAGAGTGACAAATAGGCAAATATATCTTCAAATGTTCATTGAAGTTTCTAAATGACAGACAAGAAAAGGGACAAAGTTGCTTCTTGCAATGGATCGGCCAGAAGGCACATGAACACCAGTTATTCCTCAATGCTTCTTTCACTGATTCATAGCACCACTACCCCCCCCCCCCCCCCCCCACTCTCAGACTCTCAACAAAACACTGACGTCTCCCAGTCATGTCAGAGAAGTCATGTGTAAAGCATGTTCATCACACGGAGCTATTGTCTGTTTATCATGTTAGTGAGAAACTAACAAAATTAGATCCAAAAGAGTTGACAGTGTACTTTACTTTCTTGGAAATATGTCTTCGTCATGAACTTTACATCAAACCTATCGAGTTTGAAATTAAATTTGACTTATCTTGTGTTCCTAAATGAAACCGTGTGTGTGTGTGTGTGTGTGTGTGTGTTGTGTGTGTGTGATGGATATAATTCAGCAGAAGGATGCAGCAGACCTGCTCTGTGGGCGGAGGTTGCCTTGGAGAATCACCTGGTGTTACCCAGGAAACAGACAAGGTGGTGGAACGGCTATAAATGTAGATTCTTGAGGGCCATGGGTGGGGTGTGCATGTCAACGCACGGCTGACAGCGGAGCCTGTTGCTATGGTGAATAAGAATTAAAAGTGGATAGAGAGGGGGATTATCGCAGCCGCACAGGACAAAAAAAACAAAAAACAAAGAAATCGTGACCAGCTGTGGTTCTTTATGAAATGAGAAAGGGAAGAAATTCCTGATCCTTTTTTTGCCAAACTGATTTGATTTGGATAAAAGTATCAAGGAAATGTACAAATGAGGGATTAAATCCGAATCACCAGTTGTGCCTGGTACCTGGGTCTCAGTCTGTCATTGGTGTTAGCTCTCGGTATTCAATCATACATCCTGCCGGCGTAGCTGGTGGCATTAGCACACGGCGACATCAGATAAATACTATGATGCTAATATACACTTTGTCATATTCATGGCTGGCTAATGACTTCTGGAGGCTTCAGCAGTAAACAATAACTTCTTATTTCAAACAAATGGAGGGTTTGTCCTCACATTACTGCCGCGGCATGGTGAGCGATCGCTCAAATGGGAAACAGTAAAGCAAGTTGCGGTTTTGTTTCCAAAGTCTGCAGATTAGGTTATTGGCATTTGCTGGTGAGGAAGTAATGCGGCATTTGGAAAATATGCAATCTACAAGTTTTAAGATCAGAGAGAAAATACAAAAAAATAAATAACTTGAAGCTACAAATCCGCTGTGTTCAGGCGACACTTCTTCGTGGAGTATCACAGAAAAACGCTGTGAATCAGAGCGTTTCTGCTGACAAGTGTTGTGTAGAACCTGTTTGTGCGATTGTACCATGTCTGCACGCTACATTTCAACATGCAGACTTCCAACTAACAGGCTCACTTGAAGGCCTGTGATGTCCCCAACTGCCACCTGCCTTCCCTTGAGTTGCAGGGCATTAACATGGCACGAAGCTGGCACCGTTCAACAAGAACTCACATACAACCCTCAAGGGGGGGGAGAAGGGTGTTTTTTCGTCTTTTGATGGAGGGGGTTGGGCGTGTTCCTGGGCAGCAGGCGGCTCCAGAGCAGTAGGATGTACAACAGAAAACTTGCAAACCACAGCAGGCACCAAGGAGGACTGGCGTGCCACTTGATAATGCTGTGTCCCTTGGGTGGCTGACGGAACTGGCAAGCACATGCAAGCTTGAAGCGATGGCCCCTCGGTGAAGGGATGTGGAGAAAGAAGTGAGAGGAGGCGTGCTCAAAAATTGCAGCACTTTAAGTCAACACTTTTTATTGCAACTGTCCGTGTTTAGTTGTGAAAGTACCACTGACCTAGCAAGGTGGTTCTTTCTTAGTAGTCTCAGTTGTAAGTATGCTTAGGGTTCCTTGGTTCTCGCCAAACCATGACAACATATATCATGGACACAAAGATACAAACAGAAAAGAAAACAGGTATTCAAACAAGTACATACTGAACTCGCATACACAGGTATGAACACACAAAGGAGTTCAGCCAGTGTTTTCTGAGAGCTGTAATCGGGGCCTCAGAGGAATATCTGCCCCGTTGATGCATTATTCATCTTTGAGCAAAAATCGCTCTGCATCTTCGGAGGCTTGTTTTTTACATTGCAGTGCAGTGTCCCGAATACAACACATATCATTTATTCCAATGAGGCTTTCTTATTCACAGTTCTTTTTCAGAATTGAGTTACTCACTCACCCACTGAAGACCTTCTGTGTTTTCAGAAATAACAGAACCGGCTCCTCTCAATCATACTGCACTGACGGCTGAAGGTACATAAGTGCGATGATGTGATGTCCAAACAACAGACAAGTGCATTAACGTCACATCCATGCAGTGATAGACTTTACATGCAAGTGGATCAGTGTGTCTTCGTGGATCAACACGTCGTTGCTTGGTGAAGACTAATAATAAATATCTAAATGACGCATGGTGGGTGGACATGACAGTGACGGCGGCTTTTTAAATCACAGTTCTTTCTTTTTCTTCTTCCTCTTCTTCCCCCTCTGTCACTCACAAGGTTGTGGTGATGTGCCGACACACTTGAGTTGCCCAATTATATGTGTGCCGGATAGAAAATAGTGTTGTAAAATGTAACATTGAGCTATTTCTTCTATTTATTTTTCATTATCTTGCCAACAATCTCGTTTGCTGGTATCATACTGAAATGCTTTTTCAGTGCAGAATCTTTGCACAGCATTTCAAACGCTATGATACGCTTGATACGCTTTCAAACGTATCAAACGCTACTGAAAGCTGGCATCAAATGTCTCTGTAGAGTTTAATCTTGTTTACGTATTGTTTAAAAAGATAACTCCTAATTTCTGTACTTTACCTTCTATATTGCCATCAGGGGGCGTCTCTTCTGCTTGCAAACAGAAGTCGGATTGTACCCTCATTCATACTTGACAACCAAAATAGCGAAATCGAGGTTATTATAACCTGACACGTCTCAGTATTACTCTGTTCATGCGCTCATGACACCATTTGTTACCACAGCACCATCTCCATTTTCGGTATTGTTTATTTCATGTCCATGAAAAATGTTCCCTCTTTTCCTTCTGCTGCTCGGATCCTTTGAGAGCTCCCTCAGAGTGCAGCGGCTCTTCGGGCAAATCTAACTGTAGAACCATTTGCTGTGAATTGTCAATTCATTGACGTGAGTGTTTCTGACAGAACAGTGTATTTGCATCTGAAAAGCCTTCAAACTGGACTCCCAGTCCAAAACAACATGCCCACATCAACACTCACACAGCCTGAGTCCAGTACCTTGTACTTCATTAACATTTTGGGTGTGAGGATGTTCAAATATAATGGCTGGGATGGAAAGGCTCACCGATGGCTCATTGGAATAACACTGATGATATTGGAAAGGCAAACACACTGAGTATCATGAATCAGAATCCAATATTTGCATTATTTAAGCCAGTTTAATTCAAATATATCATTGGAAAAACAACCACGAGAACCTGCCTGTTTGAAGCATCAAGTCCTCCAACATAATACACAAAAGACAAACTCGATAAACTCGTAATTCCTTAGCTGAGTGGTTATCTTCGTGGGTTAAAGCTGCAAAGAATTGTGACAAAGAGCACTTTCAAAACTAAATGTCCCGCCACAACAACCTCTGTACCTAATTGTCCTCCATAAAACCGAGGGCAAGTTGAGAGCTGCAGACCTCATTTTTTGATTTTACAAATCTGCATCAACATTTATTTTGAGATTTAGCCAAATACAAAAATGTAATTGTTGGTCGTAAACATCTCAAACCGGTGTTTGTGCACTTAAAGAGGCTTTCAGGGAGTGAAATGCCGCTGTGTTTTGTTGAGTTTGTTTCTCAAAGACCAACAGATTGATGGGTCTGTCGGTCAATAAACAATCTGGCGTTAAACGTCTGCTCACATAATTTTCCTGCAAGCAGTAGTCGTACATCACATTAACACTTTTATCATCTTGATTGGACATTCAGAACTGAGCAGCAGCTCATCCTGTCCGTGTGTGAAACGATATCGTAAACTCAGCATCTATTAAGAGGGCATCTCATAACTTCATCAAACTTGTTGTGATAAATGATTCTATAGTTTCTACTGCAAATCAACAGGAGTGTGTTCCTGCCAATCGTCTCTCGCCGTCTCCATCCAAAACAGCCTCGTTCTCATGTACAGCGCATATATATGTGAGGCTGTGATGAGCAACACGATGAGATGTTAAATGTGAGAGATGTTCCCAGAAACGATGGAGTGTTGTTTTTACAATCCCAGTTGACATGTGGAACATAGCATCATGTTTATTTCACAATACGATGACAAAGACACCATTTCTTTGCATATGAAAAAAGTCAAATCTAGCTAAATTAAAGACGATATTCTGAAGAAATACAAAAAATAGCACTTGCATAGAACTCAATCCATTTTTAAAATCCATTTTCATTATAGTTTTGCCAGTACGGAGGTATTGAACTGCATATGATTCTTTTTTTGTAATATGTAATATACCCGAGGGCTCCATAGGTGAGCCTGGGCACAAAATGACACACTGGACCAAGTGCACTCTAAGGTAACCAAAACACAATGATTCTTAGTTTCAGGTGATTAATACACCAATGCAAACATAGTTATGAGTATCATATTCAATATCTTCGCATAAATCCCCCTAAATCCCACAAACCGTTGCTATAAAGCAGCACTTTTCTCCGTTCACCCTCCCATTGTTTTCGTCGTATTTTGGTTATTGACAGTTAAACTACAGGGTGTTTGGTGATTCACATGTCAGATGCCGAAAGCTCTTTGTTGCCGGTACTTACAGTCAACAACTATTATGACAAATATGTGTCGTGCTGAGGTTTTATGGTGTTTAGCAACCCTGACAGATACAGAGCATGCGCTGCACAGCAAGATGCTGGTTTGAATCCCACTGCCATCGAAGTTGTCAGAATAGGGGAATACATGAGATGACAAACGCCACACAAGGTACATTTACAAAGAAGTCACTGGATTGGATATAGTTGTTAACAGTCGGAGTCTGCGATTGCTCGCTGTTTGTAAACTAACTTTGAATCAGATCGCAATTTAATCTCAAGACGCTGCGCTGTTCATGCAGGTCGGAGAAAAGAAACACGGGAAAGATACAAAAGAAGCACTTGGAGGTAGCTGAGTGGCATGCTGAACTGGGGAAGTGGTTTGAATATTCTCCGATCTGTACATTGTTGTTTGTTTTATATTATGATGAGTCTAATGCTCTTGAAATCACTCAGAGATGAAGTGGCTGGCGTCTCCTATTAAAAGCTTTTTCAGGGTAGATTTCATCCCTAATGGTGGAAAAGTTATGTTGATAAAACCATAATGTACTGCACTCAACAAAATTACACATATGTTATTGCACTGGTTTAAAAACATACATACAAACAATATGCTCTAAATATAGTCGAGCTAAGATCTGCCACATTAGACGTATTGGCTCATTTAGTCACTCTATAGAAGCTCATTTTGAAAGAAACGTGCCTTTTGATGCTTTTTCTATTTCATTCCAATATTTGCAAATGCTTTCATGCCGGTTCTGTGAGTGCCGCCCGGCTTTCAGTCTTCATAACCGGGACACCACAGCAGAGCCCATTCATACCGAGTCTGCACATAACAGAGCTGGATGTGTTGAGTGATATGTACTTAGTCTGTTCAATTGTTGTTGTTGTTAATATGTCACTGTTATTAACTACAGCAAGTAATACTTCAGGAGACAGTGAATGTATAATCCTCAATGTATTTAAAACCGTATAAAATGTAAAATTGAAATTCATTGTTGGCGTCATGCAGATGAACTAATCTCAAAAGGGTTTAATTTTAAAAAGAGCTCGCCACTCAATTACTAAATTACACAGAAACTGTGAAACGAATGACCATGTTCGACTCTTAAACAGCAGCAAGCTTATGAGTAGCTTCACCAGAAGCAATTTTATTCAAAAGCATAAATAGTTGTTGTTTTTATTGACTGAAAAGTAAAATCTACAAATGCTGACTCATCTTCCAGCGCCAGCTGATCGTGCACAATGAAAGGCACTTTTCTATGAAGCTACAACAGTGAAAGGTCATTGTGATGACAAGAAGGCAGGTTTGTCTGCTGAACAGATCGCTCAGTTCTTATTCAATGTGTGATATGTGATCAGCGACTCAGGACCAGACACTTCTCCTGCAGCAGGAGTTTTGGAACCCATTTTGATTTAGTCTTAGTTCTGTGACGAAACAATATACGGTATGATCATTTTTTAGTCACGTTACAGCATTGTTGCAGCTATCTGTACTTTACAAGGCAGAACAAAATCTATATTCAGTCACACATTCTACAACATACTGTTAACTGGCTGGGGGTTCAGCTTGAGACAAGCAGCTGAAGTATGGGCAAATTTCTCCCCTGACTGGGGTCTGGTGACTGGAGGCCGAAGCAGGTACGTTTTGGACACAAACTGCACCACTGGAGGACAGAGGGCGGGACGCGAGCGGGTGTTACTGAGAGATAAGGAAAGACAGGCGACCGACGCAGTGTTCTTGAGGCAGAGGGCATGAAATGAAGTGGCATGAACAATAAATTAACAATTTAGATGAGCAGATTGACATTATAAATGGAATAAAATTAACTTTGTCTGCCACACATGTACACCCCTGATCTCAGCCCATTATAATAAGAGTTAATCAAATATCAGCTTATTTAAGTGCTTGTCATGAAAACCAAACATTTAAAAGATAATTGTGCTTCTGAATGATCTATGGAATATTTTCACATAAGTTTGGCTACGTCTTATCTTTTATAAACACAATACATGTAAGAGTTACTCACAGCAGAGAGGTTCAAGAGAAAAGTAAACCCCAGTTTGACAATTCTGATCCCTTAGACCACTAATACTACACATAAACTGTATACACACAAACTATGTCACTGAAATCCATCCTACGTTTGTATCAACCCCCAAATGTGTTTAAAAGCATATTCTCTCTTTCTTCTCAGGTTTGTGAATTATTCAGACGGGTTTTATTTTTCTCTTCAAACCCCTCAGAGGGGACATATGCCTCGGGTTCATGAAAAAAAGATATTTTCTCATACGGTTGGTTTCTTGTTGGTAACAAATTATTGATCACTTTGATTTCCTCTTTGTTGCAGTCTTGTACATTTTTTAAAAACCTGTCCAACTTTTAATTCCACACGTACATTTTAAATCATTTTCTGACACCTATTTTTGTTACACCTTAGTATGAGCTTTTAAAATAGAAACAATACAAAGCCCAGTCAGGAATAATAATCTATGCCTTTGGTTCTTAACTGTGATCATGCAAAACCTACAGCACTGCGTGTCATCTATCAACCACAGAGAAAATAAAAAAATAAAATGACTCCTGCCATGTGTAATTGAAAAACATGTCTTCGAGGCAGAGGCTGTGTTTTTGAATTTTAGCAGGTAGATTTATCTTGGGCGCCCCGTTTCAGGGCAGTTTGCAATAACAACCTCTGGTCACTCCTTTAGAGTGTTTATTTTGACGACGAAAACAACCAGCTGTGCTTTTGTTCCCAACTGCAGTTTCTTTTCATATTAAAGTCAAACCAAAACTAAATAGCACGCTTTGATTTGCTATTTTTTTCTGCTACAGCATACATATATTCTCTGTAAATCCTGTGTCATGGGTTCTCCTTTTGGTAAAAATCGACACCCAAAAGGGAGAAATGTATGTTTCATATGTTGTAACCCATGGAGCATATTGCTTCTAGTGTAAATACTTCTACACACTGCTTATTAGATGCTTTGGTGTCTTGATCAGCACAGCTTTGCTACACTAGTGCTCTCGGTTAGTATAGTTTAGTGATAGGTCAAACGGGCATGTAATAGTTTAAGTGAATTTAGGTGAATTTTAAGAGTGCCCTCCTCTGGACCACAAGGCAGAACACATCAGCATGTTGCTCTGTCAACAAAACACTGACTGCCCTTTGCTTTAAGATACAGTTTCCAGTGCAAATGTGTTTCTCTGCGTCAATCACACACTCACACCAACACCACATGTGTCCATATGGTACAAAATGTGGTGGCTTTTTATGTTATGTGTCTGGAATTTGTTTCGTTGGACAAATGTAGTAACATTATTGAATTGTAAGGCAGTGAGCCAGTGTGATTTGTGAATAGTTTTTTAGAGATCTATTTTTATCATAGTATAGCATGTCGAAAAAGTCAAAAACAGTCATCGTATAGCATGTGGAAAAAAGTCAAAAACGGTCATAGTATAGCATGTCGAAAAAAGTCAAAAACAGTCATAATATAGCATGTGGAAAAAGTCTTAGTATAGCATGTCGAAAAAAGTCTTAGTATAGCATGTCGAAAAAAGTCAAAAACAGTCATAGTATAGCATGTGGAAAAAGTCAAAAACAGTCATAGTCTAGCTTGTGGAAAAAGTCAAAAACAGTCATAGTATAGCATGTGGAAAAAGTCTTCGTATAGCATGTCTAAAGAAGTCAAAAACAGTCATAGTATAGCATGTTGAAAAAGTCTTAGTATAGCATGTCAAAAACAGTCATAGTATAGCATGTGGAAAAAGTCAAAAACGGTCATAGTATAGCATGTGGAAAAAGTCAAAAACAGTCATAGTATAGCATGTCGAAAAAAGTCAAAAACGGTCATAGTATAGCATGTTGAAAAAGTCAAAAACAGTCATAGTATAGCATGTGGAAAAAAGTAAAAAACAGTCATAGTATAGCATGTGGAAAAAAGTAAAAAACAGTCATAGTATAGCATGTGGAAAAAAGTCAAAAACGGTCATAGTATAGCATGTCGAAAAACGTCAAAAACAGTCATAGTATAGCATGTGAAAAAAAGTCAAAACAGTCATAGTATAGCATGTGGAAAAAAGTCAAAAACGGTCATAGTATAGCATGTCGAAAAACGTCAAAAACAGTCATAGTATAGCATGTGAAAAAAAGTCAAAACAGTCATAGTATAGCATGTGGAAAAAGTCAAAAACAGTCATAGTATAGCATGTCGAAAAACGTCAAAAACAGTCATAGTATAGCATGTCGAAAAAAGTCAAAAACAGTCATAGTATAGCATGTGAAAAAAAGTCAAAACAGTCATAGTATAGCATGTGGAAAAAAGTCAAAAACGGTCATAGTATAGCATGTGGAAAAAGTCAAAAACGGTCATTGTATAGCATGTGGAAAAAGTCAAAAACGGTCATAGTATAGCATGTCGAAAAAGTCAAAAACAGTCATAGTATAGCATGTCGAAAAAAGTCAAAAACAGTCATAGTATAGCATGTGGAAAAAAGTCAAAAACGGTCATAGTATAGCATGTCGAAAAATGTCAAAAACAGTCATCGTATAGCATGTGGAAAAAGTCAAAAACGGTCATAGTATAGCATGTCGAAAAACGTCAAAAACAGTCATAGTATAGCATGTGGAAAAAGTCAAAAACAGTCATAGTATAGCATGTGAAAAAAAGTCAAAACAGTCATAGTATAGCATGTGGAAAAAGTCAAAAACAGTCATAGTATAGCATGTGAAAAAAAGTCAAAACAGTCATAGTATAGCATGTGGAAAAAAGTCAAAAACGGTCATAGTATAGCATGTCGAAAAAAGTCAAAAACGGTCATAGTATAGCATGTCGAAAAAAGTCAAAAACAGTCATAGTATAGCATGTGAAAAAAAGTCAAAACAGTCATGGTATAGCATGTGGAAAAAGTCAAAAACAGTCATAGTATAGCATGTGAAAAAAAGTCAAAACAGTCATAGTATAGCATGTCGAAAAAGTCAAAAACAGTCATAGTATAGCATGTGAAAAAAAGTCAAAACAGTCATAGTATAGCATGTGGAAAAAAGTCAAAAACGGTCATAGTATAGCATGTCGAAAAATGTCAAAAACAGTCATCGTATAGCATGTGGAAAAAGTCAAAAACGGTCATAGTATAGCATGTCGAAAAACGTCAAAAACAGTCATAGTATAGCATGTGGAAAAAGTCAAAAACAGTCATAGTATAGCATGTGAAAAAAAGTCAAAACAGTCATAGTATAGCATGTGGAAAAAGTCAAAAACAGTCATAGTATAGCATGTGAAAAAAAGTCAAAACAGTCATAGTATAGCATGTGGAAAAAAGTCAAAAACGGTCATAGTATAGCATGTCGAAAAAAGTCAAAAACGGTCATAGTATAGCATGTCGAAAAAAGTCAAAAACAGTCATAGTATAGCATGTGAAAAAAAGTCAAAACAGTCATGGTATAGCATGTGGAAAAAGTCAAAAACAGTCATAGTATAGCATGTGAAAAAAAGTCAAAACAGTCATAGTATAGCATGTGGAAAAAGTCAAAAACAGTCATAGTATAGCATGTGGAAAAGTCAAAAACAGTCATCGTGTAGCATGTCGAAAAACGTCAAAAACAGTCATAGTATAGCATGTGGAAAAGGTCAAAAACGGTCATTGTATAGCATGTGGAAAAAGTCAAAAACGGTCATAGTATAGCATGTCGAAAAAGTCAAAAACAGTCATAGTATAGCATGTCGAAAAAAGTCAAAAACAGTCATAGTATAGCATGTGGAAAAAAGTCAAAAACGGTCATAATATAGCATGTCGAAAAATGTCAAAAACGGTCATCGTATAGCATGTGGAAAAAGTCAAAAACAGTCATAGTATAGCATGTGAAAAAAGTCAAAACAGTCATAGTATAGCATGTGGAAAAAGTCAAAAACAGTCATAGTATAGCATGTGGAAAAAGTCAAAAACAGTCATAGTATAGCATGTCAAAAAACTTCAAAAACAGTCATAGTATAGCATGTCGAAAAAAGTCAAAAAAGTCATAGTATAGCATGTGGAAAAAGTCAAAAACAGTCATAGTATAGCATGTGAAAAAAAGTCAAAACAGTCATAGTATAGCATGTGGAAAAAAGTCAAAAACGGTCATAGTATAGCATGTCGAAAAATTCAAAAACAGTCATAGTATAGCATGTGGAAAAAGTCAAAAACAGTCATAGTATAGCATGTGAAAAAAAGTTAAAACAGTCATAGTATAGCATGTGGAAAACGTCAAAAACAGTCATAGTATAGCATGTGGAAAAAGTCAAAAACGGTCATTGTATAGCATGTGGAAAAAGTCAAAAACGGTCATAGTATAGCATGTCGAAAAAGTCAAAAACAGTCATAGTATAGCATGTGGAAAAAAGTCAAAAACGGTCATAGTATAGCATGTGGAAAAAGTCAAAAACGGTCATAGTATAGCATGTGGAAAAAGTCAAAAACGGTCATCGTATAGCATGTGGAAAAATGTCAAAAACGGTCATCGTATAGCATGTGGAAAAAGTCAAAAACAGTCATAGTATAGCATGTGAAAAAAGTCAAAACAGTCATAGTATAGCATGTGGAAAAAGTCAAAAACAGTCATAGTATAGCATGTGGAAAAAGTCAAAAACAGTCATAGTATAGCATGTCAAAAAACTTCAAAAACAGTCATAGTATAGCATGTCGAAAAAAGTCAAAAAAGTCATAGTATAGCATGTGGAAAAAGTCAAAAACAGTCATAGTATAGCATGTGAAAAAAAGTCAAAACAGTCATAGTATAGCATGTGGAAAAAAGTCAAAAACGGTCATAGTATAGCATGTCGAAAAATTCAAAAACAGTCATAGTATAGCATGTGGAAAAAGTCAAAAACAGTCATAGTATAGCATGTGAAAAAAAGTTAAAACAGTCATAGTATAGCATGTGGAAAACGTCAAAAACAGTCATAGTATAGCATGTGGAAAAAGTCAAAAACGGTCATTGTATAGCATGTGGAAAAAGTCAAAAACGGTCATAGTATAGCATGTCGAAAAAGTCAAAAACAGTCATAGTATAGCATGTGGAAAAAAGTCAAAAACAGTCATAGTATAGCATGTGGAAAAAAGTCAAAAACGGTCATAGTATAGCATGTCGAAAAATGTCAAAAACGGTCATAGTATAGCATGTGGAAAAAGTCAAAAACAGTCATTGTATAGCATGTGGAAAAAGTCAAAAACGGTCATAGTATAGCATGTCGAAAAAGTCAAAAACAATCATCGTATAGCATGTGGAAAAAGTCAAAAACGGTCATAGTATAGCATGTGGAAAAAGTCAAAAACAGTCATAGTATAGCATGTCGAAAAAGTCAAAAACAGTCATAGTATAGCATGTCGAAAAAAGTCAAAAACGGTCATAGTATAGCATGTGGAAAAAAGTCAAAAACGGTCATAGTATAGCATGTGAAAAAATGTCAAAAACGGTCATGGTATAGCATTTGGAAAAAGTCAAAAACAGTCATAGTATAGCATGTGAAAAAATGTCAAAACAGTCATAGTATAGCATGTGGAAAAAAGTCAAAAACGGTCATAGTATAGCATGTCGAAAAAGTCAAAACAGTCATAGTATAGCATGTGGAAAAAGTCAAAAACAGTCATAGTATAGCATGTGAAAAAAAGTTAAAACAGTCATAGTATAGCATGTGGAAAAAGTCAAAAACAGTCATAGTATAGCATGTGAAAAAAAGTCAAAACAGTCATAGTATAGCATGTGGAAAAAGTCAAAAACAGTCATAGTATAGCATGTGGAAAAAAGTCAAAAACGGTCATAGTATAGCATGTCGAAAAACGTCAAAAACAGTCATAGTATAGCATGTCGAAAAAAGTCAAAAACAGTCATAGTATAGCATGTGGAAAAAAGTCAAAAACGGTCATAGTATAGCATGTGGAAAAAGTCAAAAACGGTCATAGTATAGCATGTGGAAAAAGTCAAAAACGGTCATCGTATAGCATGTGGAAAAAGTCAAAAACAGTCATAGTATAGCATGTCGAAAAACTTCAAAAACAGTCATAGTATAGCATGTCGAAAAAAGTCAAAACAGTCATAGTATAGCATGTGGAAAAAGTCAAAAACAGTCATAGTATAGCATGTGAAAAAAAGTCAAAACAGTCATAGTATAGCATGTGGAAAAAAGTCAAAAACGGTCATAGTATAGCATGTCGAAAAATTCAAAAACAGTCATAGTATAGCATGTGGAAAAAGTCAAAAACAGTCATAGTATAGCATGTGAAAAAAAGTTAAAACAGTCATAGTATAGCATGTGGAAAACGTCAAAAACAGTCATAGTATAGCATGTGGAAAAAGTCAAAAACGGTCATTGTATAGCATGTGGAAAAAGTCAAAAACGGTCATAGTATAGCATGTCGAAAAAGTCAAAAACAGTCATAGTATAGCATGTCGAAAAAAGTCAAAAACAGTCATAGTATAGCATGTGGAAAAAAGTCAAAAACGGTCATAGTATAGCATGTCGAAAAATGTCAAAAACGGTCATACTATAGCATGTGGAAAAAGTCAAAAACAGTCATTGTATAGCATGTGGAAAAAGTCAAAAACGGTCATTGTATAGCATGTGGAAAAAGTCAAAAACGGTCATAGTATAGCATGTCGAAAAAGTCAAAAACAGTCATAGTATAGCATGTCGAAAAAAGTCAAAAACAGTCATAGTATAGCATGTGGAAAAAAGTCAAAAACGGTCATAGTATAGCATGTCGAAAAATGTCAAAAACGGTCATACTATAGCATGTGGAAAAAGTCAAAAACAGTCATAGTATAGCATGTGGAAAAAGTCAAAAACAGTCATAGTATAGCATGTGAAAAAAAGTTAAAACAGTCATAGTATAGCATGTGGAAAACGTCAAAAACAGTCATAGTATAGCATGTGGAAAAAGTCAAAAACGGTCATTGTATAGCATGTGGAAAAAGTCAAAAACGGTCATAGTATAGCATGTCGAAAAAGTCAAAAACAGTCATAGTATAGCATGTCGAAGAAAGTCAAAAACAGTCATAGTATAGCATGTGGAAAAAAGTCAAAAACGGTCATAGTATAGCATGTCGAAAAATGTCAAAAACGGTCATACTATAGCATGTGGAAAAAGTCAAAAACAGTCATTGTATAGCATGTGGAAAAAGTCAAAAACGGTCATAGTATAGCATGTCGAAAAAGTCAAAAACAATCATCGTATAGCATGTGGAAAAAGTCAAAAACGGTCATAGTATAGCATGTGGAAAAAGTCAAAAACAGTCATAGTATAGCATGTCGAAAAAGTCAAAAACAGTCATAGTATAGCATGTCGAAAAAAGTCAAAAACAGTCATAGTATAGCATGTGGAAAAAAGTCAAAAACGGTCATAGTATAGCATGTGGAAAAAAGTCAAAAACGGTCATAGTATAGCATGTGAAAAAATGTCAAAAACGGTCATAGTATAGCATGTCGAAAAAAGTCAAAAACAGTCATAGTATAGCATGTGGAAAAAAGTCAAAAACAGTCATAGTATGTGGAAAAAGTTAAAAACGGTCATAGTATAGCATGTGGAAAAGTCAAAAACGGTCATAGTATAGCATGTCGAAAACAGTCATAAAAGTCATTCAATCAGGAGACTTCATTGGAATTTCACAATAATTTATTACACATTGTACAAATTTGAATAATGCAACGTCTTTAGCGATTGGACTCCATCCTGAAGGAAGACAATCGAGGGCTGATGATGCTGAGGTCAGATAAGGCATCATCCCACTGGAGTCCAGCCATTGGTCGTGGTGTTGATGAAGGGAGTTGCTACAGAGTTATGAACGGTCTTCGTATAGCATGTGAAAAAAAGTCAAAAACTATCATAGTATAGCATGTCGAAAAATTCAAAAACAGTCATAGTATAGCATGTGAAAAAAAGTCAAAACAGTCATAGTATAGCATGTCGAAAAAGTCAAAAACTGTCATAGTATAGCATGTGGAAAAAGTCAAAAACAGTCATAGTATAGCATGTCGAAAAAGTCAAAAACAGTCATAGTATAGCATGTGAAAAAAAGTCAAAACAGTCATAGTATAGCATGTGGAAAAAGTCAAAAACAGTCATAGTATAGCATGTGGAAAAAGTCAAAAACAGTCATAGTATAGCATGTCGAAAAAGTCAAAAACAGTCATAGTATAGCATGTGGAAAAAGTCAAAAACAATCACAATATAGCATGTGGAAAAAGTCAAAAACAGTCACAGTATAGCATGTGAAAAAAGTCAAAAATGGTCATAGTATAGCATGTGAAAAAAAGTCAAAACAGTCATAGTATAGCATGTCGGAAAAAGTCTTAGTATAGCATGTCGAAAAAAGTCAAAAACGGTCATAGTATAGCATGTGGAAAAAGTTAGGGTATAGCATGTCGAAAACAGTCATAAAAGTCATTCAATCAGGAGACTTCATTGGAATTTCACAATAATTTATTACACATTGTACAAATTTGAATAATGCAACGTCTTTAGCGATTGGACTCCATCCTGAAGGAAGACAATCGAGGGCTGATGATGCTGAGGTCAGATAAGGCATCATCCCACTGGAGTCCAGCCATTGGTCGTGGTGTTGATGAAGGGAGTTGCTACAGAGTTATGAACGGTCTTCGTATAGCATGTGAAAAAAAGTCAAAAACTATCATAGTATAGCATGTCGAAAAATTCAAAAACAGTCATAGTATAGCATGTGAAAAAAAGTCAAAACAGTCATAGTATAGCATGTCGAAAAAGTCAAAAACTGTCATAGTATAGCATGTGGAAAAAGTCAAAAACAGTCATAGTATAGCATGTCGAAAAAGTCAAAAACAGTCATAGTATAGCATGTGAAAAAAAGTCAAAACAGTCATAGTATAGCATGTGGAAAAAGTCAAAAACAGTCATAGTATAGCATGTGGAAAAAGTCAAAAACAGTCATAGTATAGCATGTCGAAAAAGTCAAAAACAGTCATAGTATAGCATGTGGAAAAAGTCAAAAACAATCACAATATAGCATGTGGAAAAAGTCAAAAACAGTCACAGTATAGCATGTGAAAAAAGTCAAAAATGGTCATAGTATAGCATGTGAAAAAAAGTCAAAACAGTCATAGTATAGCATGTCGGAAAAAGTCTTAGTATAGCATGTCGAAAAAAGTCAAAAACGGTCATAGTATAGCATGTGGAAAAAGTTAGGGTATAGCATGTCGAAAACAGTCATAAAAGTCATTCAATCAGGAGACTTCATTGGAATTTCACAATAATTTATTACACATTGTACAAATTTGAATAATGCAACGTCTTTAGTGATTGGACTCCATCCTGAAGGAAGACAATCGAGGGCTGATGATGCTGAGGTCAGATAAGGCATCATCCCACTGGAGTCCAGCCATTGGTCGTGGTGTTGATGAAGGGAGTTGCTACAGAGTTATGAACGGTCTTCGTATAGCATGTGAAAAAAAGTCAAAACAGTCATAGTATAGCATGTGGAAAAAGTCAAAAACGGTCATAGTATAGCATGTGAAAAAAAGTCAAAACGGTCATAGTATAGCATGTTGAAAAAGTCAAAATCAGTCATAGTATAGCATGTCGGAAAAAGTCTTAGTATAGCATGTCGAAAAAAGTCAAAAACAGTCATAGTATAGCATGTGAAAAAAAGTCAAAACAGTCATAGTATAGCATGTGGAAAAAGTCAAAAACAGTCATAGTATAGCATGTGGAAAAAGTCAAAAACAGTCATAGTATAGCATGTCGAAAAACGTCAAAAACAGTCATAGTATAGCATGTTGAAAAAAGTCAAAAACAGTCATAGTATAGCATGTGAAAAAAAGTCAAAACAGTCATAGTATAGCATGTGAAAACAGTCATAGTATAGCATGCGAAAAAAAGTCAAAACAGTCATAGTATAGCATGTCGAAAAATTCAAAAACAGTCATAGTATAGCATGTGGAAAAAAGTCAAAATAGTCATAGTATAGCATGTGGAAAAAGTCAAAAACAGTCATAGTATAGCATGTGGAAAAAAGTCAAAAACGGTCATAGTATAGCATGTGAAAAAAAGTCAAAACAGTCATAGTATAGCATGTCGAAAAAGTCAAAAACAGTCATAGTATAGCATGTGGAAAAAGTCAAAAACAGTCACAGTATAGCATGTGGAAAAAAAGTCAAAACAGTCATAGTATAGCATGTGGAAAAAGTCAAAAACAGTCATAGTATAGCATGCGAAAAAAAGTCAAAACAGTCATAGTATAGCATGTGGAAAAAAGTCAAAAACGGTCATAGTATAGCATGTCGAAAAATTCAAAAACAGTCATAGTATAGCATGTGGAAAAAGTCAAAAACAGTCATAGTATAGCATGTCGAAAAAAGTCAAAAACGGTCATAGTATAGCATGTGGAAAAAAGTCAAAAACGGTCATAGTATAGCATGTGAAAAAATGTCAAAAACGGTCATGGTATAGCATTTGGAAAAAGTCAAAAACAGTCATAGTATAGCATGTGAAAAAATGTCAAAACAGTCATAGTATAGCATGTGGAAAAAAGTCAAAAACGGTCATAGTATAGCATGTCGAAAAAGTCAAAACAGTCATAGTATAGCATGTGGAAAAAGTCAAAAACAGTCATAGTATAGCATGTGAAAAAAAGTTAAAACAGTCATAGTATAGCATGTGGAAAAAGTCAAAAACAGTCATAGTATAGCATGTGAAAAAAAGTCAAAACAGTCATAGTATAGCATGTGGAAAAAGTCAAAAACAGTCATAGTATAGCATGTGGAAAAAAGTCAAAAACGGTCATAGTATAGCATGTCGAAAAACGTCAAAAACAGTCATAGTATAGCATGTCGAAAAAAGTCAAAAACAGTCATAGTATAGCATGTGGAAAAAAGTCAAAAACGGTCATAGTATAGCATGTGGAAAAAGTCAAAAACGGTCATAGTATAGCATGTGGAAAAAGTCAAAAACGGTCATCGTATAGCATGTGGAAAAAGTCAAAAACGGTCATAGTATAGCATGTGGAAAAAGTCAAAAACAGTCATAGTATAGCATGTCGAAAAACTTCAAAAACAGTCATAGTATAGCATGTCGAAAAAAGTCAAAACAGTCATAGTATAGCATGTGGAAAAAGTCAAAAACAGTCATAGTATAGCATGTGAAAAAAAGTCAAAACAGTCATAGTATAGCATGTGGAAAAAAGTCAAAAACGGTCATAGTATAGCATGTCGAAAAATTCAAAAACAGTCATAGTATAGCATGTGGAAAAAGTCAAAAACAGTCATAGTATAGCATGTGAAAAAAAGTTAAAACAGTCATAGTATAGCATGTGGAAAACGTCAAAAACAGTCATAGTATAGCATGTGGAAAAAGTCAAAAACGGTCATTGTATAGCATGTGGAAAAAGTCAAAAACGGTCATAGTATAGCATGTCGAAAAAGTCAAAAACAGTCATAGTATAGCATGTCGAAAAAAGTCAAAAACAGTCATAGTATAGCATGTGGAAAAAAGTCAAAAACGGTCATAGTATAGCATGTCGAAAAATGTCAAAAACGGTCATACTATAGCATGTGGAAAAAGTCAAAAACAGTCATAGTATAGCATGTGGAAAAAGTCAAAAACAGTCATAGTATAGCATGTGAAAAAAAGTTAAAACAGTCATAGTATAGCATGTGGAAAACGTCAAAAACAGTCATAGTATAGCATGTGGAAAAAGTCAAAAACGGTCATTGTATAGCATGTGGAAAAAGTCAAAAACGGTCATAGTATAGCATGTCGAAAAAGTCAAAAACAGTCATAGTATAGCATGTCGAAGAAAGTCAAAAACAGTCATAGTATAGCATGTGGAAAAAAGTCAAAAACGGTCATAGTATAGCATGTCGAAAAATGTCAAAAACGGTCATACTATAGCATGTGGAAAAAGTCAAAAACAGTCATTGTATAGCATGTGGAAAAAGTCAAAAACGGTCATAGTATAGCATGTCGAAAAAGTCAAAAACAATCATCGTATAGCATGTGGAAAAAGTCAAAAACGGTCATAGTATAGCATGTGGAAAAAGTCAAAAACAGTCATAGTATAGCATGTCGAAAAAGTCAAAAACAGTCATAGTATAGCATGTCGAAAAAAGTCAAAAACAGTCATAGTATAGCATGTGGAAAAAAGTCAAAAACGGTCATAGTATAGCATGTGGAAAAAAGTCAAAAACGGTCATAGTATAGCATGTGAAAAAATGTCAAAAACGGTCATAGTATAGCATGTCGAAAAAAGTCAAAAACAGTCATAGTATAGCATGTGGAAAAAAGTCAAAAACAGTCATAGTATGTGGAAAAAGTTAAAAACGGTCATAGTATAGCATGTGGAAAAGTCAAAAACGGTCATAGTATAGCATGTCGAAAACAGTCATAAAAGTCATTCAATCAGGAGACTTCATTGGAATTTCACAATAATTTATTACACATTGTACAAATTTGAATAATGCAACGTCTTTAGCGATTGGACTCCATCCTGAAGGAAGACAATCGAGGGCTGATGATGCTGAGGTCAGATAAGGCATCATCCCACTGGAGTCCAGCCATTGGTCGTGGTGTTGATGAAGGGAGTTGCTACAGAGTTATGAACGGTCTTCGTATAGCATGTGAAAAAAAGTCAAAAACTATCATAGTATAGCATGTCGAAAAATTCAAAAACAGTCATAGTATAGCATGTGAAAAAAAGTCAAAACAGTCATAGTATAGCATGTCGAAAAAGTCAAAAACTGTCATAGTATAGCATGTGGAAAAAGTCAAAAACAGTCATAGTATAGCATGTCGAAAAAGTCAAAAACAGTCATAGTATAGCATGTGAAAAAAAGTCAAAACAGTCATAGTATAGCATGTGGAAAAAGTCAAAAACAGTCATAGTATAGCATGTGGAAAAAGTCAAAAACAGTCATAGTATAGCATGTCGAAAAAGTCAAAAACAGTCATAGTATAGCATGTGGAAAAAGTCAAAAACAATCACAATATAGCATGTGGAAAAAGTCAAAAACAGTCACAGTATAGCATGTGAAAAAAGTCAAAAATGGTCATAGTATAGCATGTGAAAAAAAGTCAAAACAGTCATAGTATAGCATGTCGGAAAAAGTCTTAGTATAGCATGTCGAAAAAAGTCAAAAACGGTCATAGTATAGCATGTGGAAAAAGTTAGGGTATAGCATGTCGAAAACAGTCATAAAAGTCATTCAATCAGGAGACTTCATTGGAATTTCACAATAATTTATTACACATTGTACAAATTTGAATAATGCAACGTCTTTAGTGATTGGACTCCATCCTGAAGGAAGACAATCGAGGGCTGATGATGCTGAGGTCAGATAAGGCATCATCCCACTGGAGTCCAGCCATTGGTCGTGGTGTTGATGAAGGGAGTTGCTACAGAGTTATGAACGGTCTTCGTATAGCATGTGAAAAAAAGTCAAAACAGTCATAGTATAGCATGTGGAAAAAGTCAAAAACGGTCATAGTATAGCATGTGAAAAAAAGTCAAAACGGTCATAGTATAGCATGTTGAAAAAGTCAAAATCAGTCATAGTATAGCATGTCGGAAAAAGTCTTAGTATAGCATGTCGAAAAAAGTCAAAAACAGTCATAGTATAGCATGTGAAAAAAAGTCAAAACAGTCATAGTATAGCATGTGGAAAAAGTCAAAAACAGTCATAGTATAGCATGTGGAAAAAGTCAAAAACAGTCATAGTATAGCATGTCGAAAAACGTCAAAAACAGTCATAGTATAGCATGTTGAAAAAAGTCAAAAACAGTCATAGTATAGCATGTGAAAAAAAGTCAAAACAGTCATAGTATAGCATGTGAAAACAGTCATAGTATAGCATGCGAAAAAAAGTCAAAACAGTCATAGTATAGCATGTCGAAAAATTCAAAAACAGTCATAGTATAGCATGTGGAAAAAAGTCAAAATAGTCATAGTATAGCATGTGGAAAAAGTCAAAAACAGTCATAGTATAGCATGTGGAAAAAAGTCAAAAACGGTCATAGTATAGCATGTGAAAAAAAGTCAAAACAGTCATAGTATAGCATGTCGAAAAAGTCAAAAACAGTCATAGTATAGCATGTGGAAAAAGTCAAAAACAGTCACAGTATAGCATGTGGAAAAAAAGTCAAAACAGTCATAGTATAGCATGTGGAAAAAGTCAAAAACAGTCATAGTATAGCATGCGAAAAAAAGTCAAAACAGTCATAGTATAGCATGTGGAAAAAAGTCAAAAACGGTCATAGTATAGCATGTCGAAAAATTCAAAAACAGTCATAGTATAGCATGTGGAAAAAGTCAAAAACAGTCATAGTATAGCATGTCAAAAAAAGTCAAAACAGTCATAGTATAGCATGTGGAAAAAGTCAAAAACAGTCATAGTATAGCATGTGAAAAACGTCAAAACAGTCATAGTATAGCATGTGAAAAAAGTCAAAAACAGTCATAGTATAGCATGTGAAAAAAAGTCAAAACAGTCATAGTATAGCATGTGGAAAAAAGTCAAAAACGGTCATAGTATTGCATGTCGAAAAAAGTCAAAAACAGTCATAGTATAGCATGTGGAAAAAAGTCAAAAACGGTCATAGTATAGCATGTCGAAAAATGTCAAAAACAGTCATCGTATAGCATGTGGAAAAAGTCTTCGTATAGCATGTCGAAAAAGTCAAAAACAGTCATAGTATAGCATGTTGAAAAAGTCTTAGTATAGCATGTCAAAAACAGTCATAGTATAGCATGTGGAAAAAGTCAAAAACGGTCATAGTATAGCATGTGGAAAAAGTCAAAAACAGTCATAGTATAGCATGTCGAAAAAAGTCAAAAACGGTCATAGTATAGCATGTTGAAAAAGTCAAAAACAGTCATAGTATAGCATGTGGAAAAAAGTAAAAAACAGTCATAGTATAGCATGTGGAAAAAAGTAAAAAACAGTCATAGTATAGCATGTGGAAAAAAGTCAAAAACGGTCATAGTATAGCATGTCGAAAAACGTCAAAAACAGTCATAGTATAGCATGTGAAAAAAAGTCAAAACAGTCATAGTATAGCATGTGGAAAAAAGTCAAAAACGGTCATAGTATAGCATGTCGAAAAACGTCAAAAACAGTCATAGTATAGCATGTGAAAAAAAGTCAAAACAATCATAGTATAGCATGTGGAAAAAGTCAAAAACAGTCATAGTATAGCATGTCGAAAAACGTCAAAAACAGTCATAGTATAGCATGTCGAAAAAAGTCAAAAACAGTCATAGTATAGCATGTGAAAAAAGTCAAAACAGTCATAGTATAGCATGTGGAAAAAAGTCAAAAACGGTCATAGTATAGCATGTGGAAAAAGTCAAAAACGGTCATTGTATAGCATGTGGAAAAAGTCAAAAACGGTCATAGTATAGCATGTCGAAAAAGTCAAAAACAGTCATAGTATAGCATGTCGAAAAAAGTCAAAAACAGTCATAGTATAGCATGTGGAAAAAAGTCAAAAACGGTCATAGTATAGCATGTCGAAAAATGTCAAAAACAGTCATTGTATAGCATGTGGAAAAAGTCAAAAACAGTCATAGTATAGCATGTGAAAAAAAGTCAAAACAGTCATAGTATAGCATGTGGAAAAAAGTCAAAAACGGTCATAGTATAGCATGTCGAAAAAAGTCAAAAACGGTCATAGTATAGCATGTCGAAAAAAGTCAAAAACAGTCATAGTATAGCATGTGAAAAAAAGTCAAAACAGTCATGGTATAGCATGTGGAAAAAGTCAAAAACAGTCATAGTATAGCATGTGAAAAAAAGTCAAAACAGTCATAGTATAGCATGTGGAAAAAGTCAAAAACAGTCATAGTATAGCATGTGAAAAAAGTCAAAAACGGTCATTGTATAGCATGTGGAAAAAGTCAAAAACGGTCATAGTATAGCATGTCGAAAAAGTAAAAAACAGTCATAGTATAGCATGTCGAAAAAAGTCAAAAACAGTCATAGTATAGCATGTGGAAAAAAGTCAAAAACAGTCATAGTATAGCATGTGGAAAAAGTCAAAAACAGTCATAGTATAGCATGTGGAAAAATTCAAAAACAGTCATAGTATAGCATGTGGAAAAAAGTAAAAAACGGTCATCGTATAGCATGTGAAAAAAGTCAAAACAGTCATAGTATAGCATGTCGAAAAAGTCAAAAACGGTCATAGTATAGCATGTGGAAAAAGTCAAAAACAGTCATAGTATAGCATGTGGAAAAAAGTCAAAAACGGTCATCGTATAGCATGTCAAAAAAGTCAAAACAGTCATCGTATAGCATGTCGAAAAAAGTCAAAAACAGTCATAGTATAGCATGTCGAAAAAGTCGAAAACGGTCATAGTATAGCATGTGGAAAAGTCAAAAACAGTCATCGTGTAGCATGTCGAAAAACGTCAAAAACAGTCATAGTATAGCATGTGGAAAAGGTCAAAAACGGTCATTGTATAGCATGTGGAAAAAGTCAAAAACGGTCATAGTATAGCATGTCGAAAAAGTCAAAAACAGTCATAGTATAGCATGTCGAAAAAAGTCAAAAACAGTCATAGTATAGCATGTGGAAAAAAGTCAAAAACGGTCATAATATAGCATGTCGAAAAATGTCAAAAACGGTCATCGTATAGCATGTGGAAAAAGTCAAAAACAGTCATAGTATAGCATGTGAAAAAAGTCAAAACAGTCATAGTATAGCATGTGGAAAAAGTCAAAAACAGTCATAGTATAGCATGTGGAAAAACTTCAAAAACAGTCATAGTATAGCATGTCGAAAAAAGTCAAAAAAGTCATAGTATAGCATGTGGAAAAAGTCAAAAACAGTCATAGTATAGCATGTGAAAAAAAGTCAAAACAGTCATAGTATAGCATGTGGAAAAAAGTCAAAAACGGTCATAGTATAGCATGTCGAAAAATTCAAAAACAGTCATAGTATAGCATGTGGAAAAAGTCAAAAACAGTCATAGTATAGCATGTGAAAAAAAGTTAAAACAGTCATAGTATAGCATGTGGAAAACGTCAAAAACAGTCATAGTATAGCATGTGGAAAAAGTCAAAAACGGTCATTGTATAGCATGTGGAAAAAGTCAAAAACGGTCATAGTATAGCATGTCGAAAAAGTCAAAAACAGTCATAGTATAGCATGTCGAAAAAAGTCAAAAACAGTCATAGTATAGCATGTGGAAAAAAGTCAAAAACGGTCATAGTATAGCATGTCGAAAAATGTCAAAAACGGTCATAGTATAGCATGTGGAAAAAGTCAAAAACAGTCATTGTATAGCATGTGGAAAAAGTCAAAAACGGTCATAGTATAGCATGTCGAAAAAGTCAAAAACAATCATCGTATAGCATGTGGAAAAAGTCAAAAACGGTCATAGTATAGCATGTGGAAAAAGTCAAAAACAGTCATAGTATAGCATGTCGAAAAAGTCAAAAACAGTCATCGTATAGCATGTGGAAAAAAGTCAAAAACGGTCATAGTATAGCATGTGAAAAAATGTCAAAAACGGTCATGGTATAGCATTTGGAAAAAGTCAAAAACAGTCATAGTATAGCATGTGAAAAAATGTCAAAACAGTCATAGTATAGCATGTGGAAAAAAGTCAAAAACGGTCATAGTATAGCATGTCGAAAAAGTCAAAACAGTCATAGTATAGCATGTGGAAAAAGTCAAAAACAGTCATAGTATAGCATGTGAAAAAAGTCAAAACAGTCATAGTATAGCATGTGGAAAAAGTCAAAAACAGTCATAGTATAGCATGTGGAAAAAGTCAAAAACAGTCATAGTATAGCATGTCAAAAAACTTCAAAAACAGTCATAGTATAGCATGTCGAAAAAAGTCAAAAAAGTCATAGTATAGCATGTGGAAAAAGTCAAAAACAGTCATAGTATAGCATGTGAAAAAAAGTCAAAACAGTCATAGTATAGCATGTGGAAAAAAGTCAAAAACGGTCATAGTATAGCATGTCGAAAAATTCAAAAACAGTCATAGTATAGCATGTGGAAAAAGTCAAAAACAGTCATAGTATAGCATGTGAAAAAAAGTCAAAACAGTCATAGTATAGCATGTGGAAAAAAGTCAAAAACGGTCATAGTATAGCATGTCGAAAAATTCAAAAACAGTCATAGTATAGCATGTGGAAAAAGTCAAAAACAGTCATAGTATAGCATGTGAAAAAAAGTTAAAACAGTCATAGTATAGCATGTGGAAAACGTCAAAAACAGTCATAGTATAGCATGTGGAAAAAGTAAAAAACGGTCATTGTATAGCATGTGGAAAAAGTCAAAAACGGTCATAGTATAGCATGTCGAAAAAGTCAAAAACAGTCATAGTATAGCATGTCGAAAAAAGTCAAAAACAGTCATAGTATAGCATGTGGAAAAAAGTCAAAAACGGTCATAGTATAGCATGTCGAAAAATGTCAAAAACGGTCATAGTATAGCATGTGGAAAAAGTCAAAAACAGTCATTGTATAGCATGTGGAAAAAGTCAAAAACGGTCATAGTATAGCATGTCGAAAAAGTCAAAAACAATCATCGTATAGCATGTGGAAAAAGTCAAAAACGGTCATAGTATAGCATGTGGAAAAAGTCAAAAACAGTCATAGTATAGCATGTCGAAAAAGTCAAAAACAGTCATAGTATAGCATGTCGTAAAAAAGTCAAAAACGGTCATAGTATAGCATGTGGAAAAAAGTCAAAAACGGTCATAGTATAGCATGTGAAAAAATGTCAAAAACGGTCATGGTATAGCATTTGGAAAAAGTCAAAAACAGTCATAGTATAGCATGTGAAAAAATGTCAAAACAGTCATAGTATAGCATGTGGAAAAAAGTCAAAAACGGTCATAGTATAGCATGTCGAAAAAGTCAAAAACAGTCATAGTATAGCATGTGGAAAAAGTCAAAAACAGTCATAGTATAGCATGTGAAAAAAAGTTAAAACAGTCATAGTATAGCATGTGGAAAACGTCAAAAACAGTCATAGTATAGCATGTGGAAAAAGTCAAAAACAGTCATTGTATAGCATGTGGAAAAAGTCAAAAACGGTCATAGTATAGCATGTCGAAAAAGTCAAAAACAGTCATAGTATAGCATGTCGAAAAAAGTCAAAAACAGTCATAGTATAGCATGTGGAAAAAAGTCAAAAACGGTCATAGTATAGCATGTCGAAAAATGTCAAAAACGGTCATAGTATAGCATGTGGAAAAAGTCAAAAACAGTCATTGTATAGCATGTGGAAAAAGTCAAAAACGGTCATAGTATAGCATGTCGAAAAAGTCAAAAACAATCATCGTATAGCATGTGGAAAAAGTCAAAAACGGTCATAGTATAGCATGTGGAAAAAGTCAAAAACAGTCATAGTATAGCATGTCGAAAAAGTCAAAAACAGTCATCGTATAGCATGTGGAAAAAAGTCAAAAACGGTCATAGTATAGCATGTGAAAAAATGTCAAAAACGGTCATGGTATAGCATTTGGAAAAAGTCAAAAACAGTCATAGTATAGCATGTGAAAAAATGTCAAAACAGTCATAGTATAGCATGTGGAAAAAAGTCAAAAACGGTCATAGTATAGCATGTCGAAAAAGTCAAAACAGTCATAGTATAGCATGTGGAAAAAGTCAAAAACAGTCATAGTATAGCATGTGAAAAAAGTCAAAACAGTCATAGTATAGCATGTGGAAAAAGTCAAAAACAGTCATAGTATAGCATGTGGAAAAAGTCAAAAACAGTCATAGTATAGCATGTCAAAAAACTTCAAAAACAGTCATAGTATAGCATGTCGAAAAAAGTCAAAAAAGTCATAGTATAGCATGTGGAAAAAGTCAAAAACAGTCATAGTATAGCATGTGAAAAAAAGTCAAAACAGTCATAGTATAGCATGTGGAAAAAAGTCAAAAACGGTCATAGTATAGCATGTCGAAAAATTCAAAAACAGTCATAGTATAGCATGTGGAAAAAGTCAAAAACAGTCATAGTATAGCATGTGAAAAAAAGTCAAAACAGTCATAGTATAGCATGTGGAAAAAAGTCAAAAACGGTCATAGTATAGCATGTCGAAAAATTCAAAAACAGTCATAGTATAGCATGTGGAAAAAGTCAAAAACAGTCATAGTATAGCATGTGAAAAAAAGTTAAAACAGTCATAGTATAGCATGTGGAAAACGTCAAAAACAGTCATAGTATAGCATGTGGAAAAAGTAAAAAACGGTCATTGTATAGCATGTGGAAAAAGTCAAAAACGGTCATAGTATAGCATGTCGAAAAAGTCAAAAACAGTCATAGTATAGCATGTCGAAAAAAGTCAAAAACAGTCATAGTATAGCATGTGGAAAAAAGTCAAAAACGGTCATAGTATAGCATGTCGAAAAATGTCAAAAACGGTCATAGTATAGCATGTGGAAAAAGTCAAAAACAGTCATTGTATAGCATGTGGAAAAAGTCAAAAACGGTCATAGTATAGCATGTCGAAAAAGTCAAAAACAATCATCGTATAGCATGTGGAAAAAGTCAAAAACGGTCATAGTATAGCATGTGGAAAAAGTCAAAAACAGTCATAGTATAGCATGTCGAAAAAGTCAAAAACAGTCATAGTATAGCATGTCGTAAAAAAGTCAAAAACGGTCATAGTATAGCATGTGGAAAAAAGTCAAAAACGGTCATAGTATAGCATGTGAAAAAATGTCAAAAACGGTCATGGTATAGCATTTGGAAAAAGTCAAAAACAGTCATAGTATAGCATGTGAAAAAATGTCAAAACAGTCATAGTATAGCATGTGGAAAAAAGTCAAAAACGGTCATAGTATAGCATGTCGAAAAAGTCAAAACAGTCATAGTATAGCATGTGGAAAAAGTCAAAAACAGTCATAGTATAGCATGTGAAAAAAAGTTAAAACAGTCATAGTATAGCATGTGGAAAAAGTCAAAAACAGTCATAGTATAGCATGTGAAAAAAAGTCAAAACAGTCATAGTATAGCATGTGGAAAAAGTCAAAAACAGTCATAGTATAGCATGTGGAAAAAAGTCAAACGGTCATAGTATAGCATGTCGAAAAACGTCAAAAACAGTCATAGTATAGCATGTCGAAAAATTCAAAAACAGTCATAGTATAGCATGTGGAAAAAGTAAAAAACAGTCATAGTATAGCATGTGAAAAAAAGTTAAAACAGTCATAGTATAGCATGTGGAAAACGTCAAAAACAGTCATAGTATAGCATGTGGAAAAAGTCAAAAACGGTCATTGTATAGCATGTGGAAAAAGTCAAAAACGGTCATAGTATAGCATGTCGAAAAAGTCAAAAACAGTCATAGTATAGCATGTCGAAAAAAGTCAAAAACAGTCATAGTATAGCATGTGGAAAAAAGTCAAAAACGGTCATAGTATAGCATGTCGAAAAATGTCAAAAACGGTCATAGTATAGCATGTGGAAAAAGTCAAAAACAGTCATTGTATAGCATGTGGAAAAAGTCAAAAACGGTCATAGTATAGCATGTCGAAAAAGTCAAAAACAATCATCGTATAGCATGTGGAAAAAGTCAAAAACGGTCATAGTATAGCATGTGGAAAAAGTCAAAAACAGTCATAGTATAGCATGTCGAAAAAGTCAAAAACAGTCATCGTATAGCATGTCGAAAAAAGTCAAAAACGGTCATAGTATAGCATGTGGAAAAAAGTCAAAAACGGTCATAGTATAGCATGTGAAAAAATGTCAAAAACGGTCATGGTATAGCATTTGGAAAAAGTCAAAAACAGTCATAGTATAGCATGTGAAAAAATGTCAAAACAGTCATAGTATAGCATGTGGAAAAAAGTCAAAAACGGTCATAGTATAGCATGTCGAAAAAGTCAAAACAGTCATAGTATAGCATGTGGAAAAAGTCAAAAACAGTCATAGTATAGCATGTGAAAAAAAGTTAAAACAGTCATAGTATAGCATGTGGAAAAAGTCAAAAACAGTCATAGTATAGCATGTGAAAAAAAGTCAAAACAGTCATAGTATAGCATGTGGAAAAAGTCAAAAACAGTCATAGTATAGCATGTGGAAAAAAGTCAAAAACGGTCATAGTATAGCATGTCGAAAAACGTCAAAAACAGTCATAGTATAGCATGTCGAAAAAAGTCAAAAACAGTCATAGTATAGCATGTGGAAAAAAGTCAAAAACAGTCATAGTATAGCATGTGGAAAAAGTCAAAAACGGTCATAGTATAGCATGTGGAAAAAGTCAAAAACGGTCATCGTATAGCATGTCGAAAAATGTCAAAAACGGTCATCGTATAGCATGTGGAAAAAGTCAAAAACAGTCATAGTATAGCATGTGAAAAAAGTCAAAACAGTCATAGTATAGCATGTGGAAAAAGTCAAAAACAGTCATAGTATAGCATGTGGAAAAAGTCAAAAACAGTCATAGTATAGCATGTCAAAAAACTTCAAAAACAGTCATAGTATAGCATGTCGAAAAAAGTCAAGAAAGTCATAGTATAGCATGTGGAAAAAGTCAAAAACAGTCATAGTATAGCATGTGAAAAAAAGTCAAAACAGTCATAGTATAGCATGTGGAAAAAAGTCAAAAACGGTCATAGTATAGCATGTCGAAAAATTCAAAAACAGTCATAGTATAGCATGTGGAAAAAGTCAAAAACAGTCATAGTATAGCATGTGAAAAAAAGTCAAAACAGTCATAGTATAGCATGTGGAAAAAAGTCAAAAACGGTCATAGTATAGCATGTCGAAAAATTCAAAAACAGTCATAGTATAGCATGTGGAAAAAGTCAAAAACAGTCATAGTATAGCATGTGAAAAAAAGTTAAAACAGTCATAGTATAGCATGTGGAAAACGTCAAAAACAGTCATAGTATAGCATGTGGAAAAAGTCAAAAACGGTCATTGTATAGCATGTGGAAAAAGTCAAAAACGGTCATAGTATAGCATGTCGAAAAAGTCAAAAACAGTCATAGTATAGCATGTCGAAAAAAGTCAAAAACAGTCATAGTATAGCATGTGGAAAAAAGTCAAAAACGGTCATAGTATAGCATGTCGAAAAATGTCAAAAACGGTCATAGTATAGCATGTGGAAAAAGTCAAAAACAGTCATTGTATAGCATGTGGAAAAAGTCAAAAACGGTCATAGTATAGCATGTCGAAAAAGTCAAAAACAATCATCGTATAGCATGTGGAAAAAGTCAAAAACGGTCATAGTATAGCATGTGGAAAAAGTCAAAAACAGTCATAGTATAGCATGTCGAAAAAGTCAAAAACAGTCATAGTATAGCATGTCGTAAAAAAGTCAAAAACGGTCATAGTATAGCATGTGGAAAAAAGTCAAAAACGGTCATAGTATAGCATGTGAAAAAATGTCAAAAACGGTCATGGTATAGCATTTGGAAAAAGTCAAAAACAGTCATAGTATAGCATGTGAAAAAAAGTCAAAACAGTCATAGTATAGCATGTGGAAAAAGTCAAAAACAGTCATAGTATAGCATGTGGAAAAAAGTCAAAAACGGTCATAGTATAGCATGTCGAAAAACGTCAAAAACAGTCATAGTATAGCATGTCGAAAAAAGTCAAAAACAGTCATAGTATAGCATGTGGAAAAAAGTCAAAAACGGTCATAGTATAGCATGTGGAAAAAGTCAAAAACGGTCATAGTATAGCATGTGGAAAAAGTCAAAAACGGTCATCGTATAGCATGTGGAAAAATGTCAAAAACGGTCATCGTATAGCATGTGGAAAAAGTCAAAAACAGTCATAGTATAGCATGTGAAAAAAGTCAAAACAGTCATAGTATAGCATGTGGAAAAAGTCAAAAACAGTCATAGTATAGCATGTGGAAAAAGTCAAAAACAGTCATAGTATAGCATGTCAAAAAACTTCAAAAACAGTCATAGTATAGCATGTCGAAAAAAGTCAAAAAAGTCATAGTATAGCATGTGGAAAAAGTCAAAAACAGTCATAGTATAGCATGTGAAAAAAAGTCAAAACAGTCATAGTATAGCATGTGGAAAAAAGTCAAAAACGGTCATAGTATAGCATGTCGAAAAATTCAAAAACAGTCATAGTATAGCATGTGGAAAAAGTCAAAAACAGTCATAGTATAGCATGTGAAAAAAAGTTAAAACAGTCATAGTATAGCATGTGGAAAACGTCAAAAACAGTCATAGTATAGCATGTGGAAAAAGTCAAAAACGGTCATTGTATAGCATGTGGAAAAAGTCAAAAACGGTCATAGTATAGCATGTCGAAAAAGTCAAAAACAGTCATAGTATAGCATGTGGAAAAAAGTCAAAAACAGTCATAGTATAGCATGTGGAAAAAAGTCAAAAACGGTCATAGTATAGCATGTCGAAAAATGTCAAAAACGGTCATAGTATAGCATGTGGAAAAAGTCAAAAACAGTCATTGTATAGCATGTGGAAAAAGTCAAAAACGGTCATAGTATAGCATGTCGAAAAAGTCAAAAACAATCATCGTATAGCATGTGGAAAAAGTCAAAAACGGTCATAGTATAGCATGTGGAAAAAGTCAAAAACAGTCATAGTATAGCATGTCGAAAAAGTCAAAAACAGTCATAGTATAGCATGTCGAAAAAAGTCAAAAACGGTCATAGTATAGCATGTGGAAAAAAGTCAAAAACGGTCATAGTATAGCATGTGAAAAAATGTCAAAAACGGTCATGGTATAGCATTTGGAAAAAGTCAAAAACAGTCATAGTATAGCATGTGAAAAAATGTCAAAACAGTCATAGTATAGCATGTGGAAAAAAGTCAAAAACGGTCATAGTATAGCATGTGAAAAAAAGTCAAAACAGTCATAGTATAGCATGTCGAAAAAGTCAAAACAGTCATAGTATAGCATGTGAAAAAATGTCAAAACAGTCATAGTATAGCATGTGGAAAAAAGTCAAAAACGGTCATAGTATAGCATGTGAAAAAATGTCAAAAACGGTCATGGTATAGCATTTGGAAAAAGTCAAAAACAGTCATAGTATAGCATGTGAAAAAATGTCAAAACAGTCATAGTATAGCATGTCGAAAAAGTCAAAACAGTCATAGTATAGCATGTGGAAAAAGTCAAAAACAGTCATAGTATAGCATGTGAAAAAAAGTTAAAACAGTCATAGTATAGCATGTGGAAAAAGTCAAAAACAGTCATAGTATAGCATGTGAAAAAAAAGTCAAAACAGTCATAGTATAGCATGTGGAAAAAGTCAAAAACAGTCATAGTATAGCATGTGGAAAAAAGTCAAAAACGGTCATAGTATAGCATGTCGAAAAACGTCAAAAACAGTCATAGTATAGCATCTCGAAAAAAGTCAAAAACAGTCATAGTATAGCATGTGGAAAAAAGTCAAAAACGGTCATAGTATAGCATGTGGAAAAAGTCAAAAACGGTCATAGTATAGCATGTGGAAAAAGTCAAAAACGGTCATCGTATAGCATGTGGAAAAAGTCAAAAACGGTCATAGTATAGCATGTGGAAAAAGTCAAAAACAGTCATAGTATAGCATGTCGAAAAACTTCAAAAACAGTCATAGTATAGCATGTCGAAAAAAGTCAAAACAGTCATAGTATAGCATGTGGAAAAAGTCAAAAACAGTCATAGTATAGCATGTGAAAAAAAGTCAAAACAGTCATAGTATAGCATGTGGAAAAAAGTCAAAAACGGTCATAGTATAGCATGTCGAAAAATTCAAAAACAGTCATAGTATAGCATGTGGAAAAAGTCAAAAACAGTCATAGTATAGCATGTGAAAAAAAGTTAAAACAGTCATAGTATAGCATGTGGAAAACGTCAAAAACAGTCATAGTATAGCATGTGGAAAAAGTCAAAAACGGTCATTGTATAGCATGTGGAAAAAGTCAAAAACGGTCATAGTATAGCATGTCGAAAAAGTCAAAAACAGTCATAGTATAGCATGTCGAAAAAAGTCAAAAACAGTCATAGTATAGCATGTGGAAAAAAGTCAAAAACGGTCATAGTATAGCATGTCGAAAAATGTCAAAAACGGTCATACTATAGCATGTGGAAAAAGTCAAAAACAGTCATTGTATAGCATGTGGAAAAAGTCAAAAACGGTCATAGTATAGCATGTCGAAAAAGTCAAAAACAATCATCGTATAGCATGTGGAAAAAGTCAAAAACGGTCATAGTATAGCATGTGGAAAAAGTCAAAAACAGTCATAGTATAGCATGTCGAAAAAGTCAAAAACAGTCATAGTATAGCATGTCGAAAAAAGTCAAAAACAGTCATAGTATAGCATGTGGAAAAAAGTCAAAAACGGTCATAGTATAGCATGTGGAAAAAAGTCAAAAACGGTCATAGTATAGCATGTGAAAAAATGTCAAAAACGGTCATGGTATAGCATTTGGAAAAAGTCAAAAACAGTCATAGTATAGCATGTCGAAAAATTCAAAAACAGTCATAGTATAGCATGTGGAAAAAGTAAAAAACAGTCATAGTATAGCATGTGGAAAAAGTCAAAAACAGTCATAGTATGTGGAAAAAGTTAAAAACGGTCATAGTATAGCATGTGGAAAAAGTCAAAAACGGTCATAGTATAGCATGTCGAAAACAGTCATAAAAGTCATTCAATCAGGAGACTTCATTGGAATTTCACAATAATTTATTACACATTGTACAAATTTGAATAATGCAACGTCTTTAGCGATTGGACTCCATCCTGAAGGAAGACAATCGAGGGCTGATGATGCTGAGGTCAGATAAGGCATCATCCCACTGGAGTCCAGCCATTGGTCATGGTGTTGATGAAGGGAGTTGCTACAGAGTTATGAACGGTCTTCGTATAGCATGTGAAAAAAAGTCAAAAACTATCATAGTATAGCATGTCGAAAAATTCAAAAACAGTCATAGTATAGCATGTGGAAAAAAGTCAAAAACGGTCATAGTATAGCATGTCGAAAAATGTCAAAAACGGTCATACTATAGCATGTGGAAAAAGTCAAAAACAGTCATTGTATAGCATGTGGAAAAAGTCAAAAACGGTCATAGTATAGCATGTCGAAAAAGTCAAAAACAATCATCGTATAGCATGTGGAAAAAGTCAAAAACGGTCATAGTATAGCATGTGGAAAAAGTCAAAAACAGTCATAGTATAGCATGTCGAAAAAGTCAAAAACAGTCATAGTATAGCATGTCGAAAAAAGTCAAAAACAGTCATAGTATAGCATGTGGAAAAAAGTCAAAAACGGTCATAGTATAGCATGTGGAAAAAAGTCAAAAACGGTCATAGTATAGCATGTGAAAAAATGTCAAAAACGGTCATGGTATAGCATTTGGAAAAAGTCAAAAACAGTCATAGTATAGCATGTCGAAAAATTCAAAAACAGTCATAGTATAGCATGTGGAAAAAGTAAAAAACAGTCATAGTATAGCATGTGGAAAAAGTCAAAAACAGTCATAGTATGTGGAAAAAGTTAAAAACGGTCATAGTATAGCATGTGGAAAAAGTCAAAAACGGTCATAGTATAGCATGTCGAAAACAGTCATAAAAGTCATTCAATCAGGAGACTTCATTGGAATTTCACAATAATTTATTACACATTGTACAAATTTGAATAATGCAACGTCTTTAGCGATTGGACTCCATCCTGAAGGAAGACAATCGAGGGCTGATGATGCTGAGGTCAGATAAGGCATCATCCCACTGGAGTCCAGCCATTGGTCGTGGTGTTGATGAAGGGAGTTGCTACAGAGTTATGAACGGTCTTCGTATAGCATGTGAAAAAAAGTCAAAAACTATCATAGTATAGCATGTGAAAAAAAGTCAAAACAGTCATAGTATAGCATGTCGAAAAAGTCAAAAACAGTCATAGTATAGCATGTCGAAGAAGTCAAAAACAGTCATAGTATAGCATGTGGAAAAAGTCAAAAACAGTCATAGTATAGCATGTCGAAAAAGTCAAAAACAGTCATAGTATAGCATGTCGAAAAAGTCAAAAACAGTCATAGTATAGCATGTGGAAAAAGTCAAAAACAATCACAATATAGCATGTGGAAAAAGTCAAAAACAGTCACAGTATAGCATGTGAAAAAAGTCAAAAATGGTCATAGTATAGCATGTGAAAAAAAGTCAAAACAGTCATAGTATAGCATGTCGGAAAAAGTCTTAGTATAGCATGTCGAAAAAAGTCAAAAACGGTCATAGTATAGCATGTGGAAAACAGTCATAAAAGTCATTCAATCAGGAGACTTCATTGGAATTTCACAATAATTTATTACACATTGTACAAATTTGAATAATGCAACGTCTTTAGTGATTGGACTCCATCCTGAAGGAAGACAATCGAGGGCTGATGATGCTGAGGTCAGATAAGGCATCATCCCACTGGAGTCCAGCCATTGGTCGTGGTGTTGATGAAGGGAGTTGCTACAGAGTTATGAACGGTCTTCGTATAGCATGTGAAAAAAAGTCAAAACAGTCATAGTATAGCATGTGGAAAAAGTCAAAAACGGTCATAGTATAGCATGTGAAAAAAAGTCAAAACGGTCATAGTATAGCATGTTGAAAAAGTCAAAAACAGTCATAGTATAGCATGTTGAAAAAGTCAAAAACGGTCATAGTGTAGCATGTGGAAAAAAGTCCAAAACGGTCATAGTATAGCATGTTGAAAAAGTCAAAAACAGTCATAGTATAGCATGTGGAAAAAGTCTAAATCGAGTCGAGCGGGAGTCGAGCGGGAGTCAAACGACACCAAAAAGGAGGAAGGGATAACACAGACAAATCGGGAGCACATCGGCCCATCGCGGAGTCAAGGTGAAAAAAGAGGAAACGAGGGTGAGCATCAGACTGGCAAAAAAAAGAGGAAATATGATGAAAAGTATGTGTGTCTGGGCTTCACTTGGATTGGCAACGCAGATTGCCCAAAGCCGCAGTGCGTGGTGTGCAGTGAGGTTCTGGCTAAGCTGAAGCTCTTATTTACGTCGCCACCTGAACACCAAGCATGCCAGTGCAAGTCAAAAGCCCCTTACATATTTTAAATCGAAATTGGAGGAGTTACAAAACAGCCAAAAACAACTGGAGTCTCATTCATGTGTTGGGTCTATAAATGACGCACTACGGGCTTCATATCTGGTCACTTACAGAAGCGAGAAAGGGGCTACCGCACACAATCGGCGAAGACGTGTGCTTGCCAGCTGCCAGAGAGATGGTGGAATGTATGATTGGGGAGAAAGAAGCAAACAAGTTGGACATGATCCCGGTGTCCAACAACACTGTGTCGCCGCATCGATGCTTTGTCCGAAGACATCCTGGCTACATTAGTCGGTCATTAATTGTAAGTTAAATGTGATAATCTGAGCCTGTGCATGTGCGCTCGCCATCCTGATTGCTCTTTAAAAGTGACGCCTTGTGTAACTGAAAGTTATTGAAACTTTGTTGCAGTGTTTCAGGGCGTTTTCACACCTTCAGTTCGTTTGCTTTGTTCTGATTCAGGGATTAATATGATACAATGTTGCAGTTGCCCCTTTGCCCCTCATGTAAATGTGTTTTGGCATTGAGCTTACGCATGTTTCAAAACAACTCCTGCATGACATACATCAAGTTAAAATATACTAATACAATTGTAAAGGTTATAGAGCTGAAGATAAACTAGTTCAAGCTTCTAAACAATTCTGCATTGCTAAAAACTGCCATGCCTAAAATCAAACATCCAAACTCAAATCCTTAGTGGAACTCAGGCAGTGAGTGTAACAAGGACTGTCTATTAATTTGAGAAAATAAACAAAACCCTTTATCTTTGCTTATTTTTATTTTGCAGATTTTTAACAGAATGCAAAGGTCCATTATGTGGAAACAAATTCAAACACGCTTTCTGCTACGGCATACAGAGACAGAAAGAGAAGAGACTGCCAAAGACAGGATCATAACCATTTCTTTAGAATGTAAACTTTACAGAAGGAGAAAGAGATGATGGCGTCATAAAAGTGTGACAGTGAATAAACGACAAAACACCCGCAAATGTCATCACACAGATATACATCAAAGACAAAAATAAACTCATTTTTTTTTGTCTGTGTGGCTCCACCTACAGTATTTCTCTAAAATAATCCATTTACATTAGGGAAGAATTTATTTGCAAAAAAAAGCCCAAGCGTCTCCCCCAAACAGACCCTCCCTGAAGAAAGCAGGGCTCGAGCGTCAGAGAGCAAAGAACATGATTGGCTGAAACACGTAAGTAAGTATCAGATTTATTGTCAGTCACACAGGAATTCTGCTGAAAAGGTAACATGGTAAATAACACAGATTGGCAAGAGAGGTGGCAGTGAGCCATTAAGAAAAGAACGGATGAATGGAAAGTGATTCCTGCATGATTATGTATCCATTTAGCATTGCTAGCATGCTCTATTTGGCGCTTGGGGGGGGGGCTAGCTGGAGAAAATAAAATATGAGCAGAAAAGAAGTCTGGACTGGAGGGATGAAGTGTCAAATAAAAAGGAAGGTTGAGTCAATGCTTGTCGTTTAGTTTTTTTCGTCTTCTGTCTTCTGTCCAATGCGTCACTCGCCGTCCATGGTGGTCTTTGGAATGGTGTTGATTGGATGGTCGGTGTTCTTTTCTTTTTAACGTCTGTAACCAAACTCATCGGCATCGTCCGCACGGAAGTCCCCGTAGCGCCAAATATTGAGCTGAAGGGAAGAAAGCGAGAGAGGCATCACAGCAATAACCTCTCTTGCACATTGCATGGTCGGGAGGGAGAAAAGAAGAAGGAAAACAGAGTAGGCCGTAGACGAAAAGCCAGCATGCAACGTCGAAAGGTTAGGTCTCTGCTTTCACAGCCCAGTGTGAAGGCCGCTGCACCATCACCACCATTTAATCAGATTCTTTGTGCCCGACCGTCCGAGCTGGAGGCCCACAGCGCCCCAAACACCAGCCAGTCTATTACTTCCCCTACTCCATTACATTCACATATCTGCATTACAATGCAAATGGAAAAGTGTGTGTTTGGATCGGTATCCAGGATGCTATTAGTTATTTAAATGTGTAGAAAATGTGCAGTCTGAGGTGTGTGTGTGGGATGTTTCGTTTTTGGCTCTCACAAGCCTGCGCGCTCAGGTGTTAATGCTGTGATTCATGGCTAATTAGCGACTGTGCGAATTGGAATTAGTTATTAGGATGAATGAATGAATGGAGCCGTCTCTCACTCCACCACCTTCTTGTGTTTCCTCCCCGACAACATTGTAGTAACTGCAATTGTGATGAGAGCCAATTCCACCTCCGACTGGCTCATAGTCTGCGCATGCTGCACAATGACTGTTTGACATTTACATGAGTAAAAACCAAAATAGGATCCAAAAACTGTCTATGCAAGCTCAAGGGGGTTCTTTACAAACACTTTGGACATACGGCAATCGAGATCTATTGTTATTTATTTAGTTGTCTGTTGAAGGAAGACGGGGATATGTTGACTTTAAGCCTTTACACACCGGGGCCGTGACGAATAAACGACACAAAAGTACAAAACACTCCCCTGCATATCTCGGGCTTTTATTTTGGTAAACCAGGAGACGTGGATCAGGTTGCCTTGTCGAGGTTGAAAGAAGCCGCCTTGGTTCGGACTGCAGTATGAGGCCTCGGTGTTTGAAAGCCCCGTTTTATAATCTTCATAAATAAAAGGCACAACACGATTGGAGCTTCTGCACCAAAAATGTCGCTTTTTCGCCCTGAAATATTCGCATTGTTTGTGAAAGTATTTGACAAAAAAAACACATCGACTTGCAAAGCAATCGCACGAAAATAAACACCCCTATAGTTTTGCTTTTGTACAACGGAAATGTATTCATTCCTCATGACCTCCATTATTCTGCTGCCAATTTAAAGTGAACAGGCCGTTTCCTGGGCTCAAATAAAGTCATTTCCACAGGACAGTGTGCTGCCATTTGTCCCTGCTCTCCTTCTACCCCCACAGGCTGCGGGCGACAATCCATACGGGACAATGGCGTCGCATCTTGAGCGAGGGACAGACAAAAGCAGCAAAGAGAAACGAGAGCGCCTCTCCGGTAGTTTGTACAGACAAAGTAATTAGTGTCGTAACGTATTGTTGTTTTGGCAACATTCGATTTCTCACTGAGAGGCCGAAAAACAACACAATTATTAGGAAGAGGAAGCGACAGAGAGGCTGGTATAAAGAGAGAGGGAAAGACAATGAGTGGAGGAAGTGACTTACCCTGGCACTCTTGGCAGATTCTTGACTGTTCAGGTACTCCGTCACCTAGTGCAGGAAGAGAAGAGTCATTAGCATATCGCATCACTGCGTCACAGGTCGGGCTTGAAAGGATTAAGGTGCATACAGTAGTGCTGTAGAACAGACGTCGGAGTCACTTGGCTAACTTCATGACTTGCTGCTTGAGCTTCTCTAACACGCATTAGAATATTCAGTATGAACGATGGAAGACTTTGTCTTCATCAAGTTCCTGGTAAATACACAAGAAGGTAAAGCGCAGGAGCTTTTCACTCGTATTCAAGCTGTGCTGCCCCCAGACACACCCGACTCATGTATAGACATGTGACACACACACATGCAAGTTGCTCAGTAGGAGCATCAAATGATCTTGGTTACATATTAATGCATTTGTTTACGGGGACACAGAAGTGGACAAACGTAATATGGACATTATACTGTAAGTACAGAGAGGATACATGAGTCGGAGGAAGGCAATGTGCAGTGTTGAGCATATTGACCGCTTCTGCTAGAACCGCCAATTAACCTCAATGAATGAACCAGTGATGAGTCATAGGGCAAAGGGGTGGGGGCTGGCTGGGGCAGAGAGAGAGAGTTTGGTCAGATGGGTGCAGTGGATGTATGGGACCTTGGAAAGCCTGATGGCAGACACTCTGAGTGGAGCTGTCCTCCACCATTACAATGTCAGCGAGGGTACAGAGTAATGAAGCCCGACACACACACACACACACAGTTCACCTCGCCTCCACCATGTTCACCCCTGGCCACTCACATTCCGTCTGAATGGTGGAAGTATAATGAAAAAAAAGAAAGAACTCAAAGAAAGCAAGAAAAGATGGAGACAGAAAAGATGAGTCATCGAGTTGTTGTGATGGATTCAATTGTGCACCATGTTTCGTAGCTTATTATAGGAGCAGATGAGCTGGATTTCACACTCAGACGAACACACACACGCACACGCCAGAACAAGATGCCAGATGTTAAAACTGTCAAGTGTGGATGGGGCCCTGGAGTTTAATTGCTTGGCTAGCTTGATTTGAGAGCAACGCTGCACATGGCACCGCCAAGATAACAGACCTGCAGCTGGATGGTACAGCCACTCTGTCGGAGGGAGTGCATGCGTGAGTGTGTGGCTTGGGAAAGTGCAGTGGCTGCACAAGTCATCCATCAAAGCCAACTAAAGGAGAGATGTTTTTGGAAGGCGTTGGGGATATGGCATCTCGGTCCCATCGGGCAGATGTCCCCATATGGAGGACCCAGCCGAAGATCTTTCACGGGCACAAAAGGCAAAGCGATGCCATTTGGCTTCTTCCCCAGTGCTGCACTTGGACAGCTAGGGGCCGACTAAAAGGAAGTGGAAGAGGATTTCATATCTGCCAAAGTGGATCCAGCAATATTTGAACACAGAAAAGAGACTTTACACGAGAAAAACGGCTCGGAATATAAACCCCAGCTCAACACAAAAACCATGTTCACTCCTCACTTTTGCCAAACTCCACGTAGCCGAGAATCAGCATCCAAAGAATTCTGTGAAAGACGCTTAGTCGAGAGCACTACAGCACAATGTGCACAGATGACATGCCGCCATGTTGGCGCTAGCGCGGTGAGCCTCTTTGTGCTCCGGGCGGGAGGGTGCCTTTCCTGGCTCGCCCTCATCTTTCACTGTTCTGCTCACTTCAGCTCAGAGCAACACAACGGCCAATCAGTGTGTGCAGCTGAACACCGCCGATGACAGCCCCACGTATCCTGTCCCCGGATCCTTCTTTCACAGCTTTTCTATTGGCTCCAGTAGAGAGGCATAATAGTTCATTCAGACGCAAAAACTCATGTGGAGATGACTTAATAAAGGATTTTTTTTTTTTTTTGTCGCCTTTGGGAAACAAGTGCAACGTTAAACACGGGAGGATGGAAAAGGAGGAATGATGGGAGGGTTGTCGGAACAGAAATAAATGATGCTCCGGCAAAGCGAAGGCGAGGGGCCGACGAGGAAGAAGCTTAAAGTTGATTATGTGATCCGGGTGAGGAGGAGAATATGAAACGCAACAAAACAAAAAAAAAGAGGATAATCAATGAGGGGAGAAGGAAAACGTAGCGCTTTTGGAAGGGGATTGGGTGGCAGAAGGCGGCGGGTGACAGCGAGCTTGTCGGGATGACCCTACAGAGCTCCCATATGCCAGACAGATGCCGTGTTCGGTGAGCAGTGGCCATGGACACTGGCGGTAGCGAAGGAAATGCCGCTCGGCTGAGTCGGATGCTGCGTATGTTGGAGTGCCGCCGAACATGTGCGGTTTAAGTCCTCGCGTGCATTGAACTCGGAGTCCGCAACACAACAAGTCTCTGAAAGTTCAGCTGAAGTCAAATTGTTAAGATTTCACGCCAACAGTTCACTTTGTCACTGAGACTAGAAAACTCGGTTTTTGTTTTTGCATGCAGGTAACTTTCTCGCTGCAGACTTGGGGCGAGACTTTGTGTAAGTGTGATGCTTCTCGTAAGACGAGCGACAGGTGGTGCGGGTCTGGTGTTTTGGCACTCGTCTGCCTGGCTGTGAATCCGTCTCTGCCTGAGAGCGAGCCGGCGCATTTTGCCCGCGCTGGCCGGCACGCCATGCCCAGGTGGTGTTCTGGTATGCATGGTGTGAAAGTGATGGATCTGAGCAACCACTAACGTGGCAGCTTTTCAACAGGTTGTGCGCGTCTGGTGCGTAGGTGAGCTGCCTCTATTGCTATTTATTTTTTGTAATTTCACAGCACGCAAAAAGTGCAAAGTGAAACCAGGTTTTGGATCGGGTGCATGTGAGTGGCAAGTGACAAATCAAAGTTCCAGCATCGGGGTGTGCTTTGTTGGTCCTTGCTACTGAGATGGGATGTCACAAAAAAAACCACTTGAGTGGAAAAGGGAACAATGAGGCTCGTCCTCCACGCATGTTGAGCTTTTCTCATTAGTTTTTCTCAATTGCTAAAACACGAAAGCCCATTGGCTGAACAAAGTTCCCAGTTGCCTGAACTCATTTAGCTGATTGTGCAGTCTGTTGTCAATACCTTAAACTGTGTCACATGGTAAAACACAATTTGCAGATCTCACTTAGACTTTTCAGCAAAACTCTCAACACATTCTCAGTCTCAAAACACATTCTGCACTCTAATGCACATGTCATCCACACTGGTAAACACAAGTGGCAACAATCAAATACAAATAGAGAACACATGTCATTGATTAAACACAATCACTCAACATGGATTTCACTTGTATCAAATGATGTGACACAACCAATATTAGCCAGTTTAGAGAGCAAACAGGTGGTTGAAGGTGGGAAGGAGAAAGTCTGAGAATGGATAGAAGAAACAATGTGAGAGGACATCGTGCTTTCTATTTGTTACGGTAACAGTACTGACTGCTCAATAGATTTTGACTGGTTGCAGGTTCATATCAACAAAGAACAAGAATTACAGAATCACAGAGACAAAGGACACGTTTGTGAGATGCAGGGTACAGTACTGTAAAAATAGGGGTCCAAGGAGGAGGAAGAACAAAAGAAATTGCAAAGAGTAAAGCACAGTCGTCATTTCTGATCAATTTTGAGCGACTGTAACAGAACATGTTTTCGTTCATATGAAATTTGTTTTGAGATTAAAAATCGACTTCTCCCTGAGAACTATATGTTTTGAACAATGTGCTTTCTATTTATTGGTGTATTGTTTACTGACTGCTTGATGGTGTATATTATTTTGATCACTTTGTTTATGATTTGAGAGCAGTGTTTGATTTTGAGCACAGGTAAAACTGTTTTGAGGCGAAAGTTTCATTTTCCAAGAGGATGCAGAGGTTTTGTAAATCGTGCTTGAAGATGAGGTTTTGTGTTTACAGTTTTGAGAGAACGGGTGACCGTTTCAAGAAATGTGTCTCAGCAATTGAGAAAAACTGCAACAGCAATGACGATCAGACACACAGCCTCCCAGACGAGAGCAGTCAAACTCCAACCACAAAAAAAAGAAACAAGGAGAAGCTACTCGCTCCAATTTGTCAGTTTCTTAGTTGCTGCATTGCTCGTCCTTTCCTACTGCTCTCTCAATCCTCATTACGTCTCCTTTCATTCTCCCTCCACAGCTCCGCCTGCCATCGCCGGCTCCTTTCGACTCAAAGCAGCCAACTCTGCACAAGGCAGGTTGTAGTCGGAGCGTTTGCCGGAACATAACTTTTTATGTCTGTAACTCACAGTTTCAAGTGGAGTGTGCTTGGCTGAGCTGTGGATTGTAGTCCTAAGAGATGCCTCTCATTTAAACATGCCAAGAGCATGAATACTGCATGGCAAGCAGGGAGCAGGGGAAAGTCTCCCCAGACTGTTCACTGTACAAGTGGTTTGATCGTGAAAAGGCTCATAAGCAGCAGATAGCCGGGGACAGAAGCCTGGTGTATGCGTGAGAGGAGGTCGGTTTGTTGAAATAAATGTAGGATTGAAAGATTGCCATCGACTTTGCTCATTTTTACAGATGTGCCTCTTTGTCCCATACAAATAAGAGAAATTAAATTCCATGAATGATGCAACCGTGTTCCCTGTAAACTGCAGTCTTCTTTTTGCAGACAATAACTGTTAGATACACTCTTAGTTAGCATACATCAGTTTACTACTTTGTGAAAAGCTGAGCCTCATATGTACATCGTCATGTGTACGAGTGTCATTGTCCTTATCCGGGGTAAACTGGGAAAACACCATGTTGCATGCTGGTCCCCCCAGCATGGCTGTCGGAGGAGATCAGGCGCTTTGGCGGGAACGTGGCACGACAAGCCCACCAGCATGGGTTCATAGAGTTAAAGACACACACACACACACACATGTGAAACACGTGCACACACGCACGCACGCACACAACAAATGCAAGGACTAACAACAGATATCACAAAGAACATTTTGCAATGCTCTCCCAGGGGCACTGGAGAGAAAACAAGTCTTATGTCAACATTAATGCATGATAGAGATATGTCACACACACACACACTAACTTTTATAGAGGCTGCGTAAGGAGTTAGCTTCTTCTTTTCTCCAATATCTATTTTCCATCTCCCACGAGGTCACAGAACTCAAAATAATACAAGATTTTTGAACAATGTGGTGCCTCCACTCCCCTCCTGACAATCCTCCGCTCACCCCTCAGGGCGTGTGGGAGGGAGGAGATAGTGTGCGGCTATGTTCAGGGCTATGTTCGTCCACTCTGGACAACAGCGGCGCTACGACATGAACCGCTGTTTGCCCGCGAGGCCTCATTTTTGTTCCAGCGAGATTACTGGATAGTATCAGTGCCTCAACAACACGGCAGCAGCAGCACACTACATCACACGAGAGCCCCCTTACTGTCGGGTATGTGTACCGCACGACACAATAGGTCTCTGATAAATGGAACAGCCCGTCCCTGGGGGCATCCTGTATGGATTCCCCACATGCAGCTGTAACTACACTTCTTAGCACACCATTTCATCTTCATCTACAGTTTCAACCTCCATTAACACAATTGCTGCGCAAGGCCTCCGAGTGAATACAGCAACAACAGAGGGAAAGAAGATAAAAGGAAATAAATAAATAAAAACTGCATTCCCCAGGGGGCTGCTGGGTAATTAAAGATTCCAGGACTCTCATCTGCAGCTTTCACTCTTCGGGAGCCACCTCACAGCTGTCTTTCCCCACAATCTTCCTTCTGCTGACAAACGCACAACTCTGTAACATTTCAATAAAGATCTGAAGCAAGTCTTTACAAACGTGTGTCGACACATTCATCTCTGCAGCAGGGAAAGCAATGGGAATGAGGTCTAGGTCGATATAGGCTCTGTCGCTGTTGGTGATTGATAATAATTGGGCTCGCTAGATAGTGACAGACACGGCCGTGTTTGTAATTGACTTGTAATTGGCAAACGGGAGATTATTAGCTCGTAACGCTGATGAACTTTGGGGGGCTAGCAGCGATCTCGGTTCGCTGAGGTGACTGGGCGACGCGCAGAAAACACCGGTGAAGAGCAGCAGAGCACAAAAGGTGGTGCTTCTAACCACGCTGTCACCTTACAATTGAGTCATTTCAGCTATTTCTGCAACAAAGAGAGCAGCTGCAGGCACTTATTACCCGTGTACCCAATCAGGTAGAAAGGGAAAAATACATTTATAGTGCATGTAGTTATCCGTTGAGCCCACTTTCTTCCTCTTGTTCTTTTTCAAATATTAGCCCCGAGGCACACGCACACACACACACACACACACACACACACACACACACACACACACACACACACACACACACACACACACACACACACACACACACAGTTCTTGTCTCCCTGCTGTACGCCTTCACTTAAAATTACAAAAGAGAGGCATAACTGTCAACTCAGTGTGAGCTCACAGGGCAGAGCCGGCTGATGCAAGATGGAAATAATTGCAGATAACAGCATTTCAAAAAAATTAAAATCACAGCTCATTATGAGGCCAACGCCAGATCTGATCTGAGTGCCTCTCCACTTGAATTCCTGGAGATTATTGTTCATCATGACATGGTATGGAAAGAAAAAAAAGCAAATTAGCAGCTCCGTTCCTAAAGCTCAGTTTGGATAGCAGGAACAGCAAAGGTTCAGGGGAAAAAAAGCACATGGGCAGGAGGAAGAGTGGGGAAAGCACCAGGAGTTGAGGGAGTGACGTGCAGAAGGTGGAGGAAGTAAGAAGAACGAGTACAGGGAAGAGAAGAGGCGGTGGGAAGGAGAAAGCAATGGATGAAACCAGACTGAACAATGAGTGGAGGGACACATGAAGCAGGGTGACGAAAGAGAGAGAAGTGTTTCAGTGAGGGAGTGCGTGCCGGTGTGGCAACTTGCCATTCCGAGCGGTGGTCAGCTGATGGTGCCAAGGACAATTTAAGGATGGCTTAGTATATCTACTGCGCCTGAGGTGGAGACGGCATGGACTCAGTGCGAGTGTCGGGTCAGAGAAAGAGAACTCTAAATATGCCGTCTGTACACACACACACAGGACATTTACCGTACATTCAACGTTTCTTGTGCATGTTGAGGCCCTTTGAAGAAACTTTACACTTTCTTTCATTCCCGCAATTTGTGGCGGATAAAATCAATGCACTCACATTCACTAGATTTCATACTAAAGGGGAGAAATAGCGAGTGCCGTTCAACGCAACTCAAGAATTACAGCTGCCAAGAGGCCATCAGACCAAATGACGTGGTTGACGCCGCTCTAACTACGGCTGTTCCGAGAGCAACCATTACCGTCGAGCGTTGCTAACAGCTCATTTACGACGCCGACGGGAAAAGAGCGCGTACAAATGGCTGCCACTTTGCATCGCAGCCATTTGCTCCAGACAATGTACAGCAGTGCTGTGCCTGAGGCAACAATACAAGTTGATTTCTGTAGAAGCACATTCTCAAGGTCTATATCTGGATTCAAAACGTCTTGAGTGGCGACAAAGAGGAAGAGCGGGTGGAGAAACAAATAGACGGGTAGTGTGATGCAGTAAGGCAACCGATTTATTCTTTGAGAGTAAATATTTGAAACGAGCGCGACAGTTACTGGCCCCTGATGTACCTACTGCATGTAATGTGAGGCACATCAATGTCCCGTCTGTTTCCTGTGATAAAGCAATGATATCACTCACTGACGATACTCTAAATATCAATCACTCATAAACAACGCGTGTGCTAAAGGACTGCACATGATGTGCCAGTTGAATGGCAGATTCAACTATATCCTCAATCACATTAGATCTGCTTGATTGTGAGTGTTGGATAGATTATACATACACGAGGGCTCCCGTTCAGGCTCTGGCACTACATTTTGGGTCAGTTCACCGGATATAGGACAATGTCAGCTGCACTTATCTCCCATCGGCACCTCTGGGTCACTCTGTCAATCCCCCCCCCCTCAATAAGTACAGATTATCAATCACAATTTGGCTTACGGATTCCTCCTCTTAATGTCCCACTTCCCTCCAATCAGACACCAGCAGCTGGCATGCATATGATCATCTTTTCACAATGCCTGTGCCATGAACGTGTTGTATAGCTGCAACAAAAGCCATCCATATGGTGTACATAGCGGGCATCCGCCAATGTAGGGCGAGAAATGCACTCGAAAAAAAGAAGAAAAAGACATAAAACCCCAAATGGATGAATATCCCTCTCCCCTCTTTCTTCCCCCTCTCTTGGGACAATGCCATCCTCAAAGACTGGTATTAACCTTCAGTGCACTTACGACCGACTATTGATAGACACTGAAGTGCCAGTGAGCATTACAGCCCATCTGTTACGCAATGCTCAGCGCGAGAGAATACAGATTACAATGACCGTGTTCCGATCCCCCCGGAATGGATAATGAATATAGAATAGAGCCAAAATGGAACAGATAGGAAGGACAAAAGTCACTTCGCGATGAGTCCGGATGAGTGAGAGCAGAGAAAGGAGGACGGAGCTCAGGGTGAGCCGGCTCGGATCCGCCAAAACTCCAGGGCGACTTTCTATAAAAGAGGGGGAACGCAACATCGTCGTCGTATATTGAGTCTGATATAATCGACATTACTCAGTTTGGATAAAGAACCGACTACAGTGTACGTAAAACCATAAAAACACACATTTTTGGGCAACACCGCTGCTTGTTAAGCTTTCTCCAGATCAAACTGTTGGTCTGTAGCCAGCGAGGAGACGCTGGAGACGCAGCTGTTGAATACTAAAGAGGAAGCATTTGATTTAACGGAACCTAAATCGGTGAAGTCTATAAACCTATTAGTCCGATGGCCGAAAGGTTTAAATCAGTCTCCTTTGTCTGTCGGCTCCATTGCCCAGAGACTGCGTTACGGTTTCCGGCTACTCCTCAGAGGTCAGGGGTCAATACACTGACACACAGTGCGTTATTGACTGACCGAGGCGGGAAGTGCTTCTATCTGTGATCTACAAGAATGAGTTATCAACCGCGTCTCCGCGTGCGAGCGAAAGAATGTCTTCGCATACGTTTTCTTCCCACCACCCTCTACATTTGTATAAATGTATACGTTGATTGCCACCAATTACACTCTGGTGGACACGTTTCCCCATTCCTGTGTGATTTACAAATGTAAAATAAATAGAGTGACTAATGTTGGGTTTATGCGGAAGCAGTCATTGGCGACAGGAATAAATATCCCACATTCTCCTTTATCTTTGGTGTGCAGAGTGGCTTTGAGTCTGCCGGGCCAATTAGCATAATGAGAGGAAAGTAAATGAGCGACGCTTCGCCGTTTGACAAAATGGCTGCCATCTGGGGCAAATAGCAGAGGTGTTTCCTGTGTGAGAGAGAGGCGCATTATACCAGTGATACCTGCTTTAATTTATATTTTAAACAAATTCATACATCACAAACAGACGGAAACGACTGGGCAGATGAACGTGAGCATGAAAATGTGGTAATTATTGGATCGTTAGAGAGCTGTAGGCAGGATTTAGACCTTTTAACATTCAATAATACACAAGGGGCCCGTTTTACAATGAGCGAGACATATTTAGTGTTTAAAATACAAGCTTAGTCTATTTGGAACAGCGCTGATACAAATATTGATCCATACTGTGCACTTTCACAGCACTGAGACACTAAATAACAAAAGCAGGGCTGAGAAATCAATAGAAAATGTATAGAAATTGACATTATGAATTTCTCTAATAACTCTTTAACTGACCTGTTTAATCATATCAGTCTTTTCCACAAACAAGTGCAAGACCGGAGATAGGAAAAAACAACAACTAATGAAGCGAGGAAGAGAAGCACACATCAGCCTTAAGTAACACCGCCGTCCCATCCGCGAGAGTATATCCCATCTTTCTACTCACAATCTTCTGCAGGTGCTTCTCCTTGCGGACGTCCACCATGACCAAGCCTTCCTTGACCAGGCCGAGGCCCGCGTCGTCCTTGGTGTCCCCAAACTGTATTGTGACATGTGGGCAGGTGGCACCCTGGAACTCCACGTTCATCAGGCACTGGCTGTTCTGGATGTCCCGCACAATGCAGTCCACCACGTCCGCACGGCCATCCTCCTAAAAGAGGCGAGGGAGGGGATCAGGAACAGAGAGGAGGCGACAGAAGAACAGGAAATGGGGCGTGTTGGGATGGAGGCAGTGAAGAAAAGTAGATTGAGGAGATAAGGGAAGGAGAAAGAGAAGGATGAGGAAAAAGGGTGAAAGGGCTAATTAGTATATTATCTCCAATGGCGCCCAAACAAATGAGCATACACACACAAATGCATGCTATGCAGAGGCTGATAAATACGCTCTACATATGCATGAACCTAACTGTGACATCTGAATCCTGTCAGGTGGAAAAACTGTTCAGAAAATGGAAGAAAAAACTAAAAACCTGTCCACACGCACTTTGTAACGTGGTCAGTAGGAACACATTCAATCACGTCATTCTCCAATCGATTACAATTACATGATCACTCACACAGTCAGTCATGTAGCACAGCAATTATCTACTCAAGCAGTTCAAGAGACTTTAGTTTGGTCTGATTCTCACCCACCCTCATCCTGTCCCTTTCTTCTCATCCTTTAGTTAGTTGCCTCGCAGTCTCTTATTCCTAACCTTCTTGAATGTGAAAGGGCAGCATTTGATTGAACACATGGTGGAGAAGGAGGTGGAACAGCTGCAATGCAATACTGACTACACGTCCTCCAGCAGGCTGGGCCGAAAGCGACAAAAACAAGGGAGCTGTATCTTCAGAGGCAGGATGAGACTTAAAAACTAAAAAAAAGAAAAAATCAGTCCCTGGCCATCATCCATCCCTCCCTTACACCATCCATCTCTTTGCTTCCCTTCTTTCTCGCCCTGGTCTTGTCTCCATGGCAACCCCCTTCAAGTTAGCCGCCCTTGGGTATGTGTGTGTCTGGTGTTATGTGTTAGTGTGTGTGTGTGTGGGCAGAGAAGCTTGTTCAAGGCACAAAACCACAAGGCCTATTTTGTCCCCGCTCTCCCCCTGGTTGTTACAGAACAAGAATACTTTGACGCTCGTGAGGGGAATACAACATTGATGAGGGCCTTCTAGTGAACCTCTCTTGTCCACCACATATGACCTGCTTATAGCACTAAAAACATGCCACATATGACCTGCTTATAGCACTAAAAACACACCACATATGACCTGCTTATAGCACTAAAAACACACCACATATGACCTGCTTATAGCACTAAAAACATACCACATATGACCTGCTTATAGCACTAAAAACACACCACATATGACCTGCTTATAGCACTAAAAACACACCACATATGACCTGCTTATAGCACTAAAACACACCACATATCACCTGCTTATAGCACAAACATACCACATATGACCTGCTTATAGCACTAAAACACACCACATATCACCTGCTTATAGCACTAAAAACATACCACATATGACCTGCTTATAGCACTAAAACACACCACATATCACCTGCTTATAGCACTAAAAACACACCACATATCACCTGCTTATAGCACTAAAAACACACCACATATCACCTGCTTATAGCACTAAAAACACACCACATATCACCTGCTTATAGCACTAAAAACACACCACATATCACCTGCTTATAGCACTAAAACACACCACATATCACCTGCTTATAGCACTAAAAACACACCACATATGACCTGCTTATATCACTAAAACACACCACATATGACCTGCTTATAGCACTAAAAACACACCACATATGACCTGCTTATATCACTAAAACACACCACATATGACCTGCTTATAGCACTAAAAACACACCACATATGACCTGCTTATAGCACTAAAAACACACCACATATCACCTGCTTATAGCACTAAAAACACACCACATATGACCGGCTTATATCACTAAAACACACCACATATCACCTGCTTATATCACTAAAAACACACCACATATCACCTGATTATAGCACTAAAACACACCACATATGACCTGCTTATAGCACTAAAAACACACCACATATGACCTGCTTATATCACTAAAAACACACCACATATCACCTGCTTATATCACTAAAAACACACCACATATCACCTGATTATAGCACTAAAACACACCACATATCACCTGCTTATAGCACTAAAAACACACCACATATCACCTGCTTATAGCACTAAAAACATACCACATATGACCTGCTTATAGCACTAAAAACACACCACATATCACCTGCTTATAGCACTAAAAACACACCACATATGACCTGCTTATAGCACTAAAAACACACCACATATAACCTGCTTATAGCACTAAAAACATACCACATATCACCTGCTTATAGCACTAAAAACATACCACATATGACCTGCTTATAGCACTAAAAACACACCACATATCACCTGCTTATAGCACTAAAAACACACCACATATGACCTGCTTATAGCACTAAAAACACACCACATATAACCTGCTTATAGCACTAAAACATACCACATATGACCTGCTTATAGCACTAAAAACACACCACATATCACCTGCTTATAGCACTAAAAACATACCACATATCACCTGCTTATAGCACTAAAAACACCACATATCACCTGCTTATAGCACTAAAACACACCACATATCACCTGCTTATAGCACTAAAACACACCACATATCACCTGCTTATAGCACTAAAAACATACCACATATGACCTGCTTATAGCACTAAAACACACCACATATGACCTGCTTATAGCGCTATAAAGCACTACAAATGCATCGACATAAATGTTTTTACACAAAGCATTACTACAGGGAATGACTTAAATCAAGAAAGATATGATAAAATAATAATACATTTAATAATCTGATCATGCATGAATAAAATAAATGCATCAATGCAGGCTCGTGTCAAAAGGTACTTTTCAGCCTTTTCTAGTCGCATTTATTTGGCATTTTTAGCAAACAATCAAGACCTCTTGCTGCAAGTGGATTGTTTTGCATGACTGTTAATGAGAAAGGGTAGATGCTGGTGCATTCAAGTGCATGAAATGCAAATTAAATTAATGGATTTTTAATGCATAAACCCTCTGAAATCCAGATGAATACAGACCACTGACATTAATGAGTGGCTATTGTGCGGTTGGACTTTTTGTGTGTGGCATTCATTAGAATTTATTTAGTTTTACATCTTTTGTTTTTTCATAAGTGCACTCTTGGCATACACTACTTTCTCTAATTAGCTGACGGGGCATAATAAAGACGAGGCAGCGTGTCCCGAGTGCAGTCAGCTGGGAGTTCACAACATCTGTAATGAAATTGGATTGAATAGTGAAACAATGTGTGCAGTAGCTGTTGCTCAGACAGAGGTAACTTCTGCAGTCAAACGTCATGGAGATAACGCGTGCATTGTGTCCTCGTACGTAATCAAGTTACAAGCACACAACTCAGGTACGGTACCGTTTTCCCTTCAGCAAAACCGTGACAGTGCATTCACCATTCCGACATCTTTTGAAGATATTGTCACCAAATGGAACATTTTGTGAAAAATGCAGTGGAAAGCAGCGGCGTGATCTCGTCTCGCTGGCGGGCTTTTGGTAAGAAAATAACGATTTTAAGACGATGAAGCTCCATAACTTAGCGAAGACAGACACCTTTTGTGCAGGGCATCGGGTAGATGGTTGCGAGACAAAAGGCAACAACCTCTCCTATGTGCACGCAGCGACGTCGGAGCACGAGTGGGGCACCGTGCTGTCAGCGTGAGCAACAAGCTTCAGATAAAGCAGACGGCAAACGCATGAAAGGAAACCCAAGAGGACATAGGAAGAACAGGAAAAAGGTTAGACGGATGTAGAGAGAAGGAGAGGTGGAAGGTGTATGTCAAGCTTCCAACATGTGGGAAAGCTTTGTGCGAGTGTGTGTGTTTGGAGGCTAGAAAGTGCAGGTGATGCCTTTGTCCCCTGGGGTGGACCAACAGATGGGCCACTTCATCCTTCAGAATACACCGACTCATGAGACAGGTGTCAGCATGCATGCAGGCACTACCAGCTCTCACACAGACGCACACACACATGACTTCCACTGTGACAGTGAAGCTTTGACACATCTGTCCAACAAGAGGCCAATGGGTCCATGTTTAAAAAAAACATCTTTAAAAATAAGGGCAGAAATTTAAGATGGAAAAACTTTAAGATGCATGTCCTTACTGGTTCTTAACCGAACGCAGCTCAGTAAAAAAAGAATTAATAAAACTGGCCCATATTTCAGACAACAGTCTGACACTAAACTAACCATTAAGTTGAATTAACACAGCCCGAAGACATGATAACCTTCATGAAAGTAGGATTTATAGCAGGACTGCATTCGACTGCACCAACTTCAGCTCTGTCATAAACTGGAAACAGAGTAAGCAGCAAGCAAACGTGTCCATGTCAAATGTAGTTATCTAGGCTGTGAGACAAACACCCTGTAAAGTAACACACACACATACACACACACACACCTAATTAAAAACAGGGCGTAGCACTGTGCCAATCAGGCACATACCAAAAGAAAACATTGTATATCTGCACAAACTATTCGGGATGCTGCCGGCTCAGGAGGCTATGAATGAGTTGACCCCCCTGTGACACACACACACGTGAGGTTGAGCTGAGGTTGAGTAAACAAAGTCTGATTCGGGCTGAAGAAAAAAGCATTAGCTGCTGTTCGGCTATCAGATGGACATTTATATGCAGAAACAAATACCCCCCCGAGTACCTGGAAGGTTTATCTATCTGCATGTGTGGGTTTCTGGGTGTCTGTCTGCCACTATGTCAAGTATTGTATAATTTTTTGCACCCATGTAAATCAATGGCCGAGTGTATTTGATCGCTCTGTCTGTTTGTACCACATGCAGTATGTATGAGCAGAATATTTCGCAAACACTTGCTCGGAATGAAAACTCGACCTCCCGGTCTGTCAGTTACAAACTTATGTCCTCGAGCGATAAGTGAAACTCAAACAGATTTCATGTATTGCCAGAAAAAACAACTTTCAAAAGCTGGCAATAAATGAGACCGAGGAAGTTGATATCTCAAAAGTTAATTTTGGAAGCTTTCGGCTGCGACACATATCTCCGCTCGGCACGCGCACTTACGTCCTGTGGGACCTGGATGAAGGCGAAGGCATGCTCGGTGGCCTGTGCTGGCAGGGTCCTGGTGCCGAAGGCAGGGGGCATGGCAGCCAGACGAGTGGACGACACGACTTCTCTCTGAGGGAGGACGAATGGAGGACAGAAATCAGAGTCAGTGTAGAGCTGTTTCTCCCCCAGACAGTGTTAATCTATGCAATCCTACACATCAACACCAAATACTGCAGCTGTAAAAACATTTACTCCCGGGAAATGATTTGGTTCATGAGTTGGAGACTCAGGGAAAAATGTCTGGCTTTTTCAGTCGAGATAAAAATAAAAAAAGCTTGTGATGAAAGGTCACTCTCTACATTACAGAGCGCGTCTTTCAAATCAAACGCGTCTGAAGGCCATCCTTAAAATAAAACCCAGCGCATACAAATTAACCCTGTAGCCAATCATGTCTTTCTTATTTTTCCTTGGTTCGGAATCAATTATGAAATCTGCAAGTCACTTTAACAATGATAGTTTATAACCGAGAATGAAGGACAGATGCCATTTTGTTGCTTAAGGGCTGCATTCATCGATATGTCACCTTACCAACCATTTCACAGCTGTTTCTACAGCAGCACGGAGGCCCCCGCTCACTAAGCTCCATCTGCTCTCTAGCTCAGCTACAAGCCGAGAGTAAAGACGCCGATAGACGGCAAGTCAGTAGTCAGACAAATAATAATAATCTGTAAAACCTTAAAAAACAAGGCAGCACTACTTGCCAGTGTGCGTATTAATACAATGATACTTAAAATCCATTTTTAAGAACCCAAACAATGAACAAAGTAACATTTTCTAAAGATTTTTGAGCAATTTTGAACTTTAGTGCCGACCGCAAGGTCAGCACTCTAGTCTGCACGTTGCCATATACCAAAAGTAAGTACTTCAACTCATTGATCTGAAGCATAAATCAGCAATTAAGGTTGACAAGCGATGACAGGGATGGGCCAATGTGAGCAACGGCCAATCACCACCGGCTTGCTAAAGAAGAACATGCTGGTGGGAAGTAAGACAAACACGGCCGTTAGAAATGGGAAGTTAATTTAATGCCCCCCCCCGTATCTGAGGTTAATGTGTTCATTGGACTGTACAGTCTAGACAGAATGCCTTGAACGTCCATTATGGATTATGATGTTTGTGTATCAGTGCCATGTTAGATTTTGACAGCACTGTAAATGTGGGGGCCTTAAAAATGAAAGACAAAAGTGCTCGGCTGTGTTTGTTGATGATCACGTAATAATTCAGGGACTGACCTATACCTGAGACAGGTGGCAATATCAACAACTAATAGCTCACGATGAGCTACACAGTCAGGTAGATATCAGTTCCGGTTTTTTTTTTTCCCTCGGTGCGGCAGGTCGGTCTCGGAGAATCACACTTTCAGCAGAATGCCAGGACGCATCGCGTCTGCCAGCCAAACCTCGAGCTGTCCCCCCCCCCCACCCCCACCCACTCTGGGGTCAGTCGCACACTGTGCCCCGCTCCACTGCATCATGGGAAATGTCCCGCAGGCCGGGGGTTGGCTGCATTAGCCACTTGGTGATGCAAGTGGGTAGAGAAACACACAATAACGTACTCGCAAGCATATGGTGCCTCCGTTATCACAGAGAGAGAAAGAAAAAGAAAGAGTGGGGGAGTTCTGCTTTTGTTATTGTCATGAAATGAATAAAACTACACTCGGTTGCACTCTTTGCTTCAGTCGTAAACAATAAAAGGGAAAACAAACAAGCGTGCATCATATTTGTCCTGAAAACTGCAGCTGGAAGGACACATAATAGCTGTTAGGTTGCTTTGAATGTGGAGATAAGCAAACAACTGGTGTCTGACTAGATCCCTCCTCAGATACTAGCTTCCCTCTGGCTGTGGGTTTGGCTTTAACAAAACATTGAATCTTTTTAATTTTGAGCCCCAAACAATAGGACTATGTTTAAACGATAAGCACGCTACACATCCAACACTTTCATCAGATAGTCAAACGCACGGTCGCAGTTACTCACGTTGCCGTAGTCGATGTAGAAGACATGAACCTTTGCTGGCGACTCAACTTTCTCCACTCTGGCTCTGTACCTGCAGCAGCAAATGAGAGAGATGGCGGGAGAGAAAGAGAGAGAGAGAGGGAGACAGAGATGGAGACAGAGGGCACAAGAGGAAAAGGAGATGAGTAAATGATTCCGTGCTTATTTCCCTGGGGAGAAGGTGTTGGAGGATCGGTCTGTGGCGTTCGGGGGAGAGGAAGGGGGGAGGATGAGCAGGCCGGGGGAGTGAGGGGACAGAAGGGATCTATCAGGACACGGCAGGGCTGTGAAAATTGCACAGAGGCCTCTTCGCAATAAAGAACGCGAAATCCACAACTATTTTTTTGCCTTGTAGCAAATAGCTTCAGTGCATTAGTGCTAATCACAGAAGAGCGTTGTCCTCACACTCAGTTCGAGAAGCATCTCCTCATCTGACCGTCACTTGTCAGACTCTCAACTCTGACGAGAGACAAAAGACAGACTGACTGAGAACCAAGGGAAGCGAGACAAAGAAACAATTACGGCCACATGGGCAAAGAAAGAGACAAGAGAACAAAGTTAAAACCAAATAAGTGATTAACAGGAAGACGTAAAGAAGAGCAGCGAGCGAGAGACAACGCGTGAGTGACTGATGAACAGAGGTTTCTCCTCTCTATTTACGCTCACTCTGCGGTGTTCTAATAGGACTTGAAAGGCAACGGGTTTTTTTAATTAGCCCCCCAATGAAACACGGCGACATTCCACACGCATCACAAAGATACAGACAAAGAACAATGCGAACATGAACATAATTAGCTCGCGAAATAATATATTGCTGGTTTAAAAAAAAGAAAGAAGAAAAATCTCAGATGTTTGTGTAATCAAGGAGACAGACTTCTCTACACAAACAAGGCTGAAGAAAGTGAAGCTTTGGGACAGATGGCCTGTTTGAAAATGCTCATTGACCTGCATTGTTGGCGGGACAAAGGAATAACTTGACTTGTTCCCCGTAAAACCCTGGAGAGGAGGGTGGAGGGAAGGGTGGAGGAAGGAGAGCACCTGTGTCGAGGGAACATTTGTTGTTTTTAATCAGTTCTGTGATCTTTTTCTTTTCTCGCCCGTCGCCATCTTGACACAGACACTCCCTCCCTCCCTCCCTCCCTCGCTGTGACTTTTATCTGTCCCCATGACCATCTGTAAAGTTCCAACATCCGGTGAAGAGGTGTATGTGTGTGTGTGTGTGTTACTGTCAAGCGACTGCCGATTCTGAAAGGCCAAAGAAGAGGCAGACCGCTAATTACACCCTGTGGGTGTCTGCAGTTAACACATCGCAGACTTAAAGAGAGACACGGTAAACAATTTAATGTCAGGTATTCTTGAGAAGAAAAGAAACGCACAAATATAATGTATAGGTCTGACGGAAATGTAGCTCATCAAATGGGAAAATGTCTCAATTGTTACAGATGTATTCACCTGCAAAGTAATTAACGTCTCCGAGGGTTCAGCGTTGAGTTTAGAGCATCTTGCTGACGGGCTGAGATCAGCGTAAGGCGTTTATAAATAGCATCCCAAGTACCGAGACGGTGGCTTACCATTCGCCGTCAGCGAAGGTGGCTAAGCAGATGTCCCCTCGGCGCGGGGCGTAGGATCCTTCCACCGGCGGCTGGGCGGCAATCTCTGCCCTCATGGTCTCCATCAGGTTCTCCAACTGGGCCCCTGACAAAGACACAGACGTGCGCGAGACGGCAACAAACTTCAGTGAACAGTTCCAAAGCAATTAAGGTTTTTTTTGGGGGTAATTTCTTTGGGGTTGCATTTCATTTCATCACTACGTGGCTGTTTCCGCTTTACTTTGAAATTGATGTGTTTACCGTTCTGTCTCATCGCCGAACCACATTTAGAATACGAGTTCACAGACCCAACAGAGGAAGAAGTTGAATATTTTAAGATGCGATGGGACTTAAATTATATTTAATTCTCTCTACCACAGCGGCGCAGGCACGTTGCTTTGATTGATGTTGGCTCGACTGGGTGTGATTGAAAGAAAGCGCTTCAAAAAGGCATCGGCAGAAAAGGAACACGCTGGCGTGTTAACCCTGCAGAGCTCCTTAACAAATTGCAGAATATAAAAATCAGCATCACGTTTAAGAAGTCTGATGTGACTTTGATAAGTACCAGAGTCTGCTCCTATGCACAGACGCTGAGGATTCTTATGAGGGCTGTTTGTCAACTGAATCCTTTCTGTGCCTTTTGTTGTGAAAACAGGGCGATTGATTGTTTTATTGCATGGTTTATTATCCAACACCTACAGCAAAAAAAAGCATACTGCTGTAAGGTACCTCAACCCTTGCTTCATATGAACAAATGAATAGTACAAATCCATCTTGGTGGAGCACGCAGCATCTCATACAAACAAATAAAAGCCTCTAGAGACGAGACGTATTTAAGGGTTACTCTTAAAACCTCAGCTATAATGGTACGCCACAATCCATCGGCTCAGAACCCAAGTTAACACCGACTGCTCTGAGGAGACCGACACCAAAAATATGCTACGGCAAAAAAACAAATAGCCCATTAGCACCACGCAGCTAATGCTGGTTTGACCCTGTTGGAGGCATGCAGCTTAGAGTAAAGTGAGCCAGCCTTTATGGCACACAGTAGACCTGTTATGGTGGATGCAGAGCGAGAACGCGGCCGTCTGCGTGGAGGGAATTGGGGGAAATCAGAAAGCGAGTCGGTGCTCCGTGGATTCAGTGACTGTGGTAAGTGGCAGCCCGATTTAAACCCATCAGTTGCAAATGGGGAGCTCATTGTGGCGCCACTCAGCATGTGCATCTCCAACTGAATCACTTCCTGGTGTTTGTGTCATATTTATAGTAGATTTTGTTTACGCACGCTTGTCGATTAGTGTTCACCAAAAAGTTTGTGCGTGTGTTTGTGGGGGGGCAATTACAGCTGCTAGTTTAGGAAAAAGGCCCTCGTGAAATTTGATGGGGCACTTTTAGAGGCCATTTCCACTGATCTGCCACCTGGAGGCGGTTTTGTGGGAAGCCACGGTCATCATAAGTAATGGAGCATTTTTAACCACACACATTCATACAATGGGAGGCAAAAATAAAAATCACAGGCACACAGTCCACCGGCTCACTAACAGAGTGAAGCTGAAAGAAACCGACCATCACCGTGTGTCTGCAGTAAACACATTTCATAAACCGAAAGTAAAAACATGTTCTCTGAGGGAGCTTCACACCAGAAATGTACTTTCAAATGCAAACAATATACATATTCATATCCGAATGTGAATGCATCTAAAGAAAATATTAAGACAGTAGAGTAAGAAATGAATACCCTACTTGGCTCTCGTTCCGTTTTCTTTGTAAAATATCAGCCACACATAAAAATGACCCAAAGAACCAAGATGAAGGAGTCTAAACGAGTCTGTTTCCACAGCTGAGCAGGAGAATATTTGTAAAACGGAGTATGAGCAGATAGTGGGGACACACTGTGCTCTCACACACAGTCTGTCCCATCACTGTGCCATCAGTGCTGCAGCTTCATGTATCACCAACACACTTTGAATACGCCAGCCTTTTTATAAGAACAAGACCGGGGAGAAACGTGATTACAGACCATCTGTATGTAAACTCGGGTTCTACAGTAACCAGGTTACGTCGGCTCAGGTAAACACATTCTCAGATTTCCCGTCTTAACAGGATTTATTCCACTAACCTGGTTTCCTGTGCGCGCAAATGCAGTCAGTGTGTAAAATTGTTAAGTTCTGCTTACGATGCATTTTACTGTACTAACAAACAAACAGCTTGGAGGCAGTGCAGTGCGGCACCACACCTCCGAATACACACCATTCTTTACGGCTGCGGTGACTTGTCGTTAACACCTAATATTAACACGCCTATTGGAAAACAAGAGAATATAAATAACGACGCCGTTAATCTGAGCCGAGGCAGACGGGCAACCTTCATAAGCATGTCGAGCACCAGGACGAGGAGCGAGGAGGGATCTGGAGTGTGAAGGGAAAGCTGGGAGCTCGGTGGGAATGTGGAGGGGGTCAGGGCAGGGGGTGGGCTGTCCAAACACCTCATTGGCCACCCACTGCTACACCAACTGCTGATGAATGCAGTGAGGGGAACAGGAGCATAAACACACACACACATCATCCTCAGCGTTTTGTAGAGAAAGCAGTTTTTGGAAAACATGTCAGATGAATTGCTTCCCGAAGCCCTCGCCTCATACCTCGTGCAGAGGTGGTGTAGTTACATCATTTGCCGTAGCGACTTGATGCAGACTTTACTGGAATGGCATTGGGCTCCAGCCGTCACAGCCAGCCACCTCCTTGATTTATTAATCTAATTAAAAAAAGTTAGTGTGTGCCTTCACTTCCTGTGCTCGTGTGCGTTTCTGTGTGTGTATTTACACACAGACTTATATATTTATTTCCATTCCTGGGCCATGTTCTACTTTGGGCCCGGAGAGAACTGAATAAATGACACATGAGACTTAAGAGGGTTTCTACCTGCTATATATTTATTATATATACACATATAAAAATACATTCACATACATGAAGCCTTAATGGATGGAGCCTCTTGGGCCGACCTAATTAAAAATGCTTTATTCATGCGAGTGGTGACGCAAACTTGATCTACAGTATGGAGCTTTAGTTCTAATATTTGATGCATAAAATGGGGAATGAACTCGTAACTTGCCGCGTCATGCTTAGCGCCCTGATCAGCTGATGATCCGATACGAGTCTCAGCTCGTCACAAGTCAAATCAGACGGTCTGTTAAAATGCTTCACTGCGCCCCCGTGCTGCACGCTTTGAATTCAACTTTCAATTCAGTCATGCTGCCGCTCCCGATCACGCTCCTCTCTTCTCCTTGCACCGTGGAAAAGTGCCGTTACAGCTCGTGCCATCCTTGCAAGTCAAACTCTTTTAGGCTTCATGCACCACTGAGCCACTTTCATGTTGATGAAAAGCTGTATACTGTTCTCCACATGCATCCATTGGTGCAGCTTTTGTTTGGTGTCACTGCAGCCTGATTGAATGAGTTGGACTTTTCTATCGGTTTACTTCGTGGTTCTGGAAATACACACTGGACTATCTGGGCAGTGTGCAGTCAAAGGGCGCAGACAGTAAAGTGTTACGCATCGCTAAGTTTAACGAGCTGATTTACCATCTGCAGTGGCATGGAAGTCAAGTCCAGTCACACTTTAACAATAACTCGATGTCACTGGCATGTCTCCTGATTTCCTTCTGTGCAGTCTTGTATAATTTGGTTCATGATTACAAATTGAATTCGGCAACTCAACTCCTGATGCTTGTACTGTACACACACGTGGGATATGGATGTTTGGGACTTTGAAGAATCACTAATATGATGCAAGACCTCCTTATTCAGATACCTTTCTAGCAACACACACATCTTTAGTCCTTCCTCGTCTTAGGCAGTATCCTCATAGTATCCTTACTGCTGTTAATTCATACACCTTCCTCCCTGCGTGCTACTGAGCATTTTATAATGTGCACGTCCAAGTTTGCAAAGTGCGTTTGATTTAGTATGCAGCCTGTGCCTCGTGCATTATCATCATCCTCTTGGGATTTTCAGATCCAATTTGCTGAGCAGCTTTCTTGGACAAAAGGTGGACACCCCGCTTTGGGATTATGAATTTATCAGGAACACATCGTCCATGTGTGCAGGTTTGAGTCCACGTCAGTAGACGCACAGTCAAGACAATTATTTCTGTAAAATATGCATATCGCAACGCAAAAGAGAAAGCAGGCATGTGGAATCACGTACAGATGGCCATAATAAAAGACAACACCCTGCCTGGAGGAAGACTGAAATGAGCTTTCCGTGCTTGCAGGTGGGCACGGAGAGAAAATCTGGAATTCAATTGAACAAACTCCAAAGCGTGCGGCGTCCCAGTGAAGTCCTGAATGAATGTGAGCAGTCGCATTAGGAAGGGAAGTGCAGCGAGGCCAGCTCTGTATTACAGAGGCACACTCCTATTTACTGCTGGCATGAAGACGGCTAAATATCGGCGTGCAGGAGGGGTAAACCGTGCCGTGCGCGAGTGCTCACTTTGTGTTGAAGGGAGAGCCAAAGCGATGATCCAAAAAAAAAAAACAGCCAAAACCCACCGACTGCGTCTGATGCTAGCCAGATTCTCTCGGTGTTCATCTCTTTAATCCTCTGTTTGTTTTTTCCTCCCTCGTTCTGTAATTTCTTTATACACCATTATGGCTGCAGCTGTTTGTAAATCATATATAATTACATCGTGAATGCCCAGTACGGAGTGAGAGAGCGATGAAGCTTAAAAACAAAGAAAACAATGGGAGAAGGATGGAGACAGTTTTACTGGTCGGTTATGATCGGATTTGATTACATTGTGGCACACGGTGTGTGAGCAGAGACAAGGGGGGGGGCACAAAAAGCCAATGAAAACAGTGAATCATGTGCCCTTTCGCTACGCATCCCAAGGCCGTGCTGAATTCTATTAAGCTGTTTACCAAAGCCATTAAACCGCAGAAGGGTAAATAATCATATGACAGAGGCAGAGGCCAAGAGAGCGATGGCTGCTTATGGGAGCATTCTCACTTCCTGAATTATGACAATGAAGGAAATAGGAGTGAAAGTGGAGTGCATCTATGAAAAGGACTCCTGTCGGGGGAACAACCGACTGGAGAGGATCCAGAAACATAAACATGGCTATAATTGACTTAAGTTGTTTTTTTTAAAAGGAAGGCAGGCAACATCTCGAGTAATGAGACAGTTGAACTGAAGCTGACACACATATTTATTACATCAACTTTCCCCAATTATCTTTGAAATATTGCAGTTTCATCTACCACGACAGCTGCTGAACACAAGCTCTAGTTCGGAGTGTTAAACATGCGCAGGTTTGGACGGGCTTCAACCTCTGGTGGAGCGGAATGGCTGCATTTCTGGACATGCGGGCGACACTTAAAAAAAATAAATAAAAAAGGTAAAAAGTCGCACTGACTGACCAACAAAAAAGAAAAAAAACACCCGAGGATATTTGTTCACTTTCTGAAGACAAAGTGTGACAAGGATGGAGCTAAGACAAGAGAAAAGGCTCATTTACTCCGCTTCCTGAGTGACGTTTAAAGTGGTGTCAGCATCTGCAGAGCGTTGAGGGAGGACGCGGTAAAAAACAAATGATCCCCCCTGCTTGACTAATGCTGCACCACTCCCACTGGAGAGTGATATGGATTATATCTCATGCGATACACCCCCTCCACCACCACCAATTACCCCATTCCATCCTACCCTTCCCGGCAGTGTGGAGCCTTTTACAGCAAATTACCGCTTCTGTAATTGGAAAAATCATCACCGAAAATCTAAACAGAGACGGCATCTGTGGCTCTCTTTTTTGCACCAGCCTCCGCTGCTCCGCTCTCTGCCACCTGTCGAGCCTCATTGACTGCAGCTAATGCCCTGCTTTGATTGCGAGGAGTCCAAATATATTCAGAAGATGGCCCCGTGCATCATTTGGCGGAAGAGGACCGGGGAGTTTTGAGCCTCAGCCAATTTTGAAGAGAACCCCATTTGGACCTGTAAAGTGGATCACCACTGCGAAAAGTGCCATTCAGCCATTTAGCTTCAGGTAATAGACCCAGAAGTTGACATTCATGCAAATCGTGCTCGCTACGAGGGCGAAGAACAAGGAGGAAGACGCCGGGAATCAAAGCAACCCCGTCTTAAACAGACAGATGAGCTGACCTTTTAGAAGATAAGTTGTGTATCTGATTGAATAATGAATGCCTTAGGAGTGTGAGTGTGTGTGATCTCTAAATATGGCTTTTGATGCAATGGCATGGAAGATAGAAAGTGGAAAAACAGCAGCAGTGGCTGCTGCATCTACTGCAACTTGAATTCCCCTGCTCTATTATTTTGTTGACTGTAGGTACGTATATAAATGCCACGGCTACAAGGCCTCGTACACCCTTCACCTGAATAAAAGACAAGGTGTACAAGACAGATGGACAAAGACGCATGGGCCACAATCTGGGTAAATTCTTCACAGAAAGAAGCACTTTTGAGCGAGCGCTAATGGATTAAACGGCAACACCTTTTACTTTTTAAAATGAAAACGATGATGGTGTTACAGAGAAGCAGCTTTAGCGTTAACATGACCGCAATACATTGAGAGAACGGAATTACAATTACAGCCATTCTCCCCTAATTGTATGGAGCCGTTTAATAACAATTCAACATCATTAGCACAGATTAAGCACGGTGTTGCAATTCTCTTGTCGGTTTTCTGAAATTCATGAGGCCTTTTTCGTCACATCACACCTCGTTCCTTTACTTCATTGTTTAATTAGACTGTTCGACAAAGAACTCGCATGATTAAGAAGAAAAAAAAAAAACTTCCTCAAATGCGTCTGAAATAAGAAGTCCTTTCATAACGCCGTGGTGTAGGAGTTAATTATCTCAACCCCTGACTGACTTGCCACAGGAAGATATTTCACCCAGAATGAAGTAAAAATATGGAAAACACTGCAGGCAGTTCTGCGATAGCAATTATAAACGCGCACCCTTGTTTTTTATTAAGCTCTTTTGTAAAAAGTTATCATCACTCGGCATCCAATTAGCGGGCCACTCATCCTGATCAATATGAAATGCTACAGTAACTCGCATGTCTTCTTATTGAAATAGACACCGTTACTGTGGCAACTTGCCTCCGCTGAATATAGAAGTTGGACTTGAAAAGAAAGATGCTGATGCTGCGAGACTGCTGCAGGGAGGACATGTCGGCCGGAGACGTCGTGCGGGAAAACATACACTAAAAGGGGGGGGAACCGACACAGAGTGGACGAATAAGCCAACATGAAAAACGACAATTGGCAGGAAAGAAAATGAATAAGATTGAAAGATTACATTTCAAAAGTGATGGAATTAAACTCCAAAAGACAGAAATAGGCCTGGTTTGAAGTGTAGCCAGAGAGAACAGCTCCCTGCCTGCCTTGCTCATTCAGTAGCCGGGTCCAGCATCATTAGGTGATGAACAGCTGCTGTGTGTAAAAGGTAGAAGTGTGAATAATGTGGACGGAGTGGCACCTGGTGGGGGGGAGGAGAGAGAATGACTCTACTCCTTATGAGTCTGTATGGGTGCCAGGAATCGAGCGCCAGACAGGATGTACCGCCAACTGTGGGCCGCAGCTGAGGCTTGAGGTGGGTAGAAATGTGAGTGTGTGTGTGTGTTTCGGTCAGGGCCCAGGCGGGCCTGCAATCCAGCCCCATGGACGTGATAATTGGAGTGCCTAAGAATCCGAATAAGGCTGCTAACTTGGCAAAGAAACCTCTAAGAATGTCGCCCAGTGATGGAGTCTTTGGGCCAGGAAGGCCACGCAGGCCTGAGTGTTGTATCTTACTTACACACACACAAATCAGGTGTGCATGCAACATACTGAGCAGGGGATAGGCAAGCACAAGTTACACACATAGACCACACATCGTGCACAGGATTACGCATCTGCACGAAGCATCCGATTCATCCCTCTAGCTCGAATCGAAACCTCCCTAAAGTCGTACTCTCAGTGGAATTGGAGCACAGTTTATGAGTTTTTCGGGAAAAAAATACTCCTGTACTTTATGTCTTTGATTAAAAAAAAAGAATAATTTAAAAATCGCAGAGCATCCAATGCTCAGGACACAGCCATTACGGCTACACACCCATTAAGTCTTCGGGGCTATATTTAGAGGTTGTTTTTTTTTAATTACGTCGACTCCCCTAGCATAGCGGCAGAGCAACAACCATGTACGGCACAGAGTCACTTATTCCCCCCCTGTGCCTGGAGAGGCCTTCGTCTTCTAGTGTCCAAGGTCACACAGATCTATGATGGCCCCCCTCTGACAGTAATTACACATCGCCTCCAGAGACAGCGAGAGCGAGAGAGCAACACACAGAAGGAAAACAGCGGAGAGAGAAAAGAGAGAAAGCATTACCGGGGAAGAGACAATGTGTGCGAGGAGGAAAGTGAGACAATGAGAGATGAACGCACACAGCAACAGATAAAGACCCTGAAAATAAACAAAATAAAATAAAGGATTAAAGAGTGCAATCCCTCAAGCTTCTCAGTGACTTGGACAAAAAACATTCCTAATGTGAAATCAAATCACTTATCGAGCTTGGGTAAAGTGTGTGGGGGGGTGCAGCACTTAAGAGTAATTAAATGGAAAAAGGGGAAAGACACAGAGCGCTTTAGGAGCCCCGGAGAATGAAAGATATGATATGAGAATCATTTAGCACAGAGATCATTTCACGGGCCGACGTGTGTTCATTTACACGCAACAACAGTTGTGTAGTTTCACCCACGACCACGATAAATAAATAGATATCCTGCCGTAGAAAACAGCCCACAAGGTTAATGGTCTGGATACGGCTTTTACATATGTTGTTGTTTTTAAATCTTCTTTATTGCTCTGTAACAGATGTACTTCCCACTTACTGCATGCTATTTACAACATCTGGTATCTTGCCCTCCTGGAATGCCATTATCTGCATCATTATTTCTTTCTACCCTTTGCTCTTCTGTATATGGCACTCTCCATCATATCCCATTCACACTGGGTTGGAATATGTATCTATTTGTCTCTTCATGTTTGAAACGATGGTTCCTACCTCCTGCTCCGTATTGTTAGCATTGTCATGCTACCTGGAATATGTTTTTTTTGTTCTCTACTCGCTGCTGTGACGGTGTAATTTTCCCACGTCGAATCAATAAAGCTCATCGTATCTTATTGAAGCAACTGTTGAAACAAAATGGGTTCTTAACTGCAGATATAAAAATACCTCTCTCCATCAGTCCCAGCTGCATTTTAAATCATTTTTTGTTTCTATAAATACCGCTAACGTCCATGATTGGTTTTACACGCACGATAAAAGCTGTGGATTGTTGAAGTTAAGGAAATGGGCTCGCACCCACCATCGACGGCAAAAACGGTTTCATTCTCTCCTTCAAGTTACTCTCAGTGAGGCTTGTTCCCGGCTTCCACACTGAACATCAGGCGAGACCTCAAGATCTCAAGGGTAGTCAAGCAGTACTCAATGAGAGGGTTTAGTTTTCTGGCACATGGAGTGCTGGTAGGGGTTGCCAAAAAACACTGACTGGAAATTTGACTCTGATCTTAGCCAGTCAATTTTGAAATGGGAGCGGAGAGCGTGGGTAGGGGTTGTTGAAGTGAACAACCCAACTCGCAGCATAATGTGGGTCTAAGGAGGTCAATTTGTGATGAGATGCATCAGGAGAGTGTTTATTCAACTCTGTGGTAAGTTGTTGATTGTATTTGAACACTGCATGCACTGAGGGAAAGTGTTAACGAGCCGCAGGAACGCTCCCACAACGGTGCGTTGTATTTTGTTAAACTGCGGTGATGGTCACAGTGTATCCTTCGCTTGCCGCGTTCAAATTTGAAGTGTAAGCATGTGTTCTTTGTTCTGAATCAGTTACTTAAACATGACTTGTTAGAGGTTAATTGGTCTTGCCAAAGGGCTGCACACGCGGGATGAGAAACCTCATAGCACACATAACATCCTATTTGTCACGGTGTGGAGCATCAACCGCGGCACACATTTGAACCCTTCTACCGTTTATAAGAAGAGTTGTGTCGTAATCAGTTGCAGTCACAAGCGTATTTATGATAGTCAGACTCTGCTTCCGAGCTTATGAGAGTATATAAACTCCTTCACTTCAGATATCGAGGGAAAGGGAAGAGAGGGAGAGAGGGGGGGGGGGGGGGGGGGTGGAACATGTAATGATATTGCAAAGCACTCCGCTTGTATGATTTTACAGGCCCTAACACTTTGATGTGCTCTTCAAGGGGTTGGTATGACTTAATGTAGCTTTGAGGGAGCGTCAGCGAAAATGAAAGAGACCAAGGGAGAAAAAGAGATGGGGGGGGGGGGAAATAACATGATATGGAGGGGGATGAGGAGGAGGAGGCAGGGGTGAGGACACTTTTTTTCTTTTTTTTTAATTGCATGTAAGCCTTTTGGTGGAAGAACACCAATTAAAGGGGAAACAATTTATAAAAAGGCCCGAGCATTGCTGGATCATCTAAAAAATTAAATAAAAAAAATCAAGCCTTTACAGGTGAAAATATTACATAACGCACAGCTTTCCTGTCAAAATACACTGAGAGCAGCAGTACAAAGAAAAATGCAGTTTGTTACATTCAAAAGTACAATTGAGGCCCAAATGTTTTTAACACTCATGTGTGTGACTGGATTAGTATGGTGCGAGTGATAATTAGGCTCAGATTGGCAGTAAATGAAGGCTAATTAATTAATTAATCACAGCAAACTAAGGTGGCCAAAGTACATTTCATGGCCTCCGACAGTCGAGTGCCAGTGAAGCCAGATGTGCGGGGCGGCAGTGAGAGGAAGGCCTCCGCATCCTATACCGCTCCCCGCACACAAACTGGCAGCCGATGAAGGGACAGTGAGCGGCATGTAGGCTTCAGATCTCTTCCAGCTAGTTTGTGAGCTCGGGGTTTTTTGGTGTAATCGTGACAATGATTAAGTCACAAAATCAGAGGTGTCAAGGACAGGTTGGTTCAAACCCTGAAACTCCTCCATGGATCACAAATGAAACCCTTTTTTTTTTCATGGCTGGACCACATTTCTCTGAATATTACTCTGAAAAGAGAAATAAATTCTCTCATTATGCGGACCTTAAAACATTGACTAGTGTTGCTTAGTTACTGGTGTTTCCTTGGACAACTTGCTGACAACAAACTGATGTGTGTGTGTGTGTGTGTGTGTGCACTTGTAATTAAACACAGAGACACATGTATACATACAGACACCATTTTGATCTCGCAGCGGACGGGCCATTAAGTATACTACCTAAAAGACTAACCATTACCCAGAACACAACAGAATGGAGGGAGGCATTATGTGTGCGTTCATTCATGTTGTACACACACACACACACACACACACACACACAGCTTGTCAGAGGGAGCAGCCATGTGAGAATACTAGGGATTGTTAGTTTTCCCATCTACGAACTTTTCTCCCCCCCGTCATTGGTGACAAGAGGGGCCGGTGTGATTTATTCCTGTCATTCAGTCGTAATAACAAGTAGGACGTCCTTTGTTTGGTCTCTGATGGTGGCAGAGATGCTGCAGCAAGGGATGAGGTGAATGTCAGAGTGGCAGAGATAATTGCCAAGTCTAAAGTCAGCGTGGTGTTCAAAAAAAGGGATTTGTGTCGGATTGTATAGGATGATGAAATACTCGTTTACTAATTCCCATTTCAATTACACACTTAATCCTGTGTCGAATTTTGTCTATCTGACAAATATCATTCACGCATTCTTTCACACACACACACACACGATCATTAACATACCTGTCTCTACGTCCTGGGTGTAGAAGTGCAGGGTGTCGCAGATTTCGGTGACGTATACGGCTCTGTAGTTGGCCACTCGTTCCTTCTCTTCCGTTACATACACAACCTCCTCTACTGGTTTCTCCTCGTAATTGGCCCAGACCTACGACACACACACGGGACACAGACAGGTCAGTGACAAATACCAGATCAATCGAGACACAACAGTGATCGACACTCTTCTGACTAATGACTTCCCAAGCACGTCTCCGTGAGTTTCAATGCACGGGACTCAACTTTGGACACTGGACCATTAGCTCCACTTTGTCCTCAATGTGTGTGTTCCTGTACTTGCATCTATTTTTAAGAGGCAACTTGAGATTTAGACCTTGAGAATGACAGCAGTTATGTAACACGAGGACATTTGAGCTAGTCTTTGCTTCTTTAAGTGGCCTTTTTTAGGGTTCAGTCTTGGGTTAAAGTAAGAATTGGGCAAATACCAGACTAGAGGTTAGCCATGTAGTGTTAGTGATACGAGGTTCCTCACAAGCATAGCTGTGTGTGTGGCTGCATCCTTTCTATGCTGCATCAAGGTTACTTCTCTTTCAGCTCCCCACAGAGAAACAGAGGGCAGGAGTATCATTAGGGAGAAGTGCTTTGCCTTGGGCTACATATCAAACTGCATGGATGTCAGTGTGTGTGTGTGTGTGTGTGTGTGTGTGTGTGTGTGTGTGTGTGTGTGTGTATGTGCGCGCGCATGTTTACAGAGTGCAAGGGATGCAGCAGAAAGAGAGGCTGGTTGTCAAGACTGCATACAGGCTGTTTGTATACAGCTTTGAGTTCAGTAATTGTACTGCACACGTGCACCAACACAGGACGGGTCAGGATGAAAGCAAACTAATCAACTCCCTGCAGATGAAGGGGAGCGCAGGAGATGTACAGGAGGAGACGGGGAGTGAAGATGGGCGGGGAACTCAAAAGTCAAAAAGTGCAACCAAGCTTCACAGTGCTCTAACTTCTAGTGCTGCAGCAGCGGCAGCAGCAGCAGCAGCAGCAGCAGCAGCAGCAGCAGCAGCAGCAGCAGCAGCAGCAGCAGCAGCAGCAGCAGCAGCACAGCTTGTTACCGTTCCTTTCTGCAGGCTATTTGGGAAGTGTTTACTTTTAAAGGTTACAGAAGGAGGGGGAAAGAGGCAGACTGAGTTTTTTTTTTTTTTACTTACACAGCGCAGCGATATTAGCCAATTAGGTTCTGGCTAATTATTTAACTGCATGGTATCATCGAGCTAATTAGATTAGCTAGTTTTAATGTTGTCATTTTTCACTCTGCCTTAGCTCATCCGCAGAGCTACGCTTGTGTTAAGGCTCAGTTAATCACACCCGAGGCTTTTCTTTTTTTTTTTATATGCTTCAGTATGCGAAGATTATCCTTTTACCTCATTGATGTGGTGATGTACAGTGGCAAGGCAAGTTTATTTGTATAGCACATTTCAACAACAAGGTCATTCAAAGTGCTTCACATAAAACCATTAAAAGCATCAAAACATAAGGCAAAAGAAAAGGAGATTTAAAAACAATTAAGAACATTCATTAAAACATTAAAAAACAGTGCAGGAAATAAAATGCAGTAGTAAAATGCAGAAATGCAGAAAATTGATTCATATATGAATTGAATGTGGTTCAATTAAAGGCAGCAGCAAACAGAAAAGTCTTCAATCTTGATTTAAATGAGCTGAGGGTCTCAGCAGACCTGCAGCTTTCGGGTACTTTGTTCCAGATATGTGGAGCAGAAAAACTGAACGCTGCTTCTCCATGTTTAGTTCTGACTCTGGGAACAGAAAGTAGACCGGTCCCAGACGACCTGAGGGGTCGGGATGGTTCATAAGGTAGCAGCAGATCAGAGATGTATTTTGGCCCTAAACCATTCAGTGCTTTGTAAACCAACAGCAGGATTTTAAAGTCAATTCTTTGTTGGACAGGAAGCCAGTGCAAAGACCTCAGAACTGGAGTGATGTGATCCACCCTCCTGGTCTTAGTGAGGACTCGAGCTGCAGCGTTCTGAATCAGCTGCAGCTTTCTGACGGACTTTTTACAGAGACCTGTAAACACACCGTTACAGTAGTCCAGTCTGCTGAAGATAAATGCGTGGACAAGTTTTTCCAAATCCTGTTGAGACATAAATCCTCTAATCCTTGATATATTCTTCAGGTGATAGTAGGCTGATTTTGTAATTGTCTTGATATGGCTGTTCAGGTTGAGGTCTGAATCCATAACTACACCTAGATTTCTGGCTTGGTTTGTGGGTTTTAACATCAGTGATTGAAGCTGAGCGGTGATTTTCAATTGTTCATCCTTGGTACCAAAAACAATTACTTCTGTTTTATCTTTGTTTAATTGAAGAAAATTCTGGCACATCCAGTTGTTGATTTGTTCAATGCAGTTACCCAGCCCTTGTATGGGATTATAGTCCCCTGGTGACATAGTTATGTAGATTTGTGTGTCGTCTGCATAATTATGATAACACACTTTGTTGTTTTCCATAATCTGAGCTCGTGGAAGCATGTAGATGTTGAACAGAAGAGGCCCCCGTGTTGAACCTTGGGGAACACCACATGTCATTTTAGTCAGCTCTGATGTGTAATCAGCTACAGACACAAAGTATTCTCGGTCCTTCAAGTAGGATTCAAACCAGTTAAGTGCTGTGCCAGAGAGTCCCACCCAGATTTTTAGTCTTTCTAGGAGTATGGCATGGTCGACCGTGTAGAATGCAGCACTGAGATCCAGTAACACTTAGACTGAACTTCTGCCATTGTCTATGTTTAAGTGGATGTCGTTGAAAACCTTAACAAGAGCAGTTTCAGTGCTGTGGTGCTGTCGAAAGCCTGACTGGAAAACATCAAAGCAGTTATTTATGGCCAAGAAGTTGGTCAGCTGTTGGAAAACCGCTTTTTCAATTATTTTACTTAAAAATGGGAGGTTTGATATTGGCCTATAATTTTTCATTGTTGCGGAGTCTAAACTAGCCTTCTTTAGGAGCGGTTTAATAACTGCAGTTTTTATGGCTTGTGGGAAGACACCTGAGAGAAGGGATGTGTTTACAATTTGTAAAAGATCAGTGTTCATGCAGTTTGAAATATTTTTGAAAAAGTGTGTTGGTAGAATATCCAAGCAGCAGGAGGATGACTTCAGATGTTGTATAATGTCTTCTAGGCTTCTACGGTCGATTGAATGAAATTGTGTCATGATATTTGAATGGATGTTATTCAGAGATCGGGACAACACATATCCTGTGGTTGGTGTGGAGGCACGCAAGGGTGTTACAGTAGCAAACTGTGCACGTGTGTGTGTGTGCACGCTAGCGACAGAAATTGTTCACTTTGATTTGATTTGAAGGAATAAAGAAAACAACAATAGTCACCATGGAAGAATCGCTTCCAACTGTGACAGAAGAAGTGAGTGCTGCTGCCCGGCCTACACCCCCCCCCCCCCCGAACAAAAGACAGGGTCATACGACCCAATTACATTCAATTATTCATCCCACAAACTCTGCAAAAAGAAAGGGAAAAAAAAGGAAAATAGCTGGAGAAGAGAAGGGAATAAGGACGGATAATTTCTGGGGATTGAGGGCGAGGAAGGTTAATGAAGACCGAAAACGCATCCACGCTCCATAAACCCCGAGATCAACCCGGATTCTTTTCTTTTCTTGTACGGCATTAGACGGGCGTGTGCATTATTAACACACTTAACATACAGCCATATGCGCAGGCACAAATGCTGGAGTACAAACATGCTTCCCCACAATTGTAATGGAGCTGACATGGCTTGGCTTTTAATCAAACCTGCAGCACCGATTAGGGAAGGCAAAGATTAGTGTGTCACCTTGTATCAGACCGGCGGCCATCAGTGTGGCACCTTTAGGGTAGCGGCAAGTGGGTGGGTTTACGGTGGGATTGGAAACCAAGCACAGCTGTGAGGCTTCATGTTGACCTCTTGTTTTGCGTGTCGAGCGTGGATGTCATTGTGACAAGAGGCGGGTACAAAGACCGACATTTGCCTCCTCGTTGAAAGTTCTACTTTCTGCTCTAAGAAGCACTGCAGGAGCTGAAAACACAACTAGGCTGCTCGACTGGAATTGAGGAGGTTGCACAACGACATGCAAAGTCAATGAAAAGACACAAACGGAGGCGAACTGATGCAGATTTGTTCCAACAGTACGTTCACAAAGGCGGGAAAATAAAAGGCAGGCGGTCTCTTGCCTCCCATTCAATCTGGAATATCTTTGAGGTTCCTCTTGCGCCGAGTGTGTTATTTACATATATCTACTCCGACTCGGTGGACTGGCGGCTGCAAACTGCTGTGTATTTGTTGTCTGTTACAGTCGATGAAAAGGCTAAAATGTCTGCTGCTGGACATTTTCAAACAGTGAAACCTTTTATTGTCATTTGGCATCTTAGAACCTCTGACAATGCTCCTTGTATAGCTGTAGAGCTGTAGAGCTGCTTCCTCTAATCTCTTCGTATCGGCATGTGTGAATTGGGGCAAATGCTACACGGAAGGCATAGCGTTAGCAGCATGTTAGAATAGCAGCAGCGGTAGATTCAGCCTAGTTGTTGTCATTTTTCTATTTAAAATATTGAATGTAAATCAATTCGTTGAATTTCTCACCCACACAATTCACACAAACGGCACGTAAACATTGACAGTCATTTGACTGTTGGCCTTTTTTTCTCTCCGCAATATTAGCATCTCTGTAGAGCTTCATCTCTTGTTAAAAGCACGAATAAGTGCACAGATACGCGCGCACACATAACCGCCGCGCCCGGGGCTGATGACCTTCCGTGAGCAGCCAACCATCCCGTTTGTTCCACTTGACTGCAGGTATGTGACTGCTGCTCCTGCTCTGCAACTGCAGCCAGACGCTAGAGCCACCAAGCTGCCAGAGACAATGACACACACACAGAGCGAGAGAGAGAGCGAGAGAGCGAGAGGAGAGAGCGATAGAAAGATGGGGAAAAGGGAAAAGTGGCAGGCCATTAAGCTCGGGCTGAAAGGACAACAAGTCCTAATAACGGCGGCCGAGCTGAGAGAGATGGTAGGTTAGGCTGACATTCACAACTCCTGAATGACAAAACACACCTACAGCAAAGAGACGCCGGGGCAACACGGCACTATCGACACACTGGCCTGTTTAGGACTGTTCCCATTTCTAGTTCAACAATCTGTTGACCTTTAATTCTCTTACACATTTATTTCGTTGTTTCTTGTATCTACAACACAGCTTTCTCATCCGATTCTTCTTTCAGTAGAAAATGAGAATTTTACAACTCTAATAAAACACGTTCTTTTCATAGAAATGATGACGTTCTAAGAAACCAGCCACTGTACCTTCTAACAGCCAACACGGCCTCTTACACGAGTGAAACCTGGATGCCAAATGTCAAGCGTTCCCGCAGGAGGAATACCTCGTTATACCCAAACCCTCACAGCGCTGCACTGGTGGAGAGAGCCTTCATTTCCCTGCCTGGCACACCGGATACCTCGCTGACGGAGGAGAAGCTCTTTGACGAGTGCGGCTCTGCTTCGCAGCGCTAACTAGGCTGCTGATTAGCTTAGTGATGATTTGTCAGAGTACTTTTTTTTGTAATTTGATGAACGGTGAACGACTAAGCAAGTGTTGCTACGTTTCTAGATTCATACAAGCACAGGTGGGTGAATACACAGACAGATGGATGACTACACACACACACACATAGTGCCAGAACAAGAGGGTGAGGGCTGGTTTGAACACCGATTAAAGGTGGCAGTGTGTCAATACAAAAATATCGCCACTGCTCCCTAAAGTACATGCTATGCACTTTGTTAGCATGCAAGTGCCCCACTTAGTATAATAAAAAAATAATAAAGGGTTTGGTTTAAACTTCTAACTTTCACGAGAAACATTTGTAGGGTAGTTGAAATTAAATACTCATATCTTTGGCTTACACGATGTTTTGAACTGAATCTTTAAAAGTGTAAAATTATTCGAGAACCCACACTCCAATTAAGAACATCAGACACCCTTCTTCTAATTAAACTCCGAAGAGAGCGCTCCTCGAAATAAAAGAGCGTGACACAATGCAGCCATCGCAAACTAGCAGTAACACTGAGTAATACGAAGGAGATAATACAGAGTGGTCTCTCCCTCTCTTCTTACATAATTCCATTGTTAATTCATTACCCAATCACACTTGGAGAACAATTGAAATCAATAGGAGCATGTTAGTCATAAGACCGCACTTTGTTAATCAATTTAGCCTCCATTATATCCCCGATGAAGCCCCTTTTAGAGAGAACGGTTAATTAATTCAACCGAGGGCACGTTCTGCTTACTGCACCATTCATTTGATCCTTTTTAGACGCTAGCACGGTGAGCTTGCCTCAGACAACACAACAATCAAAGACACGTATGGGGGGGAGTGAGTAAAGGCTGCATATTCAAGTGAAGAGTTAAACAGGACCTGAACTCGTGCTCCGTGTAGTAAAACACTCTGTGCTTAAATCTATCCAAAGAGTGGCGCTTTATAACTCTGCCTTTATGTCCTATGTTCAGTATGCAGGGTATTCCCTCCATGACATGGTGTAGAGAAGTTAACCCTGTAATTTACAACTCGCTCTCGTGTCATTGGTACACAAAGTGAGAAAGAGCTCATTATAAATCTGCATTGGAGGCACGTTCAGGTTGGTGTGGCAGAAAAGGTGGAAGACCCTGGATTTCCTGTTGCTCCGTGGTGTCGTCTGTATCGACGAAGCCATTAGAGGCGGAAAGTGATCAACGAGACAGACAATTGCTTCACTGAGGGGGCAATCTGCCATATCACAGCTGCTGGGATTACGCTGCCGCCTCTTAAAGTCACAGGAACCGTGTCAGTAACGCTTTCAAGTGTATCTGCTGTGTGTACAGTACAAACACATGCCAAAACATGACGTTTCTAATAGTAACTCACCATATTTAGGGTGCATGGGCAGTAGCTTGTCATCAATAATTCATATTACCACAAGAGGTGAAAGGTTAATGGCTGCAATACAGTAAGTGCTGTTATTGTTGACAGAATGTGATGCGATGGGGACAAAAAAAAAGCAAATAAATATTCCGCATCGGGCCATTTTACTATAAATATGCATCTGAACGTGGAGAAGAACTCCACACATCTTGCCTGAGTGACAGGCGGACGATACCAGAGCGCTGCGCTCTGATTTACTGACAGTTTAAGAGTTCGTCTGAGGCTCAGAGATCACAATGTACGGGACACAACAGACACTTTTGTCATTATTGATCTCGATTGGACAGTGAGTTGAATGACAGGTGTCGGGGTGGCCCATTCGCATCTCGCGCTGCAAAGAGGAAAGACGTTAACCCGACGCAACAGCCTGGCCCCCGCAGAGGCCCGCCTCCAAGGTTAAGAGGGGTTCTTGGTACATTAACGCTGATCGCTCACCTTGTCGTGGCGCGATAAGTGCAAGAAGTAAGAGCGGGCCGGCCAGGACGAGGATTGATTTACAGGAAGGCGGAGTTTTATTGTATGCAAGCTTCTTTGTCGTGCCTTCCCCCTGATGTCCTCATATTCAGACATAGTGCATGGCAGCCTTGCGTCATAAATCATTCGGGCTGGGCAAAGCACACACAAACACGTGTATGCGCACAGAGGCACGGCCGTGGCCTTGGGAAGAATTGGTCCAGGTTGAGCTACGACGTGGTGGCGACATGGTTCCCGCCGCAGCGGGCTAATGCGGTGCGACTGCTTACGGGCCTGCAAGGCCACGCGACGCCGGTAACGTAAAACGACGGCTGCACACGGGGCCGATTTGACAAGCTGTAAAAACCTGAAATCGCACTAGTAGATCATGTTTGAGGAGGCAATTGGTTTTAACACATCGAGTACACACGAGGAATTCTAAAGGCGAGGTATGAGACACTAAGAACAATCTGGAGAGGTGAAACTGATGCTATCCTCAAATATTTCAAGAAGGAAGCTAGTATTTTTGAAGAGAAAACTCGAAATAATGATGGATTTTCAACTATTAACTCGAAAACACATCCCAAGGAGATGAGGCTACACGGACCACCACTGGAACTCAATCAATCCTGCTCTTCTTAAAGAAGAATATCACAAAATAAGTGTCCACTTTCACATTCCGAGCCAAACACAGAGAGGGGAGAGCAGGAGACGGGCCGAGGGACGAGTCTCTCGGATGTGGTTACTTAGCAGATAAATTATGCATTAAAACTGCACAGGTGGTGCGGGACGGGGTTTGTAGGTGAAGGGAGGGAGCCGAGCAGCTGGGGGGGAATTGATGACAGGAACGGAGGAGCGAGCTAGGATGAGAGGGGCGAAGAAGAGAGAAAGAGATACTGCCTATAGCTTCATATCGCAGCCAACAGATGTTCTCCCATCACACAGGCAGCAGGCAGGCGACGGGGGTGCTCAACCCCGGCTTACACGACCCCCTCTCGTGGTGCCGCCAACAGTCGAGGGCTCGCAAACGACCGAAGGCTATCAGGATGCTAACTTGTTTATTTAATATCCACTTACACATGTTGGGAGAAGCCCTGTCGGCACGTTGCCAATGAAATATCAGCAAGAAGAACGCAAGTAGGTCCGTTTATTTATATCGCGCTGCTCAGAAGCGGACGTAACGAAGTGCTTCACAATAAAGGACAAAGAAAAAAGAAGCAATTCAACTAAAACAATGAAACAACTGGCCACTGATGGAGATTGGTGATATGTGAGCTTAGGGGGCTTTTTTTGTTGTCACTGGAGCAGCCTTTAACAGATGATCAAGCCAAACAAGATGTCGTCAGAGCAAAACAACAAGCAAACTTCTTCAAATCTTCAAATGGCGTAGACAGAGAGGCAGAAAGAAAAGAGAGAGTGGGAGACAAAAATAATTAAGCTGCAGCCAAACAAACACTTTGTCTGATTGTGTATCATGATAACCTTGGTATAAAAGAGAGGTGCTGCTTGAAGGAGAGAGGGAGGCGAGCACTTCGAGCGTCGCTTGATTTCTGTTTGATAACTAGGTTTGCTGGCCATGAGCTGATTTTGCATTTGTTTTTGCATTATATGTGTTGTGCCAGAAGCCTTCCCCACGCCATGCGCTTGTCCTTCACTTTTATTCTGTGTTGATTGTGTGAAGTTCCGCCTCTTTCTATGAACACGCCCACCTGGAACAACGGCATGCGGGATGAAAGTGGGCGAATACACAACATTTAAGCCCACCTAATGCCCACCCTCTGTCGTTCCTCTCATCCTGCCTCTGTATGAGATGTTGATCAAATAAAGCAGATTATCATCGATTATTGTTTTTAGACCTTAAAGTGAGACGGAGAGGAACAGAAAAACGGGTTCAATGTAGAACGATTAAGAAAGAGGACTACCTGTATGTTATAGTGTATAAGTATGCAATTAATAGGCAAATTAATTCACTTTTTAATTAGCAGGCGAGTCTGTCCAAGCTTGCCAAAGTGTTGCCATGACGACTGGTGTTCCAGAGTTATCCTTCCTCTCTCTGTGCAGGACTTCTGATCACAGCCTCCACTACCTCGTTCTTCCACTTCCCAGACAGGTTAATATGGATCTGGCTATGGCGATGGAAAGGAGGGAAGAGAGGAAAATAGAAGGAGGGCTGGGAGTGGGGGGTGGGCAATATCACATCACAGGTAGAGCTCCTTGAAGTCTCTGAATCGCTTCGCACATCTCGCAATTTGTGAAGCGATTCAAAAGGTCTGCCGCCGTTCGTGAAGAGCTGCTCCGCCGGGTTTGAGAAAAAAACGGAGCCAATCAGCATCCTCGCAGGACCGAGGCAGAGACCGTCGTGTGCGTGTCCAAACTAATCTGGTGACGCGGGCCTGAAATCAACACAGCTACAACCGCTCAAGATGGGGTTTCTGAATCATTCTAAATAATTATACGACTCAACAGTCTCAGGTGTCAATTTTCTCCACCCAAGAAACGCATTGGATCCACGCTGACACACAGATGCAGGAGCAGGAAGGGAGCAGGAAGGGAACGATAAAGTGGGAAAAAGACAGAAACAAACGAGGGGCGAAGAGAGACTGGTACAACAGGGGGAACGGGAAGTGCAGCGATGACGAGAGCCTGTTTACGTAACTGTCTGAGAGAGCGAGAGCGCGAGCGAGAGAGAGAGAGAATTCTGTGTAGAATGCACAGAAACACAAAACTAGCAGAGTGGTCCCATTCTCTTGATTTATAGTGTTTACTGCAGGCTAACCGACCAGGAGGCTGAACACAGCAGCGCTGGACTGACCTAAATTACTTGTGGAACATTCAAGGATTCATCAAGAATTATCTCCAACCCGGAAAAAAAAAAAAGTGTCATGTTGGTGACAAAGAGGCGACAGAGGAGGACAGGCGCTGAGTTATTTCAGGTAGCTTGTCCACCCCGTTAATAAAGCCTTCCGCCCTCTCAGTTTGACTGAGGAGATGGATTAAGCCAGCCACACCTCTAATGGTCAGCCCAAGAGGAACACATCAACACACGTGCTCTCGCAAACTATTTCTTTAAATATTGGGGTAATATGAATTGGCTTAATCAAGTAAAAATAGAATGTATGGGTTTGAAATGATATACGAGAGTTCAGAGTATTTAAAAACATTACAACTGTATGAAAGGTGCTTCAGAAATTCCCACATCTCGCCCTGCTTCCTTTTTATCCATCCATCTATTCCCCTCTCCGCATGTCAACGCGCTCCAAGGTTGACGGCCCGTGAAAAAGGACCCATCTATTTTCTATTTAGGGCCCGGCGTTTTCTTCCGAGCTTTAACAAACATGTCGAATGCCTTTCCACGAACCCGCAACTGCAGTGCACTGGCATTTCATGACTTGACTGGGAGGGTCACGAGAACATATTTCATTGTGTCGGACAGTGTGACAATCCCTGGGAGGCCACTGAAGAAACTAAAATATGAGGCGCCCAGATAAACCTTCCAGCTGACGGGCAGTTGGCAGGAACGTGGCTCGTACAGTGGGTACTCCAGGTGCTGGAGCGAAAACACATGAAAACAAGTGAGAGAAATGCAGAAGAATGAGAGCCAGTGGAGAAGCTGTCATGAGGCGAACAGAGGAAGAAAAATAAAATAAGCAAATGCATTTCGGAGTGGAATTGGCTGCTCCACCAAGACCGGTCTGCCAATGTGTGGAGGACTCCGTCTGTGAACAGGTAATAAAGAGGAGTGATGAGGCTCTAAGCTTCTTCTCCCCAGTCTGGCTTTAGGGTAGACTGATCTGCCTCAACCGAGGATGGATCTAGAAGACGGCGTGTTTATTAGTCTTGGAGTAACAAAGAGCCGAAATGATAATGCATATTTAGCGAGGCCACAGGTGTCAGAGGCAACTAGCACATGTCGGAGTCCTTTTAGGTGACAACAGGCCAGTGGGGGCGATGTCAACAATGTCTGATCGTAATGCCGTGGAACGCCTCAATGCGGAGCTCATTAAATCGGGCAAGGTTTGAAGATCCCGACCGGCAGAGCGAGCATTTAAATGGTGCCCGCAAGAAACAAATATTTAGCATTTCCATTACACAGCAGAGAAGAGCGAGTTTTTCACTCGCCGACCCGGATTAAATGTAGTTAAGTGTGGCTCCGAGCAGGGGCCCGAAAAAAAATGTCAAAGCGTGGTTAAATGACTATAACTTGCGCATCTTTTTTTTTTCTTTGGAGACACTGTTTTCCTTCCTTCCCCTGATTAAACAAGGACCATTACAGAGGACACCTGAAGCAGGGAGGAAAACGTGCCGACTCGATGTTTTCACAATGGATGTTCACACGAGCGGCGCGGCCGATACATCATGGCGGGGGTTGTCTGTACAAACTGCTGCAAGGTTACAGGAATGTCACCAGCACAGGCTCATTCAGTGATTGATCAAATGCATTTTACAGCTTCACAAATATTACAACGAACAGATCGATATAATGCTGAATCGATTCAAACGTTGCAGTGGCGGACCAATCAAAGCGCTGCAGTCTGTACGCTTGTGTTAAGATACGAGGCTCGCTTGCCTGTACTCCGTGCGTTCTAGTGGGGGAGGGAAGCTGTCGGCCACAACCAGTCCTCAGCAAACCGAGTGGAAACGTGTCTCCTTACAGTGGCCCAGGAGGGGCCGACCAGAAAGAAGGAGAACAAATAATCCCAACTCCGGTCAGTGCGTGTCCTTCACACTCGCGTTCATCAGCAGAGATGGTGGAGAAATTGGGGGGGGGAGAGAGAGAGAGCGAGCGAGAGAGAGAGAGAGAGAGAGAAGCCCCAAGATATAAGAGGCAAGGGGACGGGGAGACCTGGGGGTTTGTGTTTGTCTAGTGCGGGTGGCGGAGCCGAGCATGTGTTAATCAGCCATAATGCAACGCACTATGTCATATCACATTATGCTCTCTGCCAGCGTTTCACCAAGGTGTGCGAGGTGTGCGTGTGGGCGTCTGTGTCTGCACATGCTCAGTGTGCCCGAGTAAGCGGGAGCGAGAGACTTAGAGGATGGTGTGTGTGTGTGTGTGTGTGCGGCGCCTCCCCCCATCTGGTTGGTTTGTTTGTGTGCAGACGTGTACACATTGTGTAATCTTCGGCGTATGAAAAGAGCCTCCGTCAGCTCTTTGCTGTAGCGTGGTAGGTGGCTCATTTTGGGCGCGCGGTGCCGAGAGGAAAGATTAGAGCAGGAGTAAACTCACACACCAAGATTACGGCACAGTAAACAAACGGGAAGAGATAAATGGTATGCAGCACACGCGTCTGCACACACTGGGAGTTGTGTGGTATATAACAGGGCGTTACAGTCCTCTCCTTCTTTTCCAGAGATGCGACCCTTGTGGCCACCCTGCAGGGGATGATGTCCCGTCGCTGTGATCCTGCTGTCCTTTCACACTTGCCAACAAACCCCGCAACCTTCGTGGTGCCCGCGTATTGACACGCTGGCATCGGGGCCAAACGTTCACGCACCCAATGTGTTGATGGTTTCCAGGATGCGATCCCCTGAGCCACCGATAGTAGTGTTAGGCTGTGTTAAAGGGCGTCGCTCGGTACCGTCAAGCGTCACTTTAAATAACTCGGAATCTTCATCGGGAGAAATGGTATTCTGCTCAACGTCTGTAAAAACTAAAAGAAGACAGGAAAAGCTGCTACAAATGATGACTTGCCCTGTGAGTCGTGGAACTGTACCAGCCTGTTCTTTGCTACTTACAGTTAAACACTGTGTTACAGTGTGTCAAAAAGATAATGCTGACCCAACGAGAAGCCAAGACCTGTGTTCAATTTTCGAAAACACAAGCGAGACTAGCAGAAATAGATTGCCCGCGGTTGCACAGGTGAACTTTTGGCACAGTTTTAGCCAGTCATCTGAGAAAAAGGGCAGAGAAATGCCAGTTCCAACCTACGGGGCACAGTGTACGAAAAAGAAGCAAAGAGAAGCATATAGAAATTTCAGTTCTTCGGCATGCGTTATCAGAGACACATTCTGAAAAAGGAGGTAGCTTTTCATCTACCTATAGGCCTTATAATATCAACATTCAAAAGTGACAAAGTCTCTCCTCAGTCCTTTCAGAAGGAGCTGGGACATTTCATGACCGTTTCCTCTCAAAGAGACCGGACAAGTATCCCGCCTGGTCATTCATTGAATATCACTTCCCATCGTGGATGTTGTTGCCGTCATGCAGGCCTCCATTTGTTCAATCACAGGGCAACAGTGACTGCAGTAAGCAATAGATGGAGGGATGACGATGGAATGGTAATACAGGTGCAATCTTCCCGTTTACCCCACAAAACGCCATTAGGGCACAATTCTTTCGCGAGGCCTTAATGCAATTTGTGTGAGAAAAGTAATAACGGTAATGATTTCACATTCGCCAGAAAGCGAGCAGAGCCAGGGACCAAACACCGGAACGGGTGAAGTAAGATAAGATAAGATCATTTGCAGGAGCAGCAATGGGATTTGGCGAAAAGAGATTCTAAATGGGAGAAAGTGGGTAGAGTCAGAGAACAGCGTGAAATAGACTCATTCATTTGAAGCTACTTTAATAATAATCCACAGTATATATTGCCTTAGTGACTGCCACCTGCTTATTTCACTACGGGAGGCCGAGAACAAATCGGAAGGAAAAGAGAACAGAAAAAAAAAAAAAGAAGAAGATTGCAACCCAGAGAGCATTTCAATGGCTTCGGGGCTTAGGAAAGCACTGAGCATGGTATTAATAGCGAAGGGACCGTCATCCGTGGAAAACAAGAAAGGCCGCTTGGGTTGACTATTTACAGAAGACGGAGAACAGGCCTATGTAGCAGAAAATGGCCTTTGATTGCATGAGTCACGTTTCTCTGGATAGACTGCCAACCACGGCTAATCCAAACTTCCTACTGCCTGAACTCAAACACACGAGCCCAATTATCTCGACTCACCCACAGCGTGTTCCTGTTTGGCCAGGTGTGGGATGTGCTGACTGGTGAGAAGACACACTTCAGATGGGAGGACAGGGAGGACTTTTTGTTTTTTTACGCACACTCTTTGGTTAGATGGCGAGGTGTTTGGCTTACAAGGCAAGCTGCGCGGCCCGAGAGCGAGAGGCAACTGAAGTGAATTAAAGGGAAACAAAAAAAATTGCAACGTCCTGATCATCGGACTTGCTTACAATGCTAGTCGGCCAATCAACGGAAAATCAAAGTGCTGCGATTTGCTTTCGGAGCGCAAAACAAACCGCCCGGGCCTGAGCCGTGCGTTGATGTATACTTGTGATCGGGCCCTCGGGCAAAGTGCCAGTCAAGTCGGCTGAACTTGCAACTCTGGATTCCACCGAAAGCTGAAAACACGATTATGTACTTCAATCATGCTCGGCCAAGGACACGTCACCCGCATCAATGCCACAACGATGCTGCTTCCAGTACTTTGACGAGTGGAGTATAAGGAACAGCAGCGCGAGCTCCTCCTGGCTTTATGCTTCCGAGGGATTTTATTTTCCTCTCACAAAGGGTACAAGTCATTCAGCTGCCGAATGAGTTAGGCCACAGACCACAATCCAGACCAAAGAAGGAACCGTCCTCCACGATACAAAAAACTGGAAGGCAGCTGAGGGGAACAAGGGCATGACACAGGGCATCTGAGAAGACAGTAATCCGGTTAATAAGGAGGCATTCAAAGATGATTAATTGAACGAGCAGTGGAAGAAAAAAAAGGGGGGGGGGAGTGAAGAGGGTGAGCATACCGTATGTGCACTGAAGAGGTTAAAAAGAGACAGTGGGCTGAGCAGGGCTGAAGGAAAAGGGGGCGGGCGGTGATGAAAGGAAGAGGGTCCTGTGACATGAGAGGTCTTTAACAGGGGTTGTCATATCCTCTTTCTTTCGCCATTCACTCTCTTTTCCATCTTCCTTTCTTCCACTCAGAGACCCATCAGAGTGTGTTGATCTCCTTCAAGGTTGGGTAATTACAGGGTAAAAAACCAACAACCTTGCTCAACAGAAAAGCACAGTCTGGTTATTATGGAGGGCCCATTGTTGACGACCCTGTTCATAATTGGGCCAGCATGTTTCCTTCTTCTGCCTGGTAACAGCTATTAGGTTATCGGAGGATGGATAAAAGCTCAGACTTGCAGAGACGTCCCTCTCATCACACCACCGCCTCATTGTCTTTCGTTGTTTTGTTTCTACATTTTTAAGACAAAGCGTCCTTTTGAGGCACAACCGAATATTGACAGGCTACACCTGATCGGAACCTAAATGAAAGATATGAAAGTCTCCGCAGTCAAAAAAAAACCAAAACGCTCCCAACACACTTTGAGCCAAACTGCTGCTATCTTGTCAAAATGTATTTTACTCAGCTGCAGCATGGGAATACTGGAACATCATACGAGTCGCTGCAATGAGTCGTCTCGTATCACAAAGACAGAATGCAGTGGCTGTTTTTTTCTGCAACAACTCGTGTTTGCAGAGTTGCCTGGTAAGCAAGAATTTGTTTCTCTACCCCTAGGAGCATCCATGTATATACACAAGAATGCTTTTGCAAAGAACAGCCAGGAGACTTAAGAAGAGGGCATGAGCAGCGCTTGGCAACAACCTACTCATTGTGAAGAGAACTTGAAATTAACGCGCCGTCTGTCAGGTTCTGTGTTGTAGCGGAATGGTGTTAACTTCGGCGCCCAGAGCACAACAATGGGTTCTGACAGGGCGACACACTTTAGAGAGATTAATGTAAACAATAGCTTTGCTATAAATAAGCGTAATAGGGGAGCAGAATTAGGAACGCGCCCGGGCCTACAACTTGAGCCCTCAGCATGCGTTTGCTGTGAGGACCGTTACTAAATATTGTTGCTGATGCGCCAGATTAAAATCTGCTGAGCACTGGAAAAAGGCTCCTTCCTCAAACCCTTTGGAATGCTTAATTTAGAACACAATCACTTTGTCCCATTGGTCTCATTGTAGCAAAAGCTCATATTCACTTAAGTCACTCGACCGAAGCAGTTTTGGTTCAGGATGCTCCTGCAGAAAGGCCCGATCCCTGTTGTTGCCCTGGCTCCCTGCTGGACCACCGACGCAAACTTTTCTTTAATGAGTGCGTGCGCGTGTGTGCGTACACACACACACACACACACACACGCACACCCTCTGAGTCCACTTTATTACGACAACCTTGTTTTGTGGTAGGGACGCCTGACACAGCAGTACCACTGATGTCTTCCATATCCACAGCCGTAGGGCCAGTAAAGAGAGGGCAATGAGAAAAGAGGAAGAACGGGAGGGAGGGGGGAGGAGATGCGATCTGCCCTACCTAGCCTCAGCATCCCACACACAGACAAAGACCAACCGATGACTTCAAAAGAGAAAGACAGGGGGGGTAAAAAACATTTCCAAGCGCTCAGCTGTTCTCGAGATGGTCTCTACGGGTTAATTAGAACAGCGAGTCCCACCTCATCTGCCTTCAAGTTGCAGACGATGCATTCACGCGCACATACAAGCAAGTTGCCTGTGCTCCGTGAGCACAACACCCTCTCTCCACTGCACCATGCACAAACATGTCGGGCTGCGGTTGATCGGCGCACCGGGTGCCCGTGGATGAGCTAGCATCAAACACAATCAGCGTCCGTCTGGTGACCTCAAGTCAGAACCTCGTGGTGGAAGTCCGTCATTTAACTTTTAAAGAAGGAGCATCCACCCAACACAGTCTCACAAACTCCCGTGGGAAACACAGGCCTCGTTACGTTTACCCTTCATTAAAAATCGAACATGTTATGCCCTCAATGTCACGTCGGTTTTCCCCTGCGTTCCCCAAAAATCGACATTTTTCAAGGTATTATATCAAAGTTAGATGTTGCAGTATGGTGACAACACTAGTCGGAACCACTAACTATGAACATGACAGATTAAAGAGAAGGGGGAAAAAAGAACACGGCCCCATCTTGGCCCTGGCAATACATCACGTTTATGTGGGTGGAAGAGGCATTTGTGTCTCCTTAAGGACCCAAATAGGTAGAAGTGAGTGGACGAGAGAGGGTAAAATAAACATGTAACAGAGATAGAGAGAACGAGGACAGGGGATGACAGCTGGCCGGGCGCTTCATGCATCTGGCAGGGGTGACTCGTGGAGCCATAATGAAGATTTCGGGGCGAGATCAGGATCAGTGTGAGAGATGCGTCCATCCATCAAAAGGACTCCCATTGAGGGAAGGAAGCGGCAATGATAACGGGGGGGGGGAATGTGAGGCTATTCTCACACCGATGGAGCGTCTCCACATTACTGTGGCTTTAACTAAAAAGGTATTGCCTGCATGATATTAATGCAGAAGCTGTTTATATCCAACGATTGATTGGGGGTGTCGAGCTAGATATTTTACCTTCATATGGATAAGAAAAAGCTCAGTTTTGTCTTAATGGAAGCCAAAGGTCGCAGCATCACCTGTCTTAATTGGCTGTCAGGCTGATGGGGGGGGGGGGGGGGGGGGGGGCTTTGCCTTTGACAAGGGCAGTGTGTGGAAGTTTCCAAGCGATAGATTGTAAAAGTTGCTGTCAAGGGAAGAGTTGGTTGCGTTTGTTTGTTCACGTATTGGAACAGAGAGCTTTACGTTTCCTCCCCTCGGCTCTGATCCTCATTCCCGTTGACTGCATCTTTACCTCTACAAATGAACCGCTAACACACACACACACACACTGATGGCTAGTCGTGTAGCTTGCAATACGTTGGAATGCACTCTTGACAGAGACGGTTTAATGCAGCACAGACTTAAATACGTCTCCAGGCAGCCAGACCTGGTACACCAGAGACCAGGGACGTGAGAGGCTGCAAAAGTTCATCCTGATCTGGTACCTTCTGGGATGCTGGATGCGGTGACAAGGTTCAGTTTTTGCTATATAGCGCCCGAGAAACATAACATCCTGGCCTGTGCTGGGTGATAATGCTATGACCGAAATGTATCTTGAGCGTTAACCTTTTCTAATACAATGATAGACGTCACGCTGGATATCCAACATTACTTTAAAAGGAGTCAGTCACCCACAAAATAACCATTTGTATTTCAAATTACACTTTTTCTTTCGTGCCTCCACGGTGAACGGAGAATCTGACAACGGACAAGAGTAAACCCCTGATGAATTGAAGTAGGGTCCAGGTTTAACAACAGCAAAACTATATCAAAAAACCTTTTACAAACTCACACAACTCGTGCAGGAAAATGAAAGTCTTGTTGATCTAGTCTTATGCTCACTTCTTCCCAAACATTCATTTTCACCAGAATCTTTCACTTTAAAAACACTTCTGCCACAACCGTCTCATGCCTGTGCATGTGTGCAAGAAAAAAACTAAGTTTTCTTCAAGAATTCAAGATATAACACTGAGTAATTGATCTACGAATAGTCATTTTAAGGGTGAAGTATTCCTTTGTTGAATGTGTCTAAATAAATGGAGGTGTTTCTTTGTGTAACTTGGGAGTGTGGTCATCACGTTGATAAAGAGGATGTGCAGTAGCTGCAGCTCTTTGCAGCATGCAGACGAGTCTTACCTTCTCCTTCCTCTCTCGGCACGCCTCCTCTGCTGAGACCAGGGTTTTGTAGTAGGTGCTGCGCTCGGCCGTGAAGTGGACCTTGGACAGAGCGCTTTCCACCAGCGCCACCGACAGATTCAGGCCCTCGATGTGCAGCCAGCCGATGAAGTTCCCCGCTTTGTCCATGCTCTCCACTTCAACCTCCACCTGGAACAGAGCAGAGGAAGGGGATGGGCCAAGTTAGTGTTCTGTGCTCCAAGATTAGGTTGGAGATTCAATTACACCACTGATTTTAAATAGACCCATCAATGGAGACCCGTGAGCTCTGTATTGATTCGGTAACACACACACACACACACACACTGTCCCGTTCCTTTGTTGTGGATCAGAGTCTTCAATCGGAGCAACTTCTGTGTCAATTTGCGAACACTAAAACGCTCAACTGTAGAAACCCCAAAGGTCTGCACAAACTGTTAGTGTTGCGTATGCACTTCAACATTAATTAAAGAAATATTGCCTTCCGACCATTTTTTTTTTTTTTGTCATGTAAATCATTTGCAATTAGTGACAGCAAAGTTGCAATTCCCTGAAGTTAACAAATGAGGGCAGTGAAAGCGCCGAACCCTGCTGACCCGGAAAGATCTCCCAACATCTCCCACGATGGACTAGAACCAAATTCTGCCTATTCAGGCTAATTATCTATTCATTACATTGTGTTTCATAAGTGATGGACGACCAGGGGAAAGAAGAGAGCGAGAGAGGGGGAAAAAAAATCAATCGATTTCTTTTTCTCCTACTCTAAAGCCTCAGTCAGCGAGAAAGTGAGAGGGCAGGTGTGCGGGAGCGATAGGGAGAAGTCAAGCGATTAAGACTCGGGCTGCTTAGCCCTTCAGCCACCAGGGAAATCTGAGGGGAATTAAGTTTGTAAACTGCTCGGCCTTGTTCTCAACTAAAGTAAAACGCTTCCATTAATGAATGCATAATCTGCTCTTTTATAAAGCTCAAAACTGACAACCTAGGCATATAGCGGCGACGTACGTATAGTTCCACTTTCTACTTGGCAGAGTGGAAAATGACTACAAGGTGCGACAACAGTGGCACATCAATGCAACAATGCCTCAAAGAATACAACAAGCGTCTCTTATTTGTATCCAAAAGTATATATCATGTACAAAAGAAGCAGTTTTGTATTATATAATAATATTAATAATAATAGGTAATGTACTGGAAAGACTCCCTGAATTACAAAAGAGCAGCCAGGACATTCGTCTACCCTCTCAGGTCCCGACCGCGATACAATCGAAGTTCACGCATACCTCATCTGCCTTCCGTTTAATCTGCTTCTTACCCTCCTTCTCCGCTATCTCAGACACTCACCCCATTTTTATCTCTCTTTGTCTGTAAGTGCAGAGGCTTTTACAGCAGCACTGGTCCTCCGAGCATTTTGAATGTCAAAATGGGCGAGCGCTGGAAAAAAAAACAACAAAAAAAAGGGTCTAGAACGGCTAGAACCTACTTAACGGTCACCAACTGCCACGAAGGCAGCAAATCGGAAAAACAACTAAAATAAAAACACTGACAGCCAAACAGAACGCTCACACACTCGCTGGGGAAAATGCCATGGAGGGGAAATAAAGAGCTCCAGTGGTGTCATCACGGTTCAGAGGGGGACATTACACACTCAAACGTCCCGTTTGCCTGTTTGCGTTCCATATGTCTGATGATTTACAGTCCTCGTGCGAAAGCTCTCCACATCATTCCACAGAGAGTTCGGTGAGGATGCAGGAAGATATCGCGAGGTCAAGGAGATATATTCTCTCTCTCTCTCCTGTGCATACATACGTTTGGCTCGAGGAAAACAGAAGTGTCCTGTAACAACTAGATAAATGTGATGAATGTAACGACCATGTGGAGAAATCACACAGCAGGACAAGGCGCATCAATCACGCTTTCAATGGGGTCAGACGTAAACATGTGACGTGCAGAGATGACAACAGACAGAGGAGGTGAAGATACGCTGAGGGGAGGGAACGGGTCAAGTTATATTATTGGCAACAAAGATGTGTTTCGATTATTTTAAAACTTAGAAGTCTTAGTTCACCCAGATCACTTGTCATTTACACTCTGCCAACCTTACAAGAAGGAAATTAGCCTTTGACTGGAGGTGTGGCGAGCGTGTGCACAGTTTTTATAATACACACACACACAGTGTTGCATTACACCACAAGCAGACATTTCAGCTCAACTAATTAGTCATTCGATCCAAAACAAGTCGCATCTGTTGTCGTATTTATCTTCATAGGATAGAGCCATACACAGACTGAAGTCAGAAAAAATGATATGTAAATGATAACCCTTGGGTGGCCAATATCTTGAAAGCATCATGAAATAAAATGAAGCTGGCGTCCCACCAGGCAGTGGGGACGAGATGAGACGCGCTAATAGAAGGGTCAAATGGGAAATTGAGGAGGAACACGTGAATTCATGAAAAAAAAAAAGAGTGGAGGCCCAATTTCCCGCTGGCAGATTAAGATCAACTTGGAGCAGCTGTAGACTCATGGCAGGATTGCAGAGTGTTGGTACGATATGTTGCACTGAATTGGAAAAATGGATCGACAACAGCTCGTTTATCCAGCGAGCAACCATTGCCAATAATGACAACTTAATGATTCCTAATCTGCTTTAAGGCGGTTGAATTATTTGTTTTTTACACATTTAAAAAAAAAATACTTTTATTCATTACTCTGCCGTTCTTCAGCTTTGTCTGTGTTTAAGTTGTAGTATTTCTAGTTTTTTTAGAAAAGGATACATTACTTTCAAATACTGCTGAGATCTGTTAAGTCATTACCAGCATTTTTTTATTTTTAAATTAAATGATTACTCAAGCAAATAATCAATAGAACCATCTATAATTAAAAAACACAAATAATCGAAATATATATATTAAAAGAAAATCATTTAAGGATTATAGCAACCCATGAGGAACTGCTACAGTGCAAACATCCCTCCCATATGCTTCCCTACTTTGCGTGAAGACAGAGTGCCGCAGCAGAGCTCAGGAGCCAGATCTGAAGTCTCACTCTCTCACTCACACAGACACACACACGAGCTGCTTATCCATTTAAAGTAAATAGCTTGGGTTACATCGTGGAGAGGACAGGTGAGGCGGAGTGGAAACTGCTTTGAGTAGAGCCCAGATGGTTCCCAGCGGAGGCTTCCTCCGAGCCAAAATGGCTCCCGCCGGAGCACAAATGGGCTCTGGTAATCTCATAAACGCTGGGATTGTGTCGACACAGTGGACGGGATAGAGGAGAAGGCAAAATAGCGCACACACACACACACACACACACAGAGCCATGCACGTGTGCGTGCGGGCACATACTCATGCGCAGTCATTCTCAACTACAAAAGACAAAGCCATTGAAGGGAAACCTGGCCCTAGGGCACGTTTGAAAACTGCAGAAGATTTAATTCACTTAGCCGTTTGAAAGTGAAATAAATATATATATATATATATATATATATTTTTTTAAAGACTGTGGTAGGTGACACATGTCAGAGCCAAAACCTGCACTAAAAGAAAATGAAAGAACAGACGGGTTGGCAAGCAACAGGATTTTGTTTTTTTTTTAATCACCACATGCAAACAAAGCAAATTTTGGATACCTGGAGGAGAAAATAAAAGCTAATAGTAATAAGCAGAAGGTTAAGGAGAGCAGGGTGTGTCTTAGAATCCATGAGGTCGAAACCTGGCACACAGGTCAGAAGCTCAATTCAAGTATTGCTCTATGCATACATCATGTGCGATGCATTCTCTCACCGGAGAAACGGGAGCAGGGTATATACATAATGCAAGGCACCGAGGAGATTAATCTGTCAGTCAGCGCTTTCAATCATCACTCGCGGTAACTCTTTGCACTATTTAAATCAGAGTTTTACTGCATATTCCAATTACCGAGATCACAGCTATCACCGTCGAGATTTAAGTTTGCACGAGTCAAATTACGAGTCCTGGTCGTAAACGTTGAAAGGCAGAGACGAGGGGAGGGGGGGGGGATGCAAACATAGCATTTGTTATGCAAGTTTACTCCAGACTGCCGGCGTGTGAGAGAAAAGTGTGTGTGTGTGTGTGTGTGTATTTGCTTGTCAAAGAGGGCCCTGCAACGTGCAGATGCAAGCGGCGAACAAGCAGGGAAAACAGACGTTTTGGCACGTCTTCATTCATTCTCATTCAGCAACACGGCGGCGGCTGCTTTTACGGCTACTCTACTCTGCCACTTAGCTTTGGCTCTCTCAAATCTTTGTGCGTCCGCGTGTAGAAAATCAAAGATAAAAAAAAAATCAATCGTTTTTAAGTAGCAAGTCAAATGATGTAGGGCATAATATTTATGTGGGGGGGGGGGGGGTTTGCGCCTGCCTCAAGAGTATTTGAGATTTAGCGTGAGAGTGTAAATGTACCGTATGTCAGCACACTCGAGCCGATATGAGACGGCGAGGCCAAAATAACCGACTGTAACCGAGAGTGCCGTCATCAGTGTTTTCATTCCTCTCCATCATCTCCCTCGTCACCATGACTCAGAGAACACAAATGCGACAGGCGGGACAGACGGAAAGTCAAGACACAGAAAAATGAAAGAAAAAGAAAGAAGGACTCGAGTCACTCCCACCAACAGCCCTTTGCTCATCCAGCAGAATAAGCCATTCATCAAACTGAGCCTTGGAGAAGATTGAGGGAGTGTGGTGTGTGTGTGTGTGTGTGTGTGTGTGTGTGTGCGCGCTGTGGGGCAAAAGGATCAAACCTCCTCTAAGCAATGAATGATCCTAAGCTCTAGATCGGAGGTGCAAAGTGGGGCGAAAGAGGAAAAATGGAGAACAATCAGATAATTCGCTAAACCTTAATTCATATGCATTGCCTTCCCTTTTCAAAATTTTTTTTTAAATCAATGGCTCTGGACACTTCGTTCAGAGTCATGAATGTTGCATGAAGAAGACAGTTTGTCCTCATCATGGGCACATGTGGATTTAAGCAGAAAAAGCTGAGCACTGACAGCTCCGCCTCACTGCCTTCAGACCAGTCTTGTGTGAAAACTCCATTTAGGGGTATGAACGGCCCCCATCCTACAAAAGAGCAACATCTCTCAATGCTGCCCCTCATGCTGGCTTATATGGATTTTTTTCTTTTTCTAAGTGGACACACAGAGCTCCTTCTAAATGATACATCTGAACCCTCAAGCAAGACGTACATCCACAACTCAGATTTCAACCACAAATCAATACCTCTGGAAGGTGTTTCCTGTTGGGCGGCGATAATTAATCACAGTTAAATTGAAAAATTTAATGAAAGTGTCCAGGGCGACATAGGATCAGGAGGAGGGGGCAAAATAAATAAACTGATAACTACTACGAAGCAATAAATACACCATTAGTGTGACAGAGTAGCTACGAGTCATGACAGCTACGTAAAAGGGAACTCGCTTACGTGCGTGTGTGTGTGTGTGTGTGTGCTGATAGGTGTGTAATTGTTTGCCAGACAGCAGGAATAACATCTCAGCAGCGCTGTCACGGTTTTGTGAGGGCACTGACGGTGTGGACAGCGCTAACCAGAGAGAAACAGCGTCCTAAAAAAGGGGGAAAGATAAGAAAAATGACAAGCTGCTGAAAGTCGGTGTTCTAACGCCCTGAAGCTGTTTACATAGAAGCGCTGTCATTCGGTTCAAAGACGCGCGGCGTGTCACCCTCTGAAAAATATTCCCACAGTCCATTATCTATAATGCATGTCCATTACTAAGGTCCATAAACTACTAATGGAACATATTAGTCGTGAGGAAACAGGGTCGTATGCTAATAAGTCCCTCAAAATAAACAGCAGCGATTCAAATATAGGCACTTTTTTCTTTTTTGAGGTGTTTTTACCCTGAAGTCCTCCTGACAAAGAGACCTCAAACTAACAAAAGGCCGGTCTTTCTTAAGTGCTACACTTCCTAAGTACATATCGCATGAGTACGACATGGCTAAATGCGTTGGCATGTCGCTGTGGTAAAAATCGACTGAGGAAAGGGCCGAGAAGTTCCGGAAAGGAATCTATGAGTATAGATTCCTTCTCTTCAAAGAAAGAAAGAGCGGGATGGGGAGACACAGACGAATAAATGAATGAATTTAATTTAACAAACCGCTATTGATCCCTTAATGCCGCGGATCAGCCAGGGATGTAAATAGCGTGTTAATGGGGCCTGTAATTAAAAAAAGAAAATGCTCAGACGCAGAGAACAGACGCAGCCAGTAAAGAAATGTGGGCTGGGGAGCCGATGACTCGTGAAGCCCCCACTGCTAAAACAAAAAAGGGGGAATTACGACCAGAGAGGGTGAAAGAGGTCACTAACCATCGAACCGTGGGCATTTAGAGCCGTCCTGTTTCTATCGACAGCAGTTTAAATGATTGACCTATTTTAAACACACAAAACCAAATCACATTGAAAGACACTGGGGGAATCAGAGGTAAAAAAAAAAAAAGAGGAAGAGAATAGTCTACTATTCAGTAAAATGTTTGGTTAGCGATGAGATTTCCATTCATCACAATGCCCACACAAAACATCTTCTAAAAACCTGGATGTGGACTGCCGGTACAATATCAGCAACCCAAGGCCGGCGGGACCTTTAGAATGAAATGAGGTTGGAAGAGGTGAAGCTTCCCTGTTTGCCGTCCTAAGCCGGTAGGACTCCTGTGTGTGTGCGCGGGTTATTGACCGACCCAGCTTTGGGAATCTAAGCTCCAGGCCGAGAGCCAAACCTCTGGCACCGATTCCAGACCGGGTTGGTTCATTAACCGTCGGACAGACTGCTATTTGTCAGATGTTGATCAAGCTAAGCCTGGGAACGGGAGGTTGTGAAATATGCCGGTAAAATCATGCAAAAATGATTTCCAAGCAAGTGTCTCTAAATGTCCAAAAAAGAAAAGAGGGATACGCGGTTAAAGTTGTCAAAACTAAAAGGAGTAAAACTGAGAGGGTTTGTGTGAACCAGCGCATCAAACAACTGTTAATACTATACTTTACATTCAGCAAGTTAGTATTAATAAGCAGCAATCAAAATGTCAGATGATTAACACTATTATGTAACTGTAAGCAGATATCAGGACACTGTTTATCTATCAATGCATGTTCAAAATACACTAAAAAACAATTATATCGGCTTACAACTACATTATAGTGTGTCATAAAGGGTATGTTACATCAACGTCAGTTGCAGGTTGCTGTCCGTTGGTGGCATAGGGAGAGCTTTCATTCAAAAGAGGGCTTTGAAAGACGTATGAAGCCTTCACAGAAAAGCAGTCGGAGCAAAGATGTAGAGAGAGGAAAAGCAGAGGTCAATAGTGAGTCGATCAGAGCGGGTGTCCTCTGCGAATGAATAAAATGATCGATTATGGAGAGAACTTTTTTAACTTACTCACGCCCCACACCCAAACCACAGCATGTACAACAACTGCACACCATAGGGGTTCGACAAGCACCGACACAATGAAAGGGTCAGAGGCATCGAGTAATGCAAGACCTCTGGCTATGTAATGACCGACGACATTCAACATCACTATGTGCCCTGACGGATCAATAGTGTTGATCCTTCAACTAACACACTGTGCATGGCTCGGGCCTCCCATTTGAGTCCATCACCTGGATCTCCCCCCCGAGTCCCGCGGTCTTGGTGTGAAGTCAAAAAAGAAAAACTAAGAGTCGGCAAAGCTAATCGTGCTAAACCTGTGGTTATATTAGTTTATAGATCCTCTGTTAGCCAGATGAAAGAACAGCACTAGAGGTAGCTGAGCGAGAGCTAGACCCCGTGTTGGGCCTCAACAGCCTGGTTATTAAAATCAATAGCAGCAATAACTACAATCCATCTCATTTTTAAAAGAGGAGCGACATGGCATGCCGGTCGATGAATATTGAGCGACATTTGTAATATTACTAATATCATATAATTCCCCTTAACTGGGCGCAGAGAAGGGTGCAGGTGGGAAAACACAAATTGAAATGGGCTGTAAGTTATTGAACAAACAAATGCCACGTAGCACTGTGAGAGTTATTACTTTGGAACTGTTTTCATATTGCGTCCACGCCACCTGGCTTCTACCGATCTAAATGGAAACAAAGGGTGGGGCTCAAAATGAATTGCAGCTCTGGACACGTTGGACACTAATTCGATTGTTAAGCATTTTTTCACACAGTTCCCAGAGATGCATTGTGTTCTGGGCTGAGACGCCCAGCGTCTTGAGGCCCTCGGGTATTGGGAAGCAACGGGAGGTAAGAGTCCAAATCCTCAAATCGCTGCCTGGAGCAGTGGATGATCGGTGGGAAGCAGTCAAGCCACATTGAGCACATTTAGGGGTGGTCCAAATGATTGGAGGGGGCATTAAGCCACATTACCTCCCAAAAATGACAGCGTTGCTTTCCTTCAGATCCATTTACAAATATACCTTTGAGTGCATAACCAATAAAGCCCGGCCATTATTTTGCAATCAGTGAGCAGTACAGCAGCAAGGAGGAGGAAATAACAATGACATGCCTTCGCTGAGCACTGCTTTAGCGTATATAGTCTCCTGAAAACAGAGGTGGCGACATGTGGAAATGCTTTGTTAAACCCTCTGTACAGTGATATCCACCACACGAGCGGCTGTGTCTTCACTCACTTGCCAGAGCTTTATTAATCAATCCAAGATTTTTTATAATGGGTTTTTAAATATTCATGATTCTGTGGCTGCGACGACCAAACCACGGTGAGGGCGCCATAGACGGCCCTGCGTAGAGAAAACAGTGGGGTGACAGGATTCTTCCATGTCGGTGCACAGACTGCTGTAGCTGATGAGGGCATTAAAGAACCTTTAGGGCTTCAGAGTTGGACAAAACCCAGCTGGACCATCAGAACTTGAGAAACCCAAAAAAAGTTCTTTATTCATGAAGTTTTTCTTTGATTCACAAGGAGAATGTTCCAAACGGAGGAATTTGGAACGGCACACCAAATCAGACAGACATGAAGATTATTCTCTTCTAGCCTACAGTGCGTACTAAAATGTCCAATTTCAAGTAATGCCTCAACACAAGCATTCTGTCAATGGAAAACTAAATCACTGTGAAAAATATTTCTACACCTTCTGGCATTGTGGCTGTGTTATTTGGACTTCAATGACCTCGAGAGGAGGGGGGGGGGGGGGGGGGGATGGCGGGTGAAAGCGAGACGGGCGAGGGACAATCATGGCCGGGCCCATCATCATTTGTCTTCGCCTCCTTTTCTATCCTCGTTCACCGGTTGACACGCCAAATGGCAGAGCCAGCCCGTGTCACTCAAAAAGCCATTTCTGTCCTCCCAGCCCCAGCCTGTGCTGACAGAGTGAGAGAATGAGGAAGAGGGGGGGGGAGAGAAAAAAAGGGGGGGGGTGGCGAGGACAAGAGCCGACAGGGGCATTTTTCAACATGGCTTTTTGTCAATTTCTGCGTGCTTGTCAAAATTAGAGAGGCAGTGCCCGGTTGCTAGGCCAGTTGTTAGGCAGTGGTTGAAGTTTGAGTGCGGGAAAAGTGGTGGAGACGAGCAACTGAAGAGGTGCTCCACGTTTCCATAAACGAGCAGTGAAGAGTCAACATCGCAAGTCCTATAGCTGGAGGCTATAGGACTTATAGACAGGAGGACATTGCAACTCCATCTCACCGCATTTAGTCTCGTTCAAAAGGAGAAAAGAACAGATCCAGGAGTGTAGACGTATACGCCTCCTGGTTTGAAGATTTGTCACTGTGAGGTATTCTAAGAGAGCGTATTATAGCCCGGCAAAATGAATCCATCATGTCAACAGGCAGTCAGAGATCATATAACCTTGTGACGAATCGTCCTATAATCATCCTTCCATTTTGGCAATCCAATTCAACCTCCGTGCAAGTTCAGTCACATAAATGGAAAACCGATGAGCAACAAATGAGATTGCGGATTGAGCTGGACGGTGTGTGGTTGTGTGGGGGGGGGAGACGGATTGAATCAAGTCATGCCTACTTAGGAGTCGAGCAGGTGAGTCGGTTGCTGGACTGAAAATGGCGATTCAATGGCAAATATGATTTGCCCATTTTCTTTCCAGTCTGACTGCAATAGTTCCTGCCCATGTTTTTTTAGGGACATGCTACATTACTGAACCACACTCTTGAATATATACGAGACAAGTATCAGAAGATTCCCTGCGTTGCGTTCAGCTTAAGAAAATAACTATCTCTATGGAAAGGCAAGCTTTTTCTTTTCTATCCTTTATTGTTCATAGTCGGCATGAGCCTTCAACTCACAACACCTTCAAGCTCGTTATCACCTTTTTTTCTGTCACTTTGTTCCCATCATCCCATTCCTCTTGTTTTCTCCTTTAATTTGGTGGAAGAAAAACAAGCCTGGGCCTCCAAACACCTCCATAATGAGGAGACAAGGGAGAGAAGGGGCTAACACTTGTGGAAGGAGATTGAGAGGGAGAGAGAGAGAGAGAAAAGCAAAAGTAGAAAAGCAAGGGATGGGAAGAGGACGGCGGAGAAAACTCACATGAGGCCACAAGTGACGAAAGAGTGTTGAAGGCGCCATTTATTTATTTTTCCGGCCCCACAAGACTACGGAAACGCAGATGCTGTTAATCAACGCGACCTCAGAGAGGACATGCACCGACTAGGAAATCAGCTCAGAGGTAGAGATGCAGGACAAACAATGAAAGAAGCAGAAGTTTAATTTAGATTTTCATTCATCACACACAGGATGGCTGGGCTGTACGACCCAAAATCCATATCGAGGTATCATTGAAATTTCACACAGTCACAATGTATATATTTATTATTGTACTTAAATGTTCCCTCTATTGACAGGATTTAAATGCATTTTGTATCTCCGGGACACAAACGGAAACATAACGTGTGAACGTGATTCAAATCACTTCAAGTAAAAGCTTTTAAACTACACATATTACACCAGATTCATTTCCTACACAGCTGGGTTCACTGAGGATAAGGAGAGCAGTGAGTGAGTCATGAATCAGTCAACAATGTCAGTATTGCGGGTGTATTCCCCTTTAAAAGCATCTTCAGGGCTGAGGCTTGTGTCAAAGCCGCAGCACAATTAACCGCTCCTTCCTTTTACTCGTGAAACACCTCGAGCAGGATTGTGAAGCGTGTGCGCAAAACAACATGGCTCATTCACAGCTCGACACGTTATAATGCGATCCAATACAATGGGAGCAGGATGCAGGAAGGCTGAGTCATTCGCCAACAAAAAGGGTATCCAACACTTCCTTCAGCCAAGCGATGTCACCAGTAACTTGGTTTGTCACAGTGTGCTGAAGGCATTTGTTGTCTTTTGCCATTTATAGTTCAGGTAAAAAGTTTCTCAAGCTACTGCAGTCCCCCAATCTTTGGCAAGTACTGTCACTATGTGCGTGTTAAAATGTGCTCGTGCGTCAGATAAAATCGGTTTAACAGACACACATCCACAGCGGGAACACACAAACGGCGTGTGATTGTTTCCTGATACATTTGGCTTAGAAAGCAGCCTCGTCTGCGGGAGAGCTTTTTTTAAACCACCAGGTGTGCGATGTGACAGTAGTGATCCAAACAGGATGGATAACGGCCACTTTAAAACAGGCAGCGGTGCACACACACACACACACACACTTCAAATTCAATTTCAACAACATGGCCACAGGCGACGGCAGACTCCCCGCTACTATGGAGTAACAAGCCACAACAATCCGGTGGCCAGCTCAACCCTCGACTGACTGCTTGAATACCCAACGAAGCCCATTTTAGGAAGTAAAGCCACATGGCCAATGCGTGTCCAACGGCTGTTGTCTCGCGGTGCTTCTGCTGAATGAATGAGGCGAGTGCTCAATCGTTTCCTCGGCAGAACATTTGAACCAATGTGTCTCAGTGGTTTCATCAATTTTCTTCAGACTTTTATTGCAGCGCACAGCTGAGCTACGAACAAATGGATGGCAGAACGGTGATGGGCAAGAAACAAAAACTAATTGCAGCTCTTGAAGAAGAGTGTCTAGACGGTGACGTCAGCAAAGCCAGTTTGTTAAATAAAAAACAGTCACACTTTGGCTGCAATGGTAATCATGACTACAGATGCAGTCTTTTCTTTAAAGTGACTTGCTGATTACAAATTGTCCCTGTTTTGTTTCAACAGGTTACTGAATGATCGCTGTATTTCTAATCATGGCCATTGTGAGTAAGAATTAGAGGCAAAAAACACACCCGCTGTATATCCAAATAATATCAGCACTATTTGGAAAAATTACCTCTCAACACAATCGCTCAATTTGGTTCCCCCATTGTTCGTTATTGAGCAAATCGAGCTCTGAAATACAGCGATAGGTTTCAAGTCAAAACTATAATTTTCCGCCGGATGTCAGACAATGAGCGTCAGGAAAAAGAAAGTGAAATCAATGTCCGCCATGGGAAATTGCCAATGTCCAGCTACAGTGCAAGTGACTCAGACTGAGTGAGGAGAGAATAGAGACAGAGTACCAGTGGGAGGACTGTAGTCAGTGGCCTGTGTGCACAAAATGTCAAATGTAAACATTTCCCTGCATTATAAAACCACAGGCATGCATCTGAGCACATGTGACTGGGCAATTATTTTCTCCAGATACGGGGGAGAGAGCAGAAACAATCTTGACATTGGGGGAGAGTGCGCGACGGTTACGAATCCATCGCGAGGACGATCTGCCGCTAACTGAGTTATTCTCTCGCGCAAAATAAGTGGCATTTATATTCAGGCGCCTAAAATCCTGCCATCTTCGAGAAGTGAAGCATGGCCGTAAATGGGTTTTTATCATAAAATTGCATTTTCCTGTGAAAAGCACAACGCGCATAAGCCTGTCCGAACACTGCTGGGAACACGGAGTATCAAAACTGCAGCCGATTGGCCTTTTTTGTTTTTTGTTGCGTTCTGCTCAGCAAAAAGGAAAAAAGTGCTCGCTCCCAAACAAATCACGCCTGTTCCATGCCGTGCGGATGTACCAGTAACCGTTACGTCGTCGTCATCAGAATGCATGTGAGCAGAAAGCGTGCAAGCTCACAGCACATGCATCGACACACAAACTCACGTCAGCCGGATGTCTACCCTCCGCTAGTCACCAGTTTCCTCTCCCCTCTCCCACCATTGCTCAGGGCAGGCCGACCACACCGGTTTTAATCCCCAAAGCTACACAGAAGTGCTAACATGCAAAAGGGGATGACAGGCAAAGTACGACCGTGTGGGGAAGCGTGTCTCGGATTGGCCTGCATTGGCGAGCATTCACACAACAGCTAGATGTAGAATAAAGCCACTTCCATGAAGCAGACTCAGGGCGTTTCCCCCCCCCCCAATCTAGATCACTTCTACGACTAAATATTCAATATAGTCGGGTTACTGTCAGGTGTACGGCACTGGCGCCGCGCCTCTCTTTCACCGACGCCCCTGTTTCCCCTCTCGCGTCTTCACCCACACATGTCGGCGTGCGTGGCGGTGCTGTGGAGAACTCGATCGACATCCTACCCTCAGCTGTCCTTAGTGACTGTAAGCGGACTGTGTGGGAGGACTGCCTCTGAGAGAATGGACTGCTGTGTTATTGACTTTACAATTTAGAAAGTGCTGCGTGCTGCTTCCCCCCCCTCCCCCTTCCTTCCTTTCATAGCCTGGGACCCTGCTGGCCTCTCAGTTGCAGTCTACGATATCCGTGATTGGAAAAAAAAATAAACATTTAAGCAAGGTCACAGGGCTAGGAGTTAAGGGGGGGGGGGGCTTTTTCAGTTGACCCATATCCCCTTTCCTTAACCTAAACGTATACTTTGTGTCTCACATTACTTCCCACCTTCAGTCCACGGTGGCCTAGCAATAATGTAGACATCCACTCGGGTGTCTGTTTCTCACCCTTCAGCCGTCCCTCTCCTGAACTGTCACCTGCCTGCTTGGCTGGACAGCTGCCGGAGTGTCGTATAGTCGGGAGTCTGCGCCGAACATTTGACGCTGTGCTGGCTGCGCTCGTAGATTAGACACACTTAGCTTGGCTTTCCCAAATCCCCCGGTGTGTGGGGAGAGTGACGGAGGCAGAGAGACAGCGGATATTACACGGGAAAATAAATAATAACAACCGGCTGGGGAGGTGAGTACTCGCATTAGAGGAATGGACACACAAAAAAGCATCTCCAGTACACACACACACACACACACACACACACACACACACACACACACACACACACACACACACACACACACACACACACACACACACACACACACACACACACACACACACACACACACACACACACACACACACACACACACCGCTTCCCAAGTGAAATGTTGATGTCACAACAAAGACCCGTCACAACTTCCGCAAGTTTACTCGACTACAGTGCGCTTCTCCTTATTATGCTCACATTGGGGAGAAGACAGTTCCTTTGAACACAGATGAGGCAGACGGGCAACTGTCGGTTATGAAATTAGAAAAAATTTGAAAAACCAGTTCTCAAAACGGTGTGGCGTCCACTAAAGATATCTGGGCACGCGGCAAAATCCACAGCGAGATGGACGAAATGACTCACAAAACATGCGAGTGGAAGACATAGATTGTTGGCGTGCACACACAGAACCTCTATCTGCTTGGACAGGTGGATTTGAAAAGATGAAAAGCCGTTTCATTCTTCTCTCCCAACAACAGCGTTTTGTAGAGTTGTCATTAAATAAAGCCTACACTCGTTAAGCATTTTGTTTTTGACCAAGCAGAAGAAGGAGAGGGGGGGGGGGGGGTTGGGGGTGGCACTGGATGAAGACGGCATCTTTGCGCCAAATGAGCTAAAAGTCGAGAAGATTTAGCTGCTCTCTCTGCGGTGAATTACTATGTTTTTACCTTCACATTGCTCCGAGGAAAGAGACATCCATTTCCTACGGCCTGGCAGTTGGCAAGGCAACATTGTGATGAACGCACATACAGGGATGCTCCATGAATCCCAATGAGGCCAGCTGACCAATGACGAGGCCAGGGCCAGACGTGGGGAGCATTAGCATATGCCGAGTTAAGTATAAATCACGATATCGCACGCTCGGCACGATGATATACAGTATACTGTAATCGTAATGAAAAATCCCATCCTTTAAAAATAAATGTGGGCGTAATTGGCGAAAGCGAGGTTTAAAATGAGAGTTTATCAGGCCAAATCCAAAATGTCCAAATAGTCATGAAGTATCTCCTCCTATCGAGCTTTCTTGGCTCATGCTGATTGGGTTAACAGTGCTAACCGAGTTGTATCTTTCTTCTGCTTCCAGCTAACAAGGCAATAGGGCTAATCCCCGCTCTGGCAGCCAGTATGAACACAGCTCGACATAATAAAGCCCATTAGTCTGGAGACAATGGCTGCTAGCGGAGCTCAAATACTAAAAAAAACACAGGATGAAATAAACACTCATCTTTTTACCGTGTGCCTGCAGTTGTGTTGACCCGATACCGCCCTTTATTTGAGAGCGCGCCCACTGTCGCACATACAATAAACACATGCTGTGTGAGCAAACGCTGTTAACTTGAGACTGCCTGCAAATGTTGGTGCAGAGGCACACTGTAAGAAGTAGAAATGAAGAGAAAAGGGGAGTGCGGGAAATCAAACAAAGGGGAGGACAGAGTTCGACAAAAAGGAGCGAAAGAGGGACACAACACGGCCAGAAAGAGTGGGAAAGAATAAAAATGAGGGGGAGGGGAAAAAGAAACAGGGAAAGAACAAAGGCAGTGTAACAAAAATACAAAGGAGGAGAGGGAAAGAAAAAACAGAGAAATGGGGCAAGGGACAAGTTGACAATAGGGAGAGTTTAAGAAAAGACTAAAAAAGAAAAACCGACAACTAGACATCGATTGAAATGAATGTCCAATGTAGGGCAATGCTGGAAATGTTATCAATATATATGTATGCTGTACTGAGCCGCAGACGAACAAGGTCAGTGAAAGCAGACGAGCAGGACTGAGCAGGTAACGGGATGAAAGGAAACAACCTGGGCATACGGAAGCCACGAATAAACCCCAGCGGCTCTTATAATCTCTTGATACGCTGGCATATGATTGGTGTGTGTATGTGTGCCAGCGTATGTGTGTGTGTGTGATAAACAGAAAAAATCCCGACCGAGCAGTGTAAGCCTTTACTGGGACACTGATCGTGTGTGTGTGTGTGTGATACATAATCTCTTGCAGAATTAATTCCTGGAAATTGAAATGAAAATGGGAAAGGAAGTGTCTAGAAGCGGGTCGATTATCTCAAGGTCAGCGTTGTAGAGTTTTGGGGTGTGTGTGTTGGCGTGTCTACACATGTTTAAGTACGGTGGCCTGGAAGAATCGTTTGACGTTAACATTGCGTCAGGGTGGGCATTCGGCCACCGGGACATTACTGGACACTTAGAGGACACGCTCGCACGTATGCAAAAAAAAAAGAAAAAAAAGAATGTGTAATAGCTCTCAAAGCACAAGACAAGCCCAAAAATAGTGTGCCTCCTGTCTCCTTGAGAACAAAATCTCTCTCTCTGTGTGTGTGTGTCTCCCAAACGCACACAAACAGTAAAACCAGATGTGGATCGCCGAAGGGCCTACACTGTAAATCCTTGATCCCGGCATTGGCAGAGGCAATGACATTATCATTAGATCCATCATTCAACTGCACACTCCTAAACTCTGATCATCACTGCTGTTATGCTACATACTGCAGGGCCATTCATCCCAATGGAACTACCGACACACACATGCACACGCAAGCAGACCCAGGCTGCTGACCTACATGTCACTGGCCGCAGCCCAGATTCTCCAGCACTCACCCCAGGGGGATGGGCTCTGTAACGTTTGCACATACCCCTCGAACACGCACCGAAGTAAGTCTTGCGGTACCCCATGCACCAGGCCAGAAGGGCACTGGGTGTAGTTCGGGGGGGGGGGGGCTCCGTAGACCCTCGGTGAAAGACAGGGGGTCGCACAGCAGGAGCATGTGGCTGGCATGAAAGCGTGAAGGTCCCACATGTCTGACAGCTCATCAGGCCACGAGCGGTCAGCGAGTCCTGGAAGTGAGGCCCGACAACACTCTTCATGTTGAGCCAGTGTGTGCTTGTACTGGCAGAATTTAAACCTCGAAAGACACTCAAAGCTGATCCGTTTAGCCCGCGTTCAACATTTCTTTGCGTTGACTTGAATCAGATTCAGCTCGGAACTTAAAAAAAAAAAAAAGAAGAAAAAAAAAAAAAAAGGCCAGTAGTTTGGCGAAGGCTTTTCTGGTTTCCACCTCTTTGCCAGTTTCAGTAATGCCATGCTGGACCTTGGGAAACCCTTCCTCTGATCACAGAGTTTGGCTGACCATGAAGCAACGTCGGCCATTCCAGGCCAGGATCAAACTATAAAGCGAGCGGTTGACCACTTCTGGTCAGCGGAGCATCACAGAGCTTGGCGGGCCATGACCCGGTGCTCCATCAGCAGTGAGAAAGCCGAGTGTCCACTGAGAAGAGGGGGGAAAAAAATAGAGAGAGAGAATAGGAAAGATGGGAAAGAGAGAGAAATGGTTGGGGCGAGAGCCAAGAGGAGAGAGCTGTCCCGGCAGCGTTGGTCAGGTTACCGGTCAACGGATGATTTTTGGTGAGATGGTTGTCTGGGATGTACTGTGCTTGGGCAGTTAAAAACACAACCTGCACTCATTCTGGGTCACTTGCTCATCAAATGGTGGCACACCACACCTATACACAGTGCAGGTACCATCTGACACACACACACACACACACACACACACACACACACTAAAGCTAGCAGCGCCAGTACGCGCACCGCTCTGCGTCGTGTCATCAATAACCGCACAGGGAACAACAAGCCCTCATTTGCAGTTGGCTCAACCGACAACAGATCAATGAAATGTTGATATTTGAGCGGCGCATTTGTCGCACACCCTGCGTTGGTGTTGTAAGCTGCTCATGCACGCCCGCTTGAATCTGCGCCTGCATTAGCTCACGTTTCGGAGAGAACGCAGCGGTGCAGCACACCTCTGATGGCCGCAGTGCTAGGGAATCCCTGCGGTAAGGGAAGGAAATAGCCTTTCCGTCTTGACAAAGGAAAATCCCCCCCTCCCTCCCCCCCATACTCCTGTGGCTGCTACATCACCGTTGTCTCACACGTGCTTCATTGAAGCCCATTTGTATTCAACTGCAGTGAAGTCAAGGAGAAAGTGTGTGTGTGTGTGTACGTATAATATAGGAGTTGGCTCTATACTCCTGTGCCGGTGGGAATAACTTACTGCGCTACAGGCAGTGTGACCTTTTTGAGCTGGCGTGCTCTCTCTCTCTTTCACACTCTTACTCTATAGCTCAGACACACGTGCAACTAGCAGCACTGTCACAGCTAGCTTTACCAAGCATCAATTACCCACACTGCTTCCTGGTTTCATAGACATGAGGCTGGTACAAATCATTGGTGATAGAGGGGGTGATGGGACAGTAGGGTGCGTAGGTTTTCCCCTCCTCTCCTGCGGCATGGAAGGTAAAGCACGTCTTGTTTTCTCCCGTTCGCCTTCCTGAACATGACCTTTATGGCTGCGTGCTTCCTGAAGCGACAGTTTGTGCTGAAATTGAGGGTTACGGCTGGCCTGTTTGGAGCGCTGTAACTACCTGCAAAGGCATGCGTGGAGAAAGGATCACGCTGCACTTCCTTTCTGTCATGGCTTGAGTGTCTCTCTCTCTCTAATATACGGTGTTAATCAATATAATATATAATCGGCTTAAATCTCACTTAATGCCCTGACAACTTGTAGGAGATTGTATGTAAAGAGAAGAAGCAAAGTGATGGACGAAGAGTGAGCAGTGAGAAGGACAGACAGCGAGGAGGGTGGAGTGGGTGGATGGGGGGAGTTAATGCACAAAACACACTGCATCAAACCAAAGCACTACTTCCAAGCAGGATGCGTCAGCAGTCCATTCATGTTGCTTTATTTTACACTGAAGAAGAAAAAAGAGGAAGAGAGCAAAGGGAGGTAAAGAGAGAGCGAACAGAGACAGGAGGCGTCATGAGAGAGACAGGGAGGGAGAGGGAGAGAAACCGTGTCCCATCTGCCTGCTGTTACCACCACAGCAATACTGGAAATATTTGCCAGACTTTGTTGGAATGGCTGAATTAGTGCCGGGGAGGAGTGGGTTAAATATATGGTTGCTGTGGGGACGCCACTGTCGGTCTCTGCCTTTCGCTCGGACAACCCGTCTATTCCTCTGAGCCACACAAAGCCCTCAGAAAGCCACAGAACAAGAGACTGTGAGCATTAACAAAAAAAAAAAAAAAAAAAAACTGGTTTTTGAAGAGGTAGATCTCTAAAAAGGTCTGAGTGCTTTGAGCTCATCCAACTACCTCAGGACACTGCAGAGAGAGCAGGAGGGAGGCAGGGAGAGAGAGAGAGAGAGAGCGAGAGAGAGAGTAAGAGAGAGCGAGAGCGAGAGCGATATCCAAGCCGGCGCAAGCTCTCTCTTTTGCTGCTACAACGGATCCTTTCCACATCGACGCCACCGTTAACGTCACGCCTGTAAGCCGCGCGCTCACCCGGCGCTCGCCTTACCCCCGGTCCTGCTCCTCTCGCCCCAGCCGGACGCTGCATCAGAGAGGGGGTGCTGATCACCACGAGGAGAGGAGGGAGAGAAAAAAAAAAAAAGAACTGGAGAAAACAAGAAGGAAAAAGAAACAAGCCGGAGAGAGAGGAAGGAGAAACTGCGCACCAACCCCTCCTCCCTCTAACCCAACCTCGATCAACCCAGCTACAACACCCCCACTCCTCCCGGCACCCCCTTCCACCCCCCCACCCCCCCTGCAGAAATTGACGGATTATTGGGAAGTGCAAGGGAGGCAGGCTGCAGCTGCTGCTGTGGGTGCTCACTACTGCTGCTGTGTGCTTCGCGGGGATGGTGTGTGTGTGCGCGAGTTTGCTGCTTTCCGCCACTGCTGCCGAGGCTAGAGCGTGTGGCTAGTTAAGAGGAGGGGAGAAGAAGCTAATGAAGCCCGTGTGAGTCGCGGCATTCTTTTCAACCCCCGCCGAGCACTCCTGGAGGAGGGAGAAAAAAAAAAAGAGAAAGAAAAATCAAGTGGACACGACGCCACATTGAAAGGGGGAGCAGAGAGAAAGAGAGAGCGAGAGAGAGAGAGAGAACGGCTGTCAGACTGACCAACCGACCAACTGATTGACCACTAAAAAGTGAACAGAGGAATACAGAGAGGAGGGGGGTCTGCTTTATTTTCTCTCTTCCCCTTGGCTTGTCAACCTCACCTCCAAACCATCGCAAAACAAAAAAGGCACAGAACATTTGAGAGGACTGTGGAATTTTCATTCAACCTTCTTCAATCCTACCCCCCCCCCCCACATCCCTCTTTTCTTGGTCCTTTTCCGTCTTGGCTTTTTTGGTGCACAGAAACAAAATTGCGCGTGTGTTTTGCGTTGTCGCCTGTGCTATGGAGACCTCAGTACGGTGTCTAGCAGGGGGATCAACTGTCGGATTCCAAGGACAAGCGAGAGAAGAGGAGCCGACAGCGAGAAGCGAGCAAGGGAGCACTGCTGCTTTCAGAGCCTGACTGGATTCCTATCTGCAGTTTTTTTTCTTTCTTTTTTTCTTAACAAACAAAGGGAGGGGAAAAAAAAAATAACTCACAAAAGGGCCTTTTCGAACCTTTCTCTTTGGACGTGTGGATTTACAAAAGGGCTCGTCGTGGTTAAGCTCTTTGGCATTGGTACCCTTTTTGACAGAGCGAACATAAAAAAGGCTTTATTTGCTGCTCTTGGGATATACATACACCTGGTGTGAATACCACTGCTCTTTCTGATTGCAAACAGGAGGGAAACTATATATCACAGTTCAAGGACCTGTAATAATAACTTGAGGTAGGTGTCTAGTGTTTCAACCCCTCTTTGCATAAATTTGTAACCCTCCCTTCTGTCTTGTAATACGGCTTTTTGGTTGGTTAATTTATCCTCATGTCTTACTCATACACACGTTTCAGAAAAACCAGCCCTCTCTGCAGTCCCTCCTCCTTCTACCCATGAGCACAGTTAAAAACATTGCTTCATCGAGGATAGGTCAAGCCCCAAAATCCACATCCCTCCCCTTGTCCTCTTCAGTTCCCTTGACTTCTTTGCTCTGGTCACCGTAAACACTACAGCCAGACAACCAGCTACTTTCTCTGATATCCCAAAGCCCCCCCAAACACCACCCAAAACACCCCCATCCCCCCCTCCCCCCCAGATGATGCTGAATTATGAACGTGCCACATCATGAGTCTCCTGGGGCGGGTAGCTGTGCATCGTGCCAGGAAAGCCGCCCTGCTCTGTGTAGTCTTCCTGATGGCGCAAGCGTGGAGCAGTGCCTCCCCGGCCTTGGCGGGGGCGGCGGTGTCTCCGGGACCCCAGGGCTGTCCGCCGCAATGTTCCTGTAGTAATCAGCAGGGGAAGGTGGTGTGCACTCGACGTGGCCTCACCCGCGTGCCCCCCGGCATTCCTGCCAACACGCGACACCTCAATCTTATGGAAAACGCCATCGAGGCGGTGCAGGCTGACTCCTTCCGCCACCTGCACCACCTTGAGGTGCTCCAGCTGGGGCGAAATGCCATACGGCAGATTGAGGTGGGCGCGTTTAATGGACTCACCAGCCTCAACACACTGGAGCTGTTTGACAACCGGTTGACGGTGGTGCCTAGTGGGGCCTTTGAGTACCTGTCCAAACTAAGAGAACTGTGGCTGAGGAACAACCCCATTGAAAGTATCCCCTCCTATGCCTTCAACCGGGTGCCCTCCCTCATGCGACTGGACCTGGGAGAGTTACGGAAACTGGAGTACATCTCTGAAGGAGCTTTTGAGGGCCTACAAAACCTCAAGTACCTCAATCTGGGCATGTGCAACATAAGGGGTGAAATGCCAAACCTAAGTCCCCTCAAGGGCCTGGAGGAGCTGGAGATCTCTGAAAATCACTTCCCAGAGATAAAGCCAGGCTCTTTCAAAGGCCTGCGCTCACTGAAAAAGCTGTGGGTGATGAACTCTCAAATCACAGTGATAGAGCGCAACGGTTTCGATGACCTATCTTCATTGGTGGAGCTTAATCTGGCCCATAACAATCTGAGCGCTGTGCCACATGATCTGTTCTCCCTGCTCAGGTACCTGGTGGAGCTCCATCTCCACCATAACCCTTGGAACTGTGGCTGTGAGGCTGTATGGTTAGCCCACTGGCTAAGGGAATACATCCCTACTAACTCAACTTGCTGTGGACGTTGTCACTCACCTGTCAGCATGAGAGGGCGACAGCTGGTTGAGGTGGCCCGAGGAGAGGGTGCTGCAACCCAATGTTCTGCACCATTCATTGCCGATGCACCAAGGGACCTGAACATTTCAGCAGGGAGGGTGGCTGAGATTCGTTGCCGCACGGCCTCAATGTCTTCAGTGCGCTGGCTCCTGCCCAATGGGACTATCCTGACACATGCCTCCAGTCACCCGAGAATATCAATCCTGAATGACGGTGCCCTTAATTTCTCAAATGTCTTGGCTGTAGACACGGGCACTTATACCTGCATGGTGTCCAACGCAGCGGGGAACTCCAACGCCTCGGCCTACCTCAATGTGAGTGCAGCCGAGCTCAACACGTCCAACTTGAGTTACTTCACTACAGTAACAGTGGAGGTCTTGGGGCCAACCACTGAGATGCCCAAACCAAGAACCACCTCGACTGCAGCAGCAGCGGCTGGGGGGGCTGGAGGAGGAGGGGTAGGCCTAGGGACAACGACTACAACGGCCTCCCCTTCCGTCTTTCAGCCGGTCTTCATCTCCACACCGACTGTGCTGCTGCAAAGCACCAACAGCCCCCCAGGTGCAGCCAAGACATCTGTGGCGCCAGGACTCCAAGGTGCCACTGGCAAACCAGGGAGGTCCGGCCCTAGCCTGGATGAAGTGATGAAGACCACTAAGATCATAATTGGTTGCTTTGTAGCAGTCACACTGATGGCTGCGGTCATGCTCATCGCCTTCTACAAGTTGAGAAAGCGCCACCAGCAGAGGAGCACAGTGGCGGCTGCTCGCACTGTGGAGATTATCCAGGTGGACGAGGAAGACCTTCCTCCACCGGCGTCTGCGGCTCAAGAGACGGTGCTCACGTTGCCTGAAATCCGGGACCACAACAGCATACACAAACTGGACTTTATCAGCCACAAGACTGACTATAGCTTTCACAAACCCAAGGTCGAATACAGACCCCAGCCTGACTTCACCCTTCATAAGCCGAAGGCCGAGTATACCACATACAAGCCAAATATGGACTACAGCGGCCATAAATACATCCCAGATTACAACACTCACAAATCGACACCAGATTTTAGCCTTCATAGACCAAAGGCTGACTATAGCCCATTTAGGCCGGACTACAGCACTCACAAACTTAAAGCAGAGTACAGCCAATTCAAACCAGATTTTGGCACTCACCCAAAAACAAAACCAGACTACAGCCCGTTCAAACCAGACTATGGCACTCATCCTAGGCAGAAAACGGACCTCAGCCCATTTAAACGAGATTACAGCACCCAACCAAAACCTAAACATGACTACAGCCCATTAAAAGCGGACTACAACACACAGCATAAACCTACGGCTGAATACAGTCCATTCAAGCCAGACTTTGGGACTCATCCAAGATCTAAACCTGAGAACAGCCCATTTAAGCGTGACTACAGCACTCAACCCAAACCCAAAACAGACGACAATGCCCAGAGATCGAAAATGGACAGACCCAGGGACCCTTACTCCTCTCACGTGACTGGAACAGATTACAGCGCCTTCAATCCCGACTTCAGTCCCCACAAAGCGGATTACAGCGTCTTCAAGTCTGACTTCAGTCCACACACTCAGAGACCTAAACTTGATTACAGCCCCCATGAAGCGGACTACAGCCCCCATAAAATGGACTACAGCACTACGAAGCCTAAATATAACACCTATAAACCGACCGGCCACGGGGCTAAATGGACAGACAACAATGTTGGGAACTCTTTGCCTCGAACCTTGCCCAGCACCATCACAGCAATGGCTGAGCCCTTTGTCATAAAATCTCACACCAAGGAGAAGGTGCAGGAGACTCAGATTTAAAAAAGACCCCCCCCCCCCAAAAGGCTCCCACTCCTTCCCCTAGGTTCCTACCTCCCACTCACCCCTTGTCCCTTCGCCATTTCTTCATAAACTCATGCAATAGAATGCACAACGAAAAAAAGGACAGGAACTACTTTTTTGTACAGAGTGCAAACCTAAAAAGACTGATGATTTCTTGTTGTACATGCTTATAAATAAATATATATATGGACAAATTGAAACTACCATGGGCTGGTGATAGAGAAACATATATTAAAAAGAAATTGAAACTATTTTCTAACTTGTAACTTCTATTTAAAACAATGAGTTGTTTAAGATGCTGTCTTGACTTTGACAAATGAGGGTAGTGTTGTTTTAAAAAGGGGGCAGTCTGTGTGATTTTTACACCATGCTACAGAGAATGCAGTGATGAGAAGAAAAAAAAAATATTTATACCGAGAAGACTTTCTTTCACAAAAAACCCGAAAAAAAGGTCAGTGTCGATCTTTACAGGTTTATCTTGTAAAAGCACCAAGAATTTGTACTGTGCCAAATGTTATAAATGCAATAAAAAGGATTTTTGGAAGAAAAAAAAAGAAGAAAAAAAAGAAGTTATTCTTGAGAGATGTTTTTTTTCCTTCTTCATTTCTTCTCCTGGTGTATACTGTAGCGATCAGCCAAATGCTTTAGACACTGCAGCAAGACGCTGCAGCTATACTTTAACCCTGCGAGTGCCGAATGACTCACAATGCAGAAGTGGATGGTGTTTGTTTTATTGATCTCTCGCAGCACCCATTATCATATTCTTTATGTGCAACAGAAGAGCGCGTTCCGTTTCTATGCCACACCAATGAGTGTCACGGTGCTTCATCAAGGTGTGGCTGAAGAAAAAGTGTCATTTTTCTGAAGTTCTATGGTGTTAAAAGATGAAGCAATGGTGTGTCCACAGACAAGTACTAGAACATCTAATGTGAGCTGAAATTCTCATCACATAATGCTGTTCAACGATGCAAACCGATTGTGTTACCCGTCTCTATCCGACACTACAAAGTAGTAGTATTAATCATGTAACTAATGAGTGAAAACGGCGATAAATGAAGGTGAAGTACTGTTCGGGTGTTAAGACTGTCTTGCGCTTTGCCAAAAAATATAGATCCGCATTTCACTTTCCATTGCCAGCTGTTGTGCCTTCATCAATCAGACCGGGGGCCTTTTTATGGTGACAAATGCATTTGGGTCTTGCTGTTAACTGCATTTTTCTTCTTCAAGAATATCACCCCTCTCAATCATAATACAGCAAGACGACGCTCTGCCTAACAGAGAAGGATGGCGTGCAACACACAGGGTGGTTAGTACGCACGTATTAGACGGGTGAGCCGGTTGGTTTTCGGCGAGACAAAGCTGTGTTTGTCGCGACTGTAACCGTTTACTGGGGTCATGGTTAAAAAACAAGATTGCGTGATAGAAAAACATAAAATAAAAAGGTGATGTGAACGACCATGGGAGCACATATCAGTTAAAAACACAACAACATGTTGTGAGTGGGCAACATGTGGGTGAGGGATGACAAAGAATACTTTTGCAAGCTGTGTGGACCATAATCATCACATCCAACACAGATACTACCTTCTCAGTAAGCCTTATGGAGCTGTACAGTTTTAAAGTAAATCAACATGAATTTAAAAAAACGCAAGAAGTAGCCTCTAGAGATGCGTGACGTTATGAGATCTAAAGTCTTTAGTTGGGGAGAGGACCTGAGAGGGGGCCACAAGAACAATATCAGGGTTTTAACATTGGCGATGGAGAAACTGAAGGAGGACAATGTTGATGAATATGAGAGAGCTCGACACGGCACATCACAAAAATAGCGCAGCCATTAAACTGAGAGCTTGTGATGTACTGAACCTGTAGTAGAAGGCTGTCAGAAGAGGAGAATGATGCGTGTGTGTTTGTGAGGGCAGCAGTCCAGCAGAAAAGAGGGAGCGTGTGAGATAGATAGAGTAAGAGATGGAGGCTGAAGAGGACAACATTTAGTTGTTGGCTTGTTGTGGCACTTGTTGTAAATGTGTAATTTAAATGTCATCTAACATTGTGCTGCATGACGAGGCCGGGATGGATACGATGATCCTAATGAGGAGAGATGACGTTTTGGAGTAAGAATAAATAAAAATGGGTGCCAAAAGTGTGCAGTGCAGCAGAAAAATATATTGCGTGGAGAAGAAAATGGGATCATATCAAAAAGGAGAGCACAGAATGTTCTTCTTGAAAACATATTAAGAGGCCGTGTGGGATCTCAGGGCCCAAGGAGATCTGGCACAGACAGACTGAAGAAAAGTTTAAATGTCTATTCCTGAACCAGCAACACAACAGTTTCAGGTGCAGGTATAGGTGTGTGGTCACAGCTGAAATCAGTGTTTTGTCAATATCCCAAAGAGAGGATTTTATTTTCCTCTACCAACCGTCATCAAACTGGGGTGAAAATAAGCTGCTGCAGTGAACACTCTACCCAGCTCACCTCTACCCGCAATGTCTGTTGATGACTCAGCCTGCATTTTAGATATTGACCAACTTAATGCAGGTGCAAGAATGAGCCAGATAGATCAGACGTGTGTGTCCATGTAAACGTGTCTATTGCACCAGCTGTGTGTTGTGTGTTTGGCGATATCTAACAGGGAGCAAGGCAACAATAAGAGCTGCACAGTGACATCAAACGTGGAAAAGGGAATGGAGAGAGAGAGCAGGATGATATATCTAAACTTAACATTAAACCACACGCAAACACACCCGTTTCATACAGGGACACTTTCATACTGACCGTTTGTCCCTGTGCCGACTCATCCTCTCCCACTCCTGTGACTTCTAATCGTTTGTAATATCAAAGCAGCAGCTTTTCCCAATGGTCTCTAATGTGAAACATGCGAGAGGGAAGTTTAAACACCAACAATGGATCAGTGTGTTGCATCTCGATGGACAGTGTAAATGGGTGAGATGGATTGTGAGCAGTTGTGTGAACAGATGCAAGCACTGTATCAAGCATTAAGCCGTGTGTGTGCGCCTCAGTATGCTATAGCAGGACGGGGGCTTATGCCACACCATATTGTTTAATGCCGTGCTATGTGGTCACATATTAAGCTGCACTGTGCTATAAAAAGGCTCCGTCATACTAATCTGCCAACACGGCTACAGGGTCATCAATCAGCCAATCAGCCACTGAAGGGCTCGTCTCCATGGGAAACACTCGCTCCGTCCCTTCCTCCTCCGAGTCATTCTCTCTCTCTTTCTTCCTTTCCGTCTGTGTGCTTCATTAGCAATCATGAAGCCATTTGAAAGCGGAAGCAAGGCAAGACGCACCTATTTACCCACAGCTCACAGAGCCAGGGGGAGATTAGAGTCAGAGGAGGAAGAAGACAAAGTGGTTTGGAAATGGAGATGGAGGAAAGAACATTTAAATAGGAAGGGAGGGCATGACAGATTGCTCGAGAGAAGTTATGAGGGGAGCGAGCGAAAGTGGGAAATTTAGCCAAAAAACAAAGCGGGGTGAGAGAAAGGGAGCGGGTCTAAGAAGCAGAGCGCAGACAGCCCCGGGAAAACACGAGATATACACAGAGAAATACTGCGAGGCTGGATGAGGTGATTGATTGTACATCGCAGCACTACTGGGAGACTAAAAGGAATAGACATGAGAAGGAGACGTGAGAGGTGAAGGGAAAGGGTACCGAGGGAGAATCAGGACACAGGGATAGGATATAGGGAAGGAAAAACAGACGGCAAGGTAATGTAACGGACATAATAGTATGATTTGATTCAAATCAAAATGAGAGGAAAAAGAGGTGGTGGAGCGACGATAAGAGGGGAAAGCAAAGCAGCGAGCGAGCGAGCAAAGGCACTCTGGGAAAGGAGCACGCAGAGCAAATGTGATGCAAGAGTGCCAGCTACAGATGGAACGGGGGATATGTAGCGCGGCCATCGCGGCCAAGGGCCCGGACTGCACCACACGAGGGGGGGTGCGGTGGTGGTGGATAGCGTGTGATGTTACCACAGCACAGTGCAGCACATAAGAAGTGCTGATAGCGTTAATGGACTTCACCGCTGGGGGGTACTCGAGGAAGGGAGAGAGAGAGCGGTGGAGGGGATGGGGAGGATCAAGAGGTCAGAGGTAAATTAAGCTGCGGGGGGGGGGGGGGGGGGGGGCGCCAGAGTGCAACCGTGTGCCCGCGAACGGGTTTTTTTCAGGGAGATGAAGAATTGAACAGGTCAAAGCCCTTAAACCAGCAGCATTCAACAGCAGGAAGGAGCTCATTCTCAACTGAAAAGGGTTTGCAGGGAATTTTTAAAAACCCAATTATTTTAATGCAATCTCTTAATTAGATTTTTTTTGCCCCCTCATTGTGTAATTATTACGCACTGAAACGCAGAGGCCGGCTCTAAGAACGCGTTTTTCCATTAAAATGACCAAAACCAATAAGCATGATAATCTCAACTGCATCAGTCATTTATCAACTAAAGCGTGCACGTCAGTGGAGCAACAAGAATCCACATATTTGGGACTTAATATACTTATATATTGTTCCAGGCAAAAAAACAACTGAAATTGTATTTGATCAAGACTAAATGATAATTCTTGGGCTTTACAGCTGACATTCACCTACACACTCAGGATCACTACACACTCTTTGAACAGAGTATGTGATTGATTAGCACAAGAACACAAAGGTCCTTTATACAGGAAGGATGACATGTGCTTCTTAGCCGTCTTTCTGCTTGATACATGCATTATTATTAGGATTCTCATTCCATTCATAGCAAAAAGTACTTGTATGTTGACCGTCATGTGGCAAAAATAGCCCATGTCAGTTGCTTTCATGGCTTTGTATTTTAAAAGCTTGCATTGATTGCTTATTGATATTTAAACACACTGTAGCGAGCGGTCGATGAGAGGAGCTGCGTGGCTAGTTCATGCTAGGAGCGTGTGCTGTTGTGTGAGCACTAGCCAGTGTGCTAGTGGAGCAGACAGGAGGCTATTCTCAGCAGGCTTGGGAGCGCGCTGCTGCTGTTGTGAGTCAACATGCGAGTCAGGGCGCGAGAGTTGTTCGGTCCTAATGTCAAATTTTAAAAAAGGGACCGGACGCAGAGGCAAAAAAGGTAGAGACGGCACATCATCTATGCAGGCGTCACGGTGCTCACTGTGTCCGGTTTAGAGGAGTACCAACTCGCCCTACTTTGAATGTTTGCCTTAATCACGTCGTCTTTGCTAATGAAACCAAACATCTTTTCCAGACTGAAAACAGAGACTGCAAAGGAGGTTACGGTGTGAAAGCTGCTGGTGCACTGGAGGCAAGTTGATGTTTTGCTGGCGCCGTGTGAAAACTGATGTAAACAGCCATATTCAGTGGCCAGCTGGTGGTAGGATTTGCTGTAACTAAGGTCAGCAGAAGAATTTCTTCCATCACCGGTGTACTGTTGGCACTGAGCCCAGCGCTGTGGAGGCTGCGCTGTTGAATACTGTAGGTGTGCGTGCCAACAGATTGTATTGGTTACACACCGTGGTCAAATTGACACTGATTCTGTTGCTTTAACTGAGCCTGAATGAGAGGGGGGGGGTTCTGCCGCGTAGAGGACTCTAGTGCATTACTCCCTGTGTGAGAGTTTATTGCCCTTTTGGCGGGTGAAAAACATCCCTGTGTTTTATTGGCGGACAGCGACCACGAAGCCTTTCATTTATGATCCCATCCAGTAGTAGTAGTAGGGTGTGTGTGTGTGTGTGTGTGTGTGTGTGTGCGTAGTGAATCATGTCTACTGAGAGCAGCAAACGGAGTTTGTTGAGGTTTGTTTGTGTGAACACATACAGAAACAAACACACACACACGCACGTACACTCAGAGTAACAAAACAAAAATGGAGCCATTGACCATTAATTTCACTGCTTTTGTTGAGATTTACAGCGCGGAGCGAAATCATGATCACAGGCATCACCAAGGATACTGGGCTCAGGATCAGCCCTCGCGTAAACACAGTCCGTTAACTCGCACTGTGTTCACATGTTGCTCCTCGTGAACTAAGCGCAAGTTCGTCGATTCTGCTCATCTCTTGTAAAACCTCTGAGGCAGGTTTTAACAGAGAGAAACTGTGCACATACATAGAGTGTGTATGTGCTTCTATAGAAAGAGGAGAACGAGGAGAAAAGGCACATGAAGAGGGTGATGATGAGAACATGTGTGCCTTTACGCTGCAGGTACAGTCCGGGGAAAGAAGCGAGGATAAAGGATGCTTTCTTAAAAACGAGGAGGCCGATGTTGGATGAAAAAAATAAGTAGTTTCGGGGTTACGGGGAGCGTTCTGGGACTTCATCTTTTTCTAGGACGGAGAATGTGCATCTGGGTGGAGACATTTTGGTGACAAAATGGCCTCCCGCATTGCTCGAGACATTCGAGTGAGGAGGCAGCGAGGAAAGACAGACAAGTGGAAAAGAATTAACCGAGGTTGATGGCGAAGGGCTCCACATTATCTATGGCACCCTGATTTAAGATGGCAGCGCTAGATTTGGAAGAAGGACGCGTGAAGAGACAAGTGGGCAAAAACAAAAAGAAAGAAAAAGGGGGCGAGGATGGGGAACAAGCAAAGAGGAGAATTGAAAAGGTGATTGCAATAGATAAGAAGCCCCCTCTATCTGACACATTAAGGGGGGGGGGGGGGTGCTCATGAATATACACTGATGCGGACTCCAAGATGACAAGCGGTGTGCTGATGTCAGAGAACGGCACATGAACGCAACGTCGAGATGAAAAGCTCCGACGAGCTGCGGAGAGCATCCACCGGCTGGAACAAGGTTCCCATGCGGCGGCAGAATTATTCAGCCGCTGCAGCAAACTGCCGTGCGCGTGTGCAGGTGGGTCAGCAGCCATCTTTAAAAGATCAAACGAATCCATAGCCGACCCCGGTTAGCAGTGGACTAGTAAAGGCTCACTGCATTGTGGGTGGTGAAGTCGTTTGTACCATTCAGCAAAAAGGGGCATTTTGGAACGTATCAGGCTTTTGTTTGATTACTTCATCTCAGCGGAATAAGATGCGGACACAGCGCCGGTGAATAAACTGGAGCTGGCGGGGTCCAGCCGCTGATCCCAGACACACGTTTTAACGGATCCTAAATGAATGAAAAGTGCTTTGTAGAGCACAGCTCTTACTTTAAAAGAAAAGGATGCCGGGTGGCAGATCTGAGACAGCAGCGGAACAGTCGGGCTGTTTGTAAATATTTAGCTCATTCCTTTTTTCCCCCCTTTAATTCAGACTTCAAACGCGTTTCGGTTAGACTTCAGAATAAAGAGGAGTACGTGTAGGTTTTTTGGTCACGTCTTTGGATGGGACAACACCTGAAGTACAAATGTGTTACTGCCAGTACAGATGTGTTACTGCCAGTACAGATGTGCTACTGTGAGCATTCTATGTGAGAGCTGGTGTGGGAGTCACTGCAGGTGAACCTGTGCCAGGCCAACTATGCCACCTCCGCATAGAAAATGATCAAAGCCTACGCCACGCTGGGGGAAAATAAAAATAAAAAAGCAAAGAGAATTTTAATCCAGAAGCTGCTTTTCATGTCAGACAACTGGACAACACTTTTTAAACTTTGTGATTCTGGAGAGCTGCACTGGGACGAACTTAAGTATAATTCATTGAAGACAGAGAATAGAAATGACAAATACAAAGAACTTTTAAACTGTGCACATGTATACATACGGGGAAGGACTTAAAGGCACCCGAAGAAAAGAAAACAACATTGCATTAAACCAATGAGAGCCAGCATGTCTAAAGCTACAGATCACGTGTAGTGGTTTGGGCATCAGGGATGATTTATTCGACACACTTTATTCTTTTTCTTAAAAAAGCTTAATTGCTCTACGAGCAGTAATGGTTCCAGGGCGGTGTTTGGCCTTTCAGAACATAGAACTTTCTGCCGAGAGGTGAATCGGAGCTGCTGTGCGGCCCGGCTGCTATCAGAGTACCTGCCCGACGGGGGAGCCAATAATTAAGACAGTTCTACTGCTCTTCCTCCCCTCGACACTCCGGTCCTGTTTAATTAGCTGGAGTGAGGGACAAGACGCATCAGAGACGCATCAGAGACGTGTACGTGCGAGCGGCCTCCTGTCTGTCCATCAATTACAGTTTTGTTGTTGCTTCAAACCGTTGCGAGCCATAGCTGGAGACGTACTGCAAGAGTGTAAACACGAGGGATTAGTGCCAACAAGTGAGAGGAAAACTAATACAAGTAAGTGGTATCATGCAACAGTGATACGAGGAGCAGGAACCCTACAGAGCTACTGCTCTAGTGGGAGACTAATACCACGAAGTACGCCGCTCATGGGACGAGTATTGAGAGTAAGCAGGAGAGGGAAGAAAGCACGGAAAAGGGGAGGAGACAAGGAAAGGTGGCTCAAGTTTAATGACTGGAGGAAGAGAGGAGAGGAACAGAGGAGCTCGGGGTAGAGGAGACTTGGCAAGCAGTCGCCCTCCCACTCTGTTGGCAGCGGAGGCACAAACTGCTCACAGCAGTACATGCATCCATTAGTATTGTTCCAGGAGATAATAACTGTGTGATTGTGTGCGTGTGTGTTTGTTTGTGCGATTGGGTGTCAATTCTTAGCCAAGAGTGGAACACGAGTTGCTACGGGGTGTCAGACGAAACAATATGGCGCAGCAACAGAAAACGGTTGTCAGACTGTGGTGCTAAATGTCAGCAAAAAATGGAGACGCCGGAGGACACGGCGCAGACGACGACGTAGCTCCCGAAAAACTACAGCTTCCATGAGTTCAAGCGAAGACAGGACAGGCTGTCAAAATCAGACCTGTAGTTGTTGAATGCGGGGGAAAAAAGAAAAAAAAGTGTTATCCTGGTTAGAATTGCGAGGCGAAGGAAATGAAATGTACTGTAGGAAGTATTGATCACCTCGAGCCCGTCTGAACACACTCACACAGCACGCTTTAAGAAACTGCAGCCTTTTCTTGGAACCTCCCTCTGCATACACCCCTGCACAGCCAGAGAGCGCTTCAGCCAGCAAAGGGGTTTAAAAGAAACTACATTTCTATAGCTGGCCTCGTTTGAAGCTATGCTCGAATATACACACACACACACACACACACACACACACACACACACGCACACACAGCCCTCTGCCTGTCGCCCACTTCTGCCATTAGCTTTATCTGTCGGAATTCAAAGCTGAGAGCCGAATCCCCGTTGGTATTTTTTTGAAAAGGCTTGTTCTTCCCTTTATGGCCCCCCCTCTCCTCTGGGAAACATAGAAAAAGAGGGAGGTGGGAGGAGGGGGGGGGGGGAGATGCTGATCGCTGACACAGCCGCTGAGATAGCCTCTCTCTTGTCGGTAAGGGATATAAAGAGATGGGATGACAGAAAAGGTGGATGGAAGGAGGATGCTGAGACGGGAATAAGGGTGCAGGCGTGAGGACGGAGTGCTGGGGTAAGCTGCCGACGGATTAGCGCTTCAAATTCCACCTTATTCATTCACATCTTTGAGGATACATTCCTGCTCTCTCACACACACACACACACACGGATGAAGGAGCGTCTTGTGAAAGCAGAGGGGGGGGGGGGAGAAAAGAGAAAAAGAAGGACGAGAGGAGATGGGGAGGGTTAGGTAGGTGTCCCTCTACGCAGCAGGGGCCAGACGTTGACAGCTAAAATAAGCGGGCTGAGGACTGAAAACCTGGAGACTGTGCTGGTCTGCATGGACCACATGTAAAGCATGGAAATAGTGGAAATAGTGGAACGCGGAGAATGACTCTTTGACGGCTCTTTTATCATGCCAGCTGACTTCAGAGTGTGTGTGTGTGTGAGTGTGTGCGTCTTTGTTGTATGCTTTTAAACCCTACTGCCAACACTATGTCGATGTGTAGCAACCGCTGTTGTCAAGGGAACCATTAGAAAGACTGAAAGCCTGCTATCTGCTCTGTGCTTGCCTACACACACACACACTCTTTTATGCATGTTAGAGATGACTGAGAAAGTAATTCCTCCGTATATTCCCTCTACATATGTCCCAGGGTGGAAGAAGCTACAAGTAGATACAGTTGACGCCGCTTTATTACATCTAACGCGTCTATGTTTGTATCTGATGTCAGCACGGTGGAGACACACACACGCACAGAGACAGATGAATGCGTTTTTGTCCGACCAAAGCTGTTTGTGTTCACGATCAGCAACGGAATTCGGATCAATCCCAGCATCAATAAAGCTCGGAGGCCGAGAGCCTCACACAGGAGATTCCACTGACATATGGTGAAGGACATGGACCATTTATAGTACTGCGCTCTATGTAGGTCAGACTGCGACGCTAGTTATGGTCGTGCATGTCAAGCACACTCATTTTGAGCACGTTTTTAAAGAAATAAAACGTTTTCAGATGAGGAAAGGATTTATTTGCTTCCAATAAAGTTCAACACACTCTTGATTTTGCCTCTGAAGACGATCGCACAGCATTTTTGTAACGGCGTCCATGTGACACCGGAGGAAAAGGTTAATGAAAGTAAACGGTGCACGCAAAAAAAATAATTAAATCACTGAAAGGGTGCATGTCGGCGGAATGAGAGACACCGGTGACAAAACAAAAAGGAGAATTGGTGTGTGTGTGTGTGTGTGTGTGTGCAAATGCCAACATTCATTTAGTGAGGAACATAAAATGCCAGTCAAGTGAAGAGAACGGTGAGGCGAGACCACAATAATAGTAAATTAAGAGAGAAGCAGTAAAAACGGAGCTGCCTCACGAGGCAGAGCGAGAGATGAAGGAGAACCAGCTGACGGAAGGAGGATGAACAAGACGACGCTGGGAAAATACTAAATATAATGCCATTAATTACCAAAATCTGACTTTTTCATACATTGTTTCCATCTAATATCTAATTATTAAAGAGAAATGCATTTAAAGTAGATCTTTACGGAAATAGCAGGGGCATTTATATAACCTCGTTTGTGGTAAAGAAGCCAAAACAGGACTTAAATGGGTCCAACTGTCAGCTGACTATTGAGTTATTGAGTGTGCCCAACTAGACTGGCCTCATTCAACAACCTCGTCGATATTCCAACTCTCATTTCAACATATTACTTTTTTTGTCTCAACTTTCTTTTTCATAACCATTTTACTCAGTTCGTCATTTCTGGCAAAGCCGTTCGAACAATAAGCGGGGAGCGAGAAGGCGAAGACAATAAAGGAGAAAGAAGACGCTGAATAATGAGACAGGTAATGGGGGGGGGGGAGACCCGAGTACGACCGAGCAAAGGCCAAAAAAAACAAAACGAGAAAAGACAACGCAAGTCTAAAGACAATGGAAGTCTTTTCTCGTTCTCCAGCTGCTTGAAATATGAAACATTCAGTCTTCTGGCCTTCAGTTCAACAATCATTTCAGAACACACACACACACACACACACACACACACTGATGCCCTATACCTTCATTATGCTCTAACAGCAAGTCATGTCCTCCAAATCAAACAGAAAAGCGGCTGAAATGTAGACCACCGTCAGAGGGGGGGAGAAACAGAAACAAAAGAAAGGGAAACCGCAGTAAAAGAAAGAGAATTAAAGATGAGATGAACACAGTGAGTGATATAGCGTGAGACAGTACAGTGCAAGTGTATGAGAGCTTTATACCACCGCCCTGATTGATGTGGAAGAGTGCTGCAGTGTCCTTCATGTAGAGGGAAAGGCTAAGAGGATTCGGCTGGTCCCTGAGCAGTGTGTGCCTGTGTGTCTCTGCACTGTTTCCAGGGTATGCTTATCAGGGTGGACGGTGAAGTCGCAATCCCATCTCTCTCACACACACACACACACACACGTTAAGCACAAGGTCGCCCTCGTAAAGGAGTTGGGGCGATAAAGCGGCGAGCGTGGTTCCTCCCTTCCTCTCATCTCTCCATCTCTATTCAGGCCCATCTATCTCTCCCGTCAGCGCGATGGTGTGAATGAGTGTACGCGGGGCCGCTCCGCTCACCTTCAGGCTTTAATCCGCCATTTTCAAGGAACGAAGCCGCCCGACTGCGACGCCGACACACACACACACACACGGGCCGAGCAGAGCTAGGTTTGAAAACTTTCCCCCGCCACACCAATTAAGACGCTTGCAATGCACGCGGGCTTTCTGTGAGCATGAGAATTAATGGTCATAAGTCAATAATAAAGAAATGCTTTTAATGACATTAGGCTCGACAGAGGAGGGGGGGGAGGGGGGGGTTCAAGTTTGGTTGCTCGGTCGTGACTCACGGCCGCGATGAAAGGGCCTCGATACCAGATAGCTGGATAAATGGATCAAACATCAAAAAGTGCATCAACACGAGCAACGACGGCAACAGCGTTTACAATTTCAAAACGTCGTTATCTGCCAACGATGATTCATTTTGGTGCAACGTAGAATTCATAAAAAAAATTTAAAAAGCCCCATCTGGGTCATATCACTCAGATAAACGTAGCACTACACAACAGCATGGTGATGTCGGTAACACCAGTAGAATTAGCTGTTTGATGGTAAAAAGGGTTCGATATTTGTGTCCAGGCTGCTGCAGTTATGAATGGACGGGGACCGATCCCAGTCATGTGGGGCTGGCTTCTGCACACGTGGTTTAACTACAGTGTGTGTGTGTGTGTGTGTGTGTGTGTGTGTGTGTGTGTGTGTGTGTGTGTGTGTGTGGTGGAGAGAAAGGGACCCGGGGGGCTGTTCCCAGTCTCCACCGTCTGTCTGTCTCGCTGACCAGGAAACCACACCATGCATTATTCATGATGTGTACTCATATTCTCCCTCTCACACACAGTCATACACACACATCCATGCATGCTTACGCATAAAAATAAATAAATAAATAAATAAAAAATAAAAAAATGGGACAATGGAAAAACAAGTCAGAAATAGACGCAAAAGGCGCATAGACGTCGAAACAAAACGGGCCAATGTGAACGACAGAATGTGAGGAAAGTGTGTGAACGAGGGGGGGGGGGCAGGAGGAGACAGTCAAAGCAGCACTTGTATAATCGGCCTCCTGCCAAAATAATTCAAGCGTGATCGGAAATCAATGGGACAGCATGGAGGCTGTAGAGAAATCCGATGCTCTCCTGCAGCCCTGAAAGCCAAAATAAGACGCAGAAAAGAGGCTCAACTGCATGAAGGATGCATTCTGTGCGCCTGTGTGTGTGTGCGCGCGCGTGTGTGTGAAGAATGCTAAATGAATTGATTGGCGTTGCATTGACCACAGAGACGGAAGAAAAGACAACTCGATAACACTTCAATTATCCAATTGCTACGTGGTGCTTATTCATAAGAATGTCCCCAAAACCATCTTTAAAGGGCTTTGGAGCTTCCGTAGTCATTTCCTTTTGTTTTTGAAACAGCTACCTAGCGAATGAATACTTAAATATTCGGGTCCAGCCCTACCTATTTATACGTGTGACAGTGGTACTTGAAGAATCACCACGCAGGGAACAGAAAGCACAATCCTCTGGATATTACAAAAGGTGTTGGAGGTAATAACGTTTAATTAAAACGCTCACCGAGAGCAGTTATTAAAGCGGAGAGCTCCAAGATCTGTCGAGGCAGGCATTAGCACGGTGACTCACAACAACGCCTCCCGCAGGCAACCTGTGCCAATCCCCCCCCCCCCCCCCCCCCCCGTATCTTCTCAAAAACCTTCTTTCTTAAAAGCGCGTCCAGGCAGGGTTCGGGACGTGAGGGAGACACCTGAAAACTGAGATTCTGCACAGAGACAGAGGTAGGTGCCCGTCAGTGTTTGTGCGTGTTAGGACGACGGCAATTATGTTAGAAAGCAAATTACATTTGTTTTTTTCGGGAGCTTTTTCTTGCCCGATTACTGCAATTAACATGTGTTATCATTACCATGCCATTTCTTTTCAACTGCAGCTGACATGTGAGGTGTTTTTTTAAAGTATGATGAAGTACACTACTGTCAAACTTTAAAGAAGTGACTCCACCATGGCTGATCATGCATCGATTGAAAATATAATTTCATACTAAATCGACAAGTTTTCAGGGACTGGAGGACTTGGAGCGATAATAACGACTACGACTTTTGAGTTTCAAATAAAAATAACGCACCATGGGCGCTTCATATGCTGAACGTGCATGTTTGTCTTCACGTGCCAAGAGGTGAGTGACAGAATGGAAGCTGCGCGAGCATCTCGGCGTGTGGATTGGATAAATAGTCGGTGAGTGGGCAGTAGATGAGGGACCACCCAGACTGAATGAGGCCAACAGGACTGATGGTGCACGTAGGTGGATCAGTCCGTCGCACATCACTGTCCACTTAGCCGGCTCTCGTACCTGCTCGAACACTCCATCTCTAATTCAGCCTCTTTCCTTATTCCTGCTTCCTCTCCTGCCTGCGTCTGTATATTTTCCAACCGGAAAGTTAAATATTATGAACACAACTATGCAACTGGTTACTGGAATAGAAAAATATGAAATTATGCAAATACTGGCAGAAGCTGAAATTTAATATCTAAAAAAATATATATATTCATCCCCCTTGAGAGCATCAACTATGTTTTTTTATGCACAGGTCTTTGAAGTATGACGCGCCCTTACTTCAAATCTGACCTTGATGAGAGAGTGCAGTCGCTTTGCTGCTTGCTCTTGCCTCTGCTTACCTCTGCTTGCATTTTCTTGCTTCAATTTGCCAGATATATCACATATATCTTGCCAGATATATCACATATATCACTCTTCAACATTTGAGTGAAGACAAATCCAGAAAGTCGTCGAGCTATTTGGATTGTTAACTAATGCTAACTGGCAGCTAAGTTAAAGCTAAGTAGCAGCAAGATGCCTCCCTTCTCCACGGATGACTACTACAAACTCCTACAGAAGATTGCAGTCCTGGAAACAAAAATCCACCGACTAGAAGTAAACGTGGAGGTAAATGGACTGTGTGGGAATGATACCACTCTACCATGGACTCAAAACACTGGACAAACGCTAGCTAAGACACAGCTAACTAGCACAACCAGGCCTACCAAGAAACAGGAGGAGAGAGCAGATAATGAATCTTCGGATGGTGGTCCTCCCTGGAACTCTCTAAAGAAGGCTAGTTTAGACTCCGCAACGATGAAAAATTATAGGCCAATATCAAACCTCCCATTTTTAAGTAAAATAATTGAAAAAGCGGTTTTCCAACAGCTGACCAACTTCTTGACCGTAAATAACTGCTTTGATGTTTTCCAGTCAGGCTTTCGACAGCACCACAGCACTGAAACTGCTCTTGTTAAGGTTTTCAACGACATCCACTTGAACATAGACAATGGCAGAAGTTCAGTCTAAGTGTTACTGGATCTCAGTGCTGCATTCGACACGGTCGACCATGCCATACTCCTAGAAAGACTAAAAATCTGGGTGGGACTCTCTGGCACAGCACTTAACTGGTTTGAATCCTACTTGAAGGGCCGAGAATATACTTTGACGGCGGCATCACATTTCTGAAATGGCAGCCCTCTCGGCTCGGAATGAGACGTATTAAACATACACTGTTTTAATGAGACGCTGGGAAACCGTTTAAATATTGTCTCGCCGACGTGTTTATTTTATTAACCATCGCTACGCCATTAATTACGTCCCGTCTCTCGCCGACTCATCCCAGACAAAAGCGTCAATGCGGTAAAAGTCTTCCGTCCTCCCTTCCTGGTGAGGCTCAGCGTTTGAAGTTGCCACCCAAAAGCTAAGAAGAGGGAGAGAGAGTCTGAATGGATGTTTTTGTTTGTTTTGTCAATGGGAGGTGGGAGGTGAGAGAAATTAAATGGAAGACATTAAAATAAAAGGGAAGTGTCTGGGGAGTGGCGTTTAACAATGTGTTTTCAGAATGATGTGCCGCTGTTTCCGTTCCATACTGGGAACGGGAGCGCTGTCTGTCAGAGATTAACACAACGCAGCAAGAGCAGGGAGGGGGAGAGAGAGAGAGGAAGGAGAGGAAGAAGGAAGGGAGGGAGGCATAAAAGAAGACACGAGCAGATAAACACAAAAGCGATTTTTTTTGAAAGTGAGAGAAATCCTAAAAAAACGTAGCAGAGACGGCGGTGGCGGGGTAAATAGAGGAGACGGGAAACCAGGGTCTCTCCCTTCACTGGCTGCCACATCACTTATGCGTTCCGGCATCAGGAGAAATTAAGACATGGCTGTGTGGCAGTTTAGAGAGAGAGGGGGGGGGAGAGAGAGAGAAACCCACTTTCAACAGCTCGAAGTGTGACATACATTGAGTCGACATGTCATCAGATCAACAAAGTTCTACACAACTCAAAAACCGCTGTCGAGCGGCGCGAGCGAGAGAAAGATTTGATGAATGCAAAAAAATAAACCCAAATCAAATGTCATTCACGCGAGGCCATCTTTCCGAAAGTCTTCCGCAATCAGTCGCTATTCAGAGCAGAATCTTACGCTAAAATCAGAGAAATCAAATGATCCGTGTTCACTCTGACACACACCTTAATGACCCGTTTCACGAGGAGAGGAGAGGAGAGGAGAGGAGGTGACGAGGAGGGATCGCGCCTTTTTTATTCTGCCGCTGCTCACTCGTCTCTCGATAAGAGCTTCGGCACTTCCTCTCACCTTTTTCACTCCATCCATGACACGCTCTCCTGTTTCAGTGTCGGGCCTTGTGTAGAACATTGCACTCATCGTTTTCTTCTGTTCCAGCTAGATGGGTCCTTTTCAACGAGGGGATTCTCAACAGGGATTTTCAACCGGTAACTTCCAGATAATGATTTCGCCTTCTTTTTTCTTTCTTTTTTTTTGGAAAAGTGACAGGTCTCATGTGTGACAGCTTAACTGTGTTGTTCTCTACTTGAACGTGTCCATTTGAGAGAGAGTGCGTTTGTGTTCGTATTCGCCCGTAACAGCAGGTCAGTGCAGCCAGCCAACCAGCCCCCGCACTCATTAGATGGCTCAGTCCTGCTAGCTGCCTGCTATCTGCGAAAAAAAAACTTGCTGACACCACCTGGCAGGTGACTGGCAAGGGAGAAAATGTGTGAGAAAGTGTGTGTGTGTGTGTGTGTGTGTGTGTGTGTGTGTGTGTGTGTGTGTGTGTGTGTGTGTGTACGGAGGAGGTCATGTGCACAATAACTTAATTTCGCATTCGAAAAAGGCCGAGCAGAGTGTGGCCAGGCATGTGTACAAAGCCTTATAAATCGGATTAATTATGCATCTGCGCTTATATATGTGCATCCGTGAGAATAATAAAAATTCATAGCAACATGTCAGTGCTGGAGAAACCTCTGCACTGCACTGACTCGTGGAGGGTGTCAATCAAAAAACCCCTGTTGCCTGCATTAATGATTATTTTTTGATCCAACCTATACCACTGGCTCGCCGCTCACACACACAAAAACCAGACACACGAACAGCAGTCCACCGTCAACGCCGGGCCAGGGCTACATTTCCATGACAATTAAACAGCGGAGGACAGGGGAGTCAGCCGCCCTACGCAAAAAAAAAAAATAGCCCTTCAAAAACGGCGATAGGAAGAGAGTGGGAGTCAAATCGAGCGAAAGAGAGGGCGTGTGTGGCACCGGATAAGTGGTGGCAGGATTATTGCTGGTTCCATTATGGTTCTGGTCCGTTCACCGCTTCTTGTAAAAACCTATTAGCATGAGAATGAACAGGCACACAGTGGAGGTTTCTAAAGCCCAGGAGCTCTGATCCACTATCAGGTGAGCTTTCCATAACCTGGGAGTAAGCGGGGGAGGAATGTGTGTGTGTGTGTTAGTCTACTTGATTGTGGTCACTTTCAGGTTGACTTTTATTGAGACTCCACAGCACTCAAGGTACATGTGCTGTAAATGTTGTAATAAAGATCATTTGGGAGTAAACACTTTAATGAGCGTGTTAAAGTCAGTGGACCGACCCCTGTGCTGCCTGTTTCTGATGCCGGGCTTCAAAACAAATGTCAGACTGTCGAAGGCAAAAGGAAAAACATGAATTACGGTCTTTGATGTTTGTGTAAAAATTGTCCAAACAAGATACATCCAGTCTTTAAAGAACGTCTTCTAAATAGTGTGTTTACTTGACGATGACAAATTGCCTGGACTTCTTGCTTTTTTTTTTTTTTAAATACAAAAAATGAAATTAAAGACGTTTTAAAAATGTGTTGCTCAAAATAAATGGTCTTGGAACAATGTGGCGATGGCACGAACACAAAGCCAGAACGCCTGATGGAAAAGCGTTTTCCAAGCCAAAGCAGCTGCTGTGGTTTTCAGTGTAATAATCTAAAGTTGAACAGACATTATTCTTCTCACACATCACAAAAGTGAGCCTTGTGCTCAAAAGCAGACTAAACTGGGAGTGTGAAAATAAAATGCAGCCATGTGGGCGCCAAGACAGCAGAACACCCGAGAAGTGAGCGAACACGGGAACGGGCACTGAAACAGCAGGCAATCGACGAGACCGGGAGCAGAACGTGGCGCTGCACCGCTTTGCTTACCTCCCTCTGCAGCACCAGCTCTTTGGTGAACAGCATGGCCTCGTCACTGAAGGGCTCCGCCACCTGCACCCCTCCGGGCATATTCCTGGAACTGCGTGGACATTCGATACCTGGCCAGAGACAACACAATTGCGTTACGAGTTAAAAAGGTCAACGTGGCAGCTAATCACAAGAACAGCACGATGTCCCGAGGTTAACATTTATGTGGCTCGATAAGTGCTAAAACACCAAGAGACATAACTGGATTCGTACCAAAGAAAAGATTCTGAAATATTGTGGGCATTAATATGAATATCCGTTTGTCAGTTGCGAGAATATTATCCAGGTTTCAGGACCTGTGGCACTTTGAACAACTGATGCCGCATCACGCATCCGTCTCATCTCTCTTAACAGGTCAAGGTCACTTAGCAACAGTATTTCATCAGCCACACTATATCAGCACTCAATGTTGGGAGTCGTTACATGTTGACCCCGTGTGAAAGAATGTTTTTGGGGAGAGTGTTCTTTGAATTCTTTTCCATACAGGTCTGGCATGTTCTCCCCTGGGTTTCCTTTGACTGATGATGAATTCATATGAAGGGAGTTTCCACTTCTCACTCCAGAGAACGCCGCTGAGCTCCTGCTCCAATGTGACGGTGATGGAAAAAGAAAGAAAGCACTTGGCATAGCCATGTGTGCTTAAGAATATATTAGATGATGCATGTCTTAGATTGGGGGAAGGCAACTGTACACAGGATTTAAGATTGTATGATCCCCCCCTCCCCCCCTTAAATAACAACACCCATTTGACGTTGGTACTTTCATCTTAAAATCAGTGAATGAAACGGTGCTCGACAGTGACGTTCATCTGGGACACTGTGTACGAGGTGTTTCTAAGTCTTGGCTGCTCTTCTCTCTGTTAATACGAGCAGAGGAAATATCTTAAGCTATGTTATACAAGCCACATTTGAATTACTATTCCTTTGTTTTTTTGACTGAATTGCAGAACTGTGCTAGAGGTTTTATGGCAGGCCCCCATTGGCTGATTTTAGAACGAGACAGAAGAACTTTCTGTTCCCTACAGAAGCCTCTGCCTAGGGCTGGGCGATATGGCCTAAAAAAAAAATCTCCGATTTTTTTACAAAAAATCCGATTCACGATTTAAATCGATTTTTTTCCCCCAAAATTTTTTGCAGATGACAGAAGCTGTTGAAAACAATTTTTTCTTTTATTTTGTGATGATTTTCCCAAGTAGGTTGATAAAAATAAAGTGCAAACAAAACCTGAACATTGTAGAAAGGTGCCTGTAGTATACAAAAAGTATTTGGTCACTCTTTTGTTTGCCTGAATCATTTAAATATAAAATTTAATTAAACATAACATTAAATGGCATTAAATAGTAGCCTTCCATTGTAAACAACTGTGCAAATGTAACTTTTTACAGTAAGCTTTTCTAACTGAATACACTGATACAAACACAGCATGAAATAAAATGTATATGACCCTTTAACATTCACATTTTCAAAAGTGCAACATCTGATCTAACATCAACATAACATATTTTGCACAGTAAATAAGTGCATGTAAACAAAATCAAGTGCATTCACAACATAACCAACAGTATTAAACAGTAGTGCATGTTTTTTCTAAATATTTTTTGCCAGGAAGACAAGCCTGTCTACTACCTCTGGCTTCAGGCATGCACGGTGGCATGTAACAATGCCCCCCCCCACACACTGAAAAGCCTCTCAGAGGGGGCACTTGTAGCTGGCACAGAGAGGTATTTCTTTGCTAAAGTACTTAGCCTTGGAAAGTTAAGTTGGTGACGCTTCCACCAGTCAAGTGGATCGGTGTCTGGGTCAACCTGCTGGACCACAGGTCAGTTGTTGCGGAGTAGAATGACATCCCCTCCAGCTCCGCAGAGATCCTTTGGCGTGTACTATTGTACAGCCGAGGCAAGGCAACGTCAGAAAAATGTTTACGGCTTGGTAGCACGTACCTGGGGTCCAAAGCTTTGAGACGGTGAATAAACCCCGGCTTTTCCACGGTGTATATGGGCACCATATCTTTTGCGATATACATCGCGACTGCATCCGTGATGGCTTTCCACCGGGCACTCTTCTTCTCATGCGGAGTACAGTTGGTGAATGTCTCCAAAATGCTGGGTTGTCGTTGTGAGGTGGCGGCGGCGGCGGCCAGCAGTGAAGCTGCTGGCCGCCATTGTTTTAGTTTGTAAACAATGCGCGCGCACTCTACTACGGGAACCCAACGGGGGGGAGGGGTGGGGGCGATTTTCTCGATTTTCAATAAAACACATCGCCTTAAAGCACACATTCGAATTAATCGATTAAATCGATTTATCGCCCAGCCCTACCTCTGCCCATGTCTGTCCCAGTTATGAGCACAAGAACAGGACACATCAGCGTATTCACACCGGCAGAGGACGGGAAAATGACCCGGGATTGGCGAAATGAGTCAGCACCAAATGAAGAACTGTCGAGTCAACTTTTTGTAACAACTAATGTCTTCAGTTTACAGCGGGGAGCATTAAAAACAATTAGACATGCAAATTGCAGTTTTGCATGAAAACATTTGCGTCTTTTCACTCCAGCAAAACTGTGATAAAATGATCTATTGTATCCTACTATATTCAAATATTTAATTAAATTAAATTAAAAAGCTTTCTGAAGAGCGGAGGAGGAGGAGGAGGAGGAGGAGACACTGATGGCCAAGATCATCTGAAAGTATTTATAGAAGTGGACCAGGACAGGGCTTCCACGTGGGACACTGTGGCGACAACAGTGCCAGAATAAAGAGAAGAGGACCGAGGAGGGATGCAGAATAAAGAGAGAGGACAGAGGAGGGATGCAGAATAAAGAGAGAGGACCGAGGAGGGATGCAGAATAAAGAGAGAGGGCCGAGGAGGGATGCAGAATAAAGAGAGAGGACCGAGGAGGGATGCAGAATAAAGAGAGAGGACCGAGGAGGGATGCAGAATAAAGAGAGAGGACCGAGGAGGGATGCAGAATAAAGAGAAGTGGACAGAGGAGGGATGCAGAATAAAGAGAAATGGACAGAGGAGGGATGCAGAATAAAGAGAGAGGACAGAGGAGGGATGCAGAATAAAGAGAGAGGACAGAGGAGGGATGCAGAATAAAGAGAGGACAGAGGAGGGATGCAGAATAAAGAGGACCGAGGAGGGATGCAGAATAAAGAGGACCGAGGAGGGATGCAGAATAAAGAGAGAGGGCAGAGGAGGGATGCAGAATAAAGAGAGAGGGCAGAGGAGGGATGCAGAATAAAGAGAGAGGACAGAGTAGGGATGCAGAATAAAGAGAAGAGGACAGAGGAGGGATGCAGAATAAAGAGAAGAGGACAGAGGAGAGATGCAGAATAAAGAGAAGAGGACAGAGGAGAGATGCAGAATAAAGAGAAGAGGACAGAGGAGAGATGCAGGACAAAGAGAAGAGGACAGAGGAGGGATGCAGAATAAAGAGAAGAGGACAGAGGAGGGATGCAGAATAAAGAGAGGACAGAGGAGGGACGCAGAATAAAGAGAGAGGGCAGAGGAGGGATGCAGAATAAAGAGAGAGGACAGAGGAGGGATGCAGAATAAAGAGAGGACAGAGGAGGGATGCAGAATAAAGAGAAGCGGACAGAGGAGGGATGCAGATTAAAGAGAAGAGGACAGAGGAGGGATGCAGATTAAAGAGAAAAGGACAGAGGAGGGATGCAGATTAAAGAGAAAAGGACAGAGGAGGGATGGAGAATAAAGAGAAAAGGACAGAGGAGGGACGCAGAATAAAGAGAGAGGACAGAGGATGGATGCAGAATAAAGAGAAGAGGACAGAGGAGGGATGCAGAATAAAGAGAGAGGACAGAGGAGGGATGCAGAATAAAGAGAGGACAGAGGAGGGATGCAGAATAAAGAGAAGAGGACAGAGGAGGGATGCAGAATAAAGAGAAGAGGACAGAGGAGAGATGCAGAATAAAGAGAAGAGGACCGAGGAGGGATGCAGAATAAAGAGAAGAGGACAGAGGAGGGATGCAGAATAAAGAGAAGAGGACAGAGGAGAGATGCAGAATAAAGAGAAGAGGACAGAGGAGAGATGCAGAATAAAGAGAAGAGGACAGAGGAGAGATGCAGGACAAAGAGAAGAGGACAGAGGAGGGATGCAGAATAAAGAGAAGAGGACCGAGGAGGGATGCAGAATAAAGAGAAGAGGACCGAGGAAGGATGCAGAATAAAGAGAAGAGGAAAAAGAGAGGAAAGACAATGGCAGGGTGAATACTGCACACGCTTGCAAAAAAAAAAGGTGTATGAAGTAATTGCGAGAAAGGGAGGTGGGTTGGCCGGAGCCTCGATAAGAGCTGGGGCTGTGTTTTTGCGAACATAATCCGTAGAAAAGACTACATTGAGTTAATTTCGCTGAAGCTTTTATGCAAAGTGACTTAAAATAAGTACGTTCAACCGTGTGAACGGAGCGCGGAAGGTGAAGGAACCGTGACTGCTTGAGATTGTAAAACACAGAAGTAGTGTTTGATGTTGTAGCATAATGATTCAAAGGGCTTTCCGGGCTGACACAAGGAACAATTGTTAAGTCAGCCCAAGCAAAAACAACCCAAACAAACATTACAAAGAAAAAATAATGGGATTGTTAATCAAAAAATTAATGTAGTGATCCCATATACGAAGTCCATTAAAATATGTCTGTAACATAAATCCATATCTGCAGTCAAACACACACACAGGATCTCCTAAAAAGACACTTTTTTTAACTGTACTCAATATCTACGACACACACACACACACACACACACACACACACACACACACACACACACACACACACACACACACACACACACACACACACACACACACACACACACACACACACACACACACACACACACACACACACACACACACACACAGCAGCATTTAGACCAAGCCAGGGAGTCACTTAGCACAGCCAATTCCAACCTGCACCCTGATACACAACTCAGGCCTGTCACCGGGATAAACATCTGGGTCAAACGACAGGATGTCCATCTGATCTGATCTCGAAGACTGACGAGACATACCGACGTCACACTACACAGATAAGCGAACACACACAAACACACACAGAGGACGCTGGTGTACAGCATGTTCCGTGTATACCAATATAATACCAAGAAAGTGAATGTATATCTCCCCATTAACTGTTCTTTCCTAATCCCACTACCATACTATTCAACCGGAGTACTTGTAAGAGTAATACTACCACTGTAACAGTGACACGTACAGGCTGCGTTGTTTCCAGCGAGGAACGGTCTTCATTCCGGTTCTCGGAAACCAAAACGAAGTGGATGAAATGACACGCATTCATTTCTGCCAAGCAGTTTCCTTTCTAATACATTTCCATGCGCCCGTAAATGAATGTGTTTTCAGTTGACTCGGCATACAGCGGGAACAGCATCGAGTCGACCTCTCTTCCGCAACTGAGCCAGGCGAGATAATGAGCTTCGTCTTGTAGAGATGTGTCTGGGGGGGACAGGGGGGAATATGGTGATGTTAGGCTGCTGTGCCATTAGTGTCATCACTGCAATTTACACACGCATGCATCACGTCGCAATTTTCCTACAACAATAATGCAAATGTTGATCGGCCTACCGACTTTTTGCTCATAACCTGCAGGATGCGTGGAGCTCTCACCGTGGCACCGTGTGCCGCTACAAATCTTCCCTGTATGAGTAGCCCCCCCCCCCCCCGGGTACAAGTCACGAGTCCCGAACAGGAAGTTCACCAGTGAGTGAAAGATGCAGGGATAGAGGTGAGAGAGGGTGAATGAGGGGCTCGTTGGACTATCTCTCTCTTTTATCCTCACCATCCATCGCTCAGTCATCTCACCACGGCTCTCTCTGATGTACGAATGCGTTCTAAACATTGCACATGTAATATTTGGTTTGTCAGAATAAACGGGGGAACGTTGAGAAGTTCAGCATCTTTTGCAGGCCGTGATCCTGTCAATCAAAACGCAACCCGGGTGAGGAGTGGGCTGTAAAATGTTACTTATTAAAAATGATGGTTATACACCGGAGCACAAATCAGATGTCACCTTCACTAGACAGAGGCATAATCATCTATAATGAAATTCTGATTTAATTATTTCTCATGCATATCAAAAGCAATTTGTTATTTATTAGGGTTAAGCATCACTTGGGGTGAGACGCGAGCGTCGGCGGTGGCGGATGATTGATTTGTTGTCGGCCGATGCGGCTCACGGGCCCATCTTCATGTTCAAGATCACAGCTTATCGCTTTACAGTGAAGCGTGATTAGGACCTGATTATTTCCTGCTTACCAGCAACTGAATTATGTGGCGGACCTTAAAACGCGTCTCTGGTGAATCTGGATGAGATGCAGCGCTGCCGTCACACTTCTATGTCGAGGTCATGGAAGAGCGCAGGAACATTTCATTTGCTACTGTGCTAAACTTTTCTGTTTTTAAGGGTACAAGTCTACAGATTCTCTGCTCCACTTCTCCATCTCCTGCACTCACAGACACACACACACAGACACACACTGCAGGAAGTGTACCACTACACAGGCGTAGACACACATACACACACATCAAAAATCGGATAAATGGCACGAAGCCACGCATGGCGAATGCTTCTTGCTGACACTGGAGATCTTTGTGTCCGAGTGATGGGTGTTCCATCTTTTTGACAGACTGCTGCGCGACATACCTTTTCTGAGTAACTTTGAAAGCACGCTTCACCTGACGCGGCCTTCCGCTGGAAACTCGAAAGATATTGAAGCTGGTAAACTTTTTATGGCCCTTCTTCCTCGCTTGGGCTCCCTTAGCTTCCTCTATATTCTCAAATCCCTTTCCGGTGTAGAAGAAGAAGAAAGGTGACGTGGGAGGAGAGGAAAGGGAACTTCCCTTCAACTCCCGAAGCACACCTTCGCCCGAAGCATGGGCCAACATGCAAACAGTTTGTTCTTCGATGGCCTCCCACCACATTGTTAAAGGATAAAAATGTGGCCTTGATGAATACAGTACGAAGACAACGGGGCTAATGAAGCAGATGACTAATGCAAGACTTGTTTTGACAGCGGCGTCCTCGGAATATATCCTCCACGTGTCCGCATGTAGTTATTATTTACTCAAAGCGACTTACAATTACGGAGCTCAGCTTACGACCTTTAATATCGAATGAAAGTGGTAATTAGAAATAATTGTGATACTTGATCTCGTAGAAGTATTACGGTCATACCTTAAGACATTGTTTAAAAGAATTGTATATACCCCGTGCATGTATAACGCAAATAGAAGAGTTGAGTTTAACACAAACGTCACAAGACATTCTCATGTCTCATCTCAGATAACTTTGACGGGGAGAGTGGAAGGAGACAGGAAGCGCTGGGAGATTAGAGATAGCAGGTATCAGTTAGCAGATAAAGGAGAACCGTGCATACAGCAACATGCGTGCACAGAAACGCAGAGGCCATGGCCCACCAGACATAACGTTAGATCTCATAAAAGATCTCATGAAGCAAAAAGAAAAACAAGACGACAGAGGAAAAAAGGAGACAATGAGGATGACACGGAAAACAACTCGCACCGAAGTCTCTAACTGGAATAGAGGCTAAAATTACACAAAATAAGACCGGGGATTGTTTGCATCCATCAGGGCTAATGCGGCCTCATGTGTGTATTAATGACGATACGCATCGTCTCATGTTCAGCAGATGAATCTTTGCTTCTGGAGACGACTTTAATCAAATAAGCTCAGGGGCGATGGGCTCCAATGTGCTTCTTCTAATAACCTTTGATTTAATAAAATGGTTCCATAAGTAGACCGCCTATGTAAACACCTCGCGCACACACACACCTGACATTTTCCCTAAGCATCCCATTAAGGGCAAATTGTCACAAACAACCAGTGCTAACAACAAAAAAAAGAATCTCACAGGGTCCCTATATCGAAGACGGCTTATTGGCCAGGGTCACGTACGGGAAACGTACGGCCGCAAAACGTATGACAGAAATGGAGACGGATTGAAGCGGCTTTTTACTGCGCCTATAACAAAGAGCATCATTCGTTGTGCAAGGGATAAGCATTCGCGCCATTCCCATGATCTGGAAGGACGTGCAAATCATTGTTGGCTGCCAAAGATACAGTCCCAGTGTTTTTAGTACTCGCGCAAACTGTCAAGGCGGTCGAGGAGCCAAAATAAACGACTAGACCTCCTATCAAACAGTCTGTATATCACACCATCTACATCTGGCTCGGAACCAACGTCAGTGTCTCACACGGACAAATGGTAATAATTATTTATTTTTTTTGCATTTTCTCTCCATTTATTCAAATGTGAGGAAATAGTGGAATACATCTCCCTGGGTTATTGGATATTATAGTTTCCCCCTGACTAATCGATTCATTGTGAAGAAATAGAGCTGCAGCGCTTTGTTGATTATCTGCCCCTTTACCTCGCATCAGGCAGCGGACAAGCAAAAACGATCTCAGGTAAGAAGGACAAACTAACTGTTGTCGAGCGCCAGAAGGCACAACTTCATTTTCAGATACTTAGAGTAAGAGGAGGACAGTCACACCGAGCTTCGACCGCTTTAAAAACCTGACAACACCTGCCCATCCACATGCGGTGGGCATGACTCTTTTTCGAACTTGGTAGAGAGCCAGAGGGGGGGAGGGGGGGGGAGGGTCAGAGGGGACACATGCTTCATGCCAACCCTGGTGTTGTGAACGAGGGTGGACTGTGGTACCCCTTGCCCTGTCAGGAGTTGTGGCCGCAGCCTGAACTCTGCTATCCGAGTTGGCAGAAGTCTCAATCTGCATGTATTTGCTCCAATACACACAAACTTTCACATGGCAGCAAATAGTGCATGCAAAGACATTCGCGAGTAGGTTAGAGGACCCGCGCAGAGAAAGAGCTCTACCCACCGGCGAGGAGGAACGTGATGAGGCAGGTTTCTTTGGGCATGTACAGCTTGAGGCGGGATCCGCTGAAGACGTACTCCACCACAGCTTCTGACCGGCCGGCCCTCTGCAGGAAGGGCAGAAACTGCTTGGCTTTCTGCGAATCCTAATGGGCAAAGAAGGAAAGAGAGGTGAGCTTAGATAATACTCGAGGCGAGACCCTTTTTATAAGGTGTGCAACTTTCCGGTAAGGTACTTATTTTTATGAACATTAGAATACCACGTTTTTAGATTTGGCTCAATTAGTTGTAAAGCAAAGACACCATCGATGATCCTGTGAACACCTGTTGATATAACATTGCGGCAATATTTCAAGTTATTAGAAAATAGAACATTGAAAGTATTTGATACAACGTGACAAAGATCAACCTGAAGACAAACGACGTGGATTAATAGTCGCCAGAATCTTTGGGCTTTTTATGGATATTCTAAAATCGTGGTCAGGCCTGATAAAGTCCGCTCGTGCAATCAGAAATAATCCTCTCCCCTCCTGCCTCCATCTCCGTCTGCAAGTGCGAGTCACAAGCTCATTGGAGCTCAAGTGGAGCTAAATCCTGCATATCCAGGCAGGGCTGGTGATGCAGTGGCAGATTCATATACGATTAAAAAAAACAAAAAAACAAGGCACAACAATCGGTCACCGTGTGTTTCGTGCTTTCGCCGCGAGATGCACCACTTGAACTCCACCCACTCCGGTCCAAAATAGCCCCTCGAGTGGGAGGACGACAGAACCAAACACTCCGGCGTTTACACAAACACATTCTCGGCACCTGCAGCGAGTGGGATGTGCGGTCTAAGTTGGTTCAGGAAAAAAAAGGAAGAGCCATGAGAGAGGAGAGGACCTCATTGTGCAACCTTTGGCGGTACGAGGTGAGTCAAGTGCTTCATCCCACCACCCCCTGTTCATCTCCTACACTATACGTTTATAAACCCATCGGGGCTCTATTTGTGACCGCATCCCACTCAATGTACATAAGCCCTTTCAGCAAACCGTTACCGCCGAGCTGAAGGAATGCTGATGTTATAAGAGTGTGTATTTCCCACGTGGGGGGGGGGGGGGGGGGGGGGGCCTGTGCACGGCTGTGTGTGGGCGTGTGGCAACAGCGGGGAAAAGAAAAGAGGGGAAGGGAAAGGAAGGGAGGGGAAGGATGTGCTATTTTGGTCCTTTCGAACGCTCATTACATTAGCCTAGCTAGCAAAACAACTGGTGCGCAGTTGTATAACGGCAGTGACTTAAACCACCGACAGGGTTGCCACTAATATGGGAGAGTTCAGGAGGGCTCCGCGGTGCACAAACGCATGACGCGGCACAATCGCCGCGCAACGTAAAGCCAGCCACAGCCTGCGCTGGGTCACTGGGACAGCTTTTAATGAGCGAGATGTGCGAAACCCCCGGTTGGAAGTAGGACGTGGCATATATTGCTTTTTCTTTGTTATTAAAGTAAATTAATTATTGAACACCTCTCTCTTGAAACTACTCCCAAGTCATTGCCGCACGTAGAATGTGATCAATTTAGCCAGTTAAGTTCAGGGGGGGGGGGGGTTTATAAGTATAAAATGCACTAAACCCCTGATGAAATAGCACAGGGCTGCTCAGTCAGCACAACAATTCCCCGTCATAATTATTTTTTCAGGGTCCAGTAATTCATCTGTCCCGCTGACACGAGAAGACGCCGGGAGGTTACGATGACGACAACGTCTGAGAGCGGTTATGCGGAGCAATGTGCACTTAGCCAGACACTAAAGTCCTGTTGGTGCAGAAGAGCTTTAATAACTTGGCTGAATGCCTCTGTTCATATGCAAGTGATGGCGCATGAAACAGCAACTTGTACATGACCAACAAGTCTGGCGGACAACTGAGCTAAAATAAAAAAAAAGGACAAGTGCAGAAAAAGAGGGCCTGATTAAATTAACCTAATGTCTCTCTAGAGCCTACGAGTGCGAGTACTACAAGAGAGCTCAACTGAGAGAGACAATGAGATGCTAATGTTTCTGAAGTTCAATTTTCAGTCCATTCACTGTCGACCGTGAAGCGGCTTATCAAGCTGTATAAGGAGATAGTCGACGAGTACAGAGACACATAAAAGCCACTTGAACGGCTACAGCTTTTGCATATTTCTTTTGGTGTTTGATAGCATTTTGAGTTGTGAGATGAAAAAAAAAAAAAAAAAAAACAAGGTGCGAGGGTGATGGCTGCAAGAACAGTAGCGAGCCAGCGACAATGACCCATTACAGTGCCGCGTTTAACGTCTGTGCGAGTGCCATCACTCCGCTGCTCCGCTCTCCATGTGAGCTCATCGAACCCAGCCACTCGGTTTGACAACTTTGGACGGCCGCAGCGTATAGCGACCTCATGAAGACGGCACTTTGGTGCAGAAGTGCACATCGACAGCCCCCGAGCCATGTAGGACTAAATCCCTTGTGAAAACTAAGATGTAAAAAACAGAACCGAAAACGTACAGGGATCAAATTTAAAAACCACCGTCCAGGGTCTCCTGCGAACAGACGGCACGCGCTTAAAAGCAATGTGTACCAATCGCCCATTACTTGTTAGTGAGAGATTTTATGGGTTTCCCGCACTAATGTTCATTTGGTGAGCATTCCCAATCAGGCTTCATTAGCCAAATGATGTCTCCATCAAGCCCCTGGGCACACGTAAACAAGCCAGGACCGAGCACCGCTGATGGTTTTATTAATGGCGCTGATTATTTTTAGAGGCCGCTTAGTTTATTTAAGATGAGAAAACTGGCTGCGAGTATCAGGGATTGGGGGGGGGGAGGATTATGGATCGTCCTTCTGAGAACGACTGCGTGGTGGTGGAACAAGTCAGTAACTTTTGGGGCATCGGTGATCTTTGTAAATGGGCACACGGTTTAAAATATCAAAATGATACGAGTGCATTTCGAGAGGTGCTCGTCGCATCATACGTGGGAACATTTCTTTTTCCCTTGTGTACAATAACAACATGTACAAAAGAGGCATACCCCAGAGATATCCGCCACTCTGTGGATGGGAACCTCCTTCTTGCTGTGCAGCCCTTTGCCGTTCTTGATGGCCCTGCAGTCGTTCAAACCACAAACACAAACATAGATCAAGCACCATCACAACACATTGAGAGAGCAGAAGGCTGGAGGCCTAACAGACCTGGGGAAATGGGAGCGTTTTCAGTAATCACTGCAGATACAAAGCCAGGATGATCTGTAGGTTTGAGATGAAAAAGATGAAAAAGTGGCAGAGAAATTTAAATGGAAGAGAGATTATTGTTGGAATGGAAGGAAGGCGGAGACATGCAGTAACAAGGGTTTGCTTCTTGAGTGCCAGCTGGGGCTTCAGTGATGATGATGATGATGATGGGTGCTAGCGATCGGCACTTTGAAAAGCCTCAAGGGCCGAATGAGTTGAAGAGGGCCGCTGTGGTTGCGGCTGCCGGGTAGAATAATGCCACCTATGGGTCACTGCGAAACAGGCCATTGCCACTATGATGGAGCGAGGGCATTTATGCGAGCATGTATATACATTTAATAGCCCGGAGGTTCCTTGAAGGCTGCGGGCCATTGGCCTTGTGCAGTGGGAACTAAAAATAAAACCTAGGCTATACACAGAAACCTCTCACCAAATCTAATAAGACCCCACCAGGGACAAAGAGAGAGAGAGCGAAAGAGAGAAGGGGGAGGATGAGAGGACACAGACGAGCAAGGCCAAAGAAGGACACATTTGAAAAAAGGCTTCGGTGGAAAGAATAAGGACAAAATGTGCAAAAGAAACAGGAAAGCAGGAGCAGGGCGAGAGCAGGAAAGGAGGGCGGTTGGGCAGTGACACTGCATGAGAGAGAGAGAGAAAGAGAGAGGGGGGAGTGAAGGAGTTAGTCCTATGAAAAGGAGGCTGTGGCTTTGTCTGCTCTACCTATAGCCAGCAGATCTTAATCTACAGCAGAGCAATAAAGATCGCACTAAATCTCTCCACTGCACCTCCACATAATTATATTCATAGGGCCTGTGCAAAGAGCGCCTCGGATTTAACGGCCAGCGCTCGGGAAAATGTACGTTTGTACAAAGCATGCATGTACCGCTATACAGAAAAATAAAAAAAATAAGATATACAGTATTTAGGAGTGAATATGTGAGACCAATGACGTGTTTCCTGGGGGAAATGGAGTAACAATTGTGATGAAAATAAAAATGCTGACACAATAAGTGAATTGCTTCACCTGTGCCATGTTAGGTAACGGCACAGGTAAAAGCAATTTGTGCACATGCATGTTTTTATTAGGAGCAAAGAAGAAAAAGACGCCTTTATGAGAACCAACGCGGGTTTGAGCGACCCGTCGTGTCAAGCGTGCAGGCTCAGGTAAGAGGGAGGTGGCAGGAGCGAGTGTGAAGGTGTTTTGTTTGAAAGTGTGTGTGTGTGTGTGTGTGTGTGTGTCGCGCTCCTTTACCGAGCCTCTGCGGCAAGCAGCTCGTCGTAGTGGGAGGAGCGCTGGTCGTCGTCCTGTCTGTATCGGATGCATGTGGCCAGGCCCTTACTGACCAGAGCCTCCGCTATGTTACTAGAGGAAAGAGAGAGAGATTACTTTAATAACAATAAAAAAAAAAAACTCCAAGTAGACAAAACAGGCTAAACCCCTTGGCATCGCAGAGGAACAAAGGCCACTGACCCCCATTGCACACATGACTAAGCACTTCCTCAGCGGGTTACAGATGTACCGAGGAGAGGACGAAGGTGAGTATTGTTGGACCGAGGAGAGGACGGAGGAGAGTATTGTTGGACCGAGGAGAGGACGGAGGAGAGTATTGTTGGACCGAGGAGAGGACGGAGGAGAGTATTGTTGGACCGAGGAGAGGACGGAGGAGAGTATTGTTGGACCGAGGAGAGGACGGAGGAGAGTATTGTTGGACCGAGGAGAGGACGGAGGCGAGTATTGTTGGACGGAGGAGAGGACGGAGGAGAGTATTGTTGGACCGAGGAGAGGACGGAGGAGAGTATTGTTGGACCGAGGAGAGGACGGAGGAGAGTATTGTTGGACCGAGGAGAGGACGGAGGCGAGTATTGTTGGACCGAGGAGAGGACGGAGGAGAGTGTTGTTGGACCGAGGAGAGGACGGAGGAGAGTGTTGTTGGACCGAGGAGAGGACGGAGGAGAGTATTGTTGGACCGAGGAGAGGACGGAGGAGAGTATTGTTGGACCGAGGAGAGGACGGAGGAGAGTATTGTTGGACCGAGGAGAGGACGGAGGAGAGTATTGTTGGACCGAGGAGAGGACGGAGGCGAGTATTGTTGGACGGAGGAGAGGACGGAGGAGAGTATTGTTGGACCGAGGAGAGGACGGAGGAGAGTATTGTTGGACCGAGGAGAGGACGGAGGAGAGTATTGTTGGACCGAGGAGAGGACGGAGGCGAGTATTGTTGGACCGAGGAGAGGACGGAGGAGAGTGTTGTTGGACGTAACGCAGCACTTGGTGGCTTCCAGCCCTTGGACATCGGTGTTCTGGTCGAAGTGTGGGAGAAAGGAACGAAGGGCACAGAGACGTAAACTCCTCAGCTTCGACTGAGCTCGTGTCATTGAGTGCACCAAGCGGGGGAGTTGTGAATAACTCAATACAAGTTCATAACAAGGTTAGGGTTAGGGTTTGGGCTTTCATGGGGCGGCCATGCCAACTGTTATCTGCGGAGCAGCTGGTGCAGTTTGATAATTCTGGCTTGTAATTGGCTGCCCGTGAGGTCGGGTCCTGACCTCTGTATACACACGCAGATACAAGACTGTTGGGTTGATGATGAAAGGGGATCGTTTATGCCATGTGTGCATGCAACTGTGCTTTGTGTCAGAGCAGACTTCTGATGGTGAATTACAAAAATCATATGGCATTAAAGCTCCTCCATCCGGTTCTCATTCAATTTGAACCTCCAAGTAGTTTAGTAACATATATAGCCGCGGTTAATGGATAAAAGACATGCTTCGAACAGATGAGACCCGTTTTCCTCAAAGCAGCGTTTGTAGATAGAAAGTAATTGCTTGCACTGAGGCGACCCCGAACATTTAAATACAAAAGGCACACTTTCAGGTTACTTTGTGATGGGCGGTGAGATTACAAGTTCTAAGCATTTACAAATGATTGTGTCAGAAGCTTTACACCGGGAGACGGCTGGTGACATAAAATGATATTTTTTAGTGAAGTCCCTTATGATGGGGGGGGGGGGGGTTATTGTGCGCTGCCAGCTGGAGTTCATGAGTACTTACATGCCGCCAATTGTGACTGTGGCACAGGTGCGCTCTGAGAATGCAGGGGTGCTTTCTCCCGGACCAGTAGCTGCTCTGATGTAGTCAACCATCACATTGACCTGAAGGGGGGAAGCAGGAGAAGAAGTTAACAAACAAAAACAAACACCAAGAGCAGCGGGAAAAACTGAACGCAACACCAGTTACAGTAACAATTACTGTAGGGCATCTTCTGACTCGTGTGTGTGTCCCAATTCTCAAGGTTACCCCCAGTCAGTGTGAATGACATCAGCAAGCACTGTAGATCTCCCCAGAGGGGCAGGATTAACACACACAAATGACCCGACATTGTGTGTTCTCAAATCTGGCTCTGCGGCACACACCGTCGCAGCGTAGACGGCGAGTCGAGATGGAGACGACGTAGACGGGCCCATTACAGGGACACGAAAGAGACGACGCGGCGCGACGTGGGCTCGTCATTGCATGGACGGGACGAGAGCGTGGCGAGCGAGGGACGAGAGCGGCTTCTGTCAGGGCAGAGTGCATCTGTTAAGAGTCACGGTGGAGATTGCTAACGTTGTCTTTGTGAGGGAAGAACTGGAGATGAACGTGGCCCTCATTTTGGTCTCAACTTAGCGCCTTTACAGTGTGTTGTCGATGCAAACACCACACATTCTATTTCACCTTAATGAGACATTTGTTTCCCGGCTGTAGCACCAGTTGAAAAATAGACATCTCCTTTTTTTTAAAACACCCCCAATTTCATTGCTTTTGTCACCATGCAAACAACCCATTGTCTTTGTCTTGACGGAAAGTATTTTGTCCTCACTCCCACATCGCGGCTCTCCGTTTCCTCGTAGTCAGAACACGACAGCGTTCCATGTCTAATTCAGAGACGTTGAAAAAAAAGATGCCATTCAAGTGAAGTGTGTTGTTCTTGGTTACATTTCTGTTCAATGGCGCAGCAATGAGAGGGGAAGACTCCGGCGCTAACAGCACTACACAAGCAGCTGCGTAACAGGAGCCACTCTGAGCACGCGGGATTATCCGAATGTGCTCAACCCTGATAAGTGGCTTCATGCAATATTTCTATTGGACTCTCTTTTTTTCTTCTTCTTCTTCTTCTTCTTCTTCTGCTGCTGCTGCTGAGGATGAGACCCGGGCGCACAAGAAGCACTACTTATAAAGTTAGCCAAATCGAGCTTTTTGGGATTATGTCACCATGCAAACGCTGCCATTTCAATGGCGGGGGTTTGGGATACATATTAGAAAGAGACGGGGGGGGGTCACGTACAGTGACGGAGAGAAAGGAAGATGGAAAATTGCCTCGGAGCACATTTAGCTAACATTGAGCGGATAGTTCAGAAGTCTTTTGACATAAGGTCCGATGAACACAATGACGGCGAAAAGGGCACTCTTTGGAATATGGATATGAGATTTCATAAAAGACACCGAACAGAGATGAGGAATAGGGGGTATTAGGGCTTGTTTCCCCAATTCATGCAATGCGTCGCACTCCTTGGTCACCAGAGGATTCCCTTGTAAATCCAACGGGTCGAGGCCCCATTACCCGTCTGTGAAGGTCAAATCTTTTGTCTCGGTTTGCGTCGGAAAGGAAAAAGAAAAAGGAGGAGCTCTCTGGAGCAGAAATTCAAGGAAAGCAGTGGTCTTAGAGTCGCCACTCATGCTTACTGCTCCAAATGTGTCTCTATAGAGCTTCGTGTTTCGCAGACAGGATGACAGTAAGTGGGTCGACTAAACTCCGCTCCTCGACGGAGGGCAGCGCCTACCTGCATCCGACTCGACAACTCAAGTAAGCCAAGGTAGCGCAGATTAACGCTCGAAGCTCGGAGGGTTAAGTATAGCGCTCGCAAAATAAACTTTCACCCACAGAGAGCCTGTGATCATTTGCTCTCAACAAATATATTCCTTCCGTGTTGGCAAGGCAGCTAAAAGGGTCATGCGTGTACATTTAAAAAAAAAAAAAGCGCCGTATTTTAGGGCCTCTAATTCTTTGTAAAAACATGATATACGTTGAGAGATGTTTGAGTCAGAGCTTTAGCCTCGCGTCTTAGCGACGATATAGGAACGAGAGGGACTCGACGTTCCAGAGCTCTTCTACATATATGCATGTCTCTGTCTCTAAATGCCCACATATATGTATAGTGACTTTATCTACATGCATGGTCGCACCACACAGACACTTGGCGTGTGTTTTAATGCAGGAATTCACTTCCACAAATAAGCCCAACATGGTACATTACACACGTTATACGGCTTGGATTTCATCACCATGCTCATGGGGTATTTTGCTTCGTATCTTTACACCTTGAAAAGGCTGTGGTCGCCCTATGCCCATCACAAACACACACTCATTATCTCCCAACACAAACACCACAAATAAAAACAGCGGAATCATTACTCTCGCTTCACTCGGTAAAAGCCGGCTCACGGCAGTATTTTCTGTCATTAAAAAAAAGCATGAATGAGGATGATTAAAATGAGTGCGATGAGAGGCTGGGACAGGGAGATGAATCTCGCTCATGTGCTCGGTGCCAATAGGAGCTCTCTCTCTTGGGGCTTTTGGCATTGAGTGGGTGCATGTTTTGGTGTTCATCGGGCTGTACTGCAAATGTTGTTTTTTAGGGGTTTTTTTCAACATGGTAGAGATATTAAAAACACTGATAATTGATTTGTGTACGTTGCAACGGATATCTGATGCTTAGAAGGTATCTTATGAACTCAATACAGTTTTTTGCAGCTTCCGACTCCGGAAGACATTTTGTCAGTGTGATTGCAGCAGAAGTGCATCGTCGGTTTTCCATCAATTTCTCGTTTTTTTTTTTTTTTGCAACCATATATTCAGTGACGGCAATGTGCGCGTCATTTCCCTGATTCACTGAGGGGACTCTGGTGTAAAAGCAATCTACTGTGTGCACTAAAAACTCTACTTCTACTTCTGAAATGTGAGGAAAAGTTGGCAAACTTCCTCATAACAGCCTCAAACATTTAACCTAATTCTAGTAAGTTCAAGGGTTTATTCTTCTCTCAATCAACTTCAATTCATCGTTCATCTCATACAATTGGAAGAAGGGGCAGATATTCCTGCAGTGGTGTGAGTCTCGAGTGCTCTCCAGCTCAGTGCCGGGGTCCTGCTGGGTCAGATGTGTGTAAATCATAGCGGCCTCTTCGGCGTCAGGACTCGGTAGATCAACAGACACGAGAGGGGGAAAATCAACACGGCTTGTTTAAAGGGTGCGACCGGGCCAATCCCGAGCCCCAGGGCATCTCCGGAGATTGCTTGGTATTCAAACGGAGAGAGGGAGAGAAAATAGATATCCAGCTAAGGGCTTCAGATGTGTGTGTTCCCTTCCGGTGAGGGAGGGGGGGAGAAGGGTGTTGGAGCTTATGTACCGCCACCGGGGTAATCCTTGTTTAGAGCTATTGTTTGATCTATCAAAAGATGATTAGAGACAAATCTAGTACACACCGAGTCAAAAAGGGATTGGGAAGGTTTCAATTTCTGTCGCTGGCTCTTACCTTTTTACCGATGAGCTTCTTCCTCAGGAACTCGCGGGCCTCGAACATGTAGGGGATGTCGTAGAGCGGACGGAAACGTTTGTCTTTGTCCTTGTTCTTCTCCTGACGGGTTCGGAGAGAGGATGGAGGAGAGAGAGAGAGAGAAGACAAAAGGGAAGAATTATTCGCATTGCACTTTCAAAAGCGGTGCGACATGAACACAGATTCGCACACTTTCAGATGTTCGTTCCCTCTTTTGTTCCTCTACTTCAGTCCCGCGTCAGGCAGGATCTGGACTCCCCGAATGTTTTTTTGAATGTGTGTACGGCAGCATTTCGAAACATTTCACAGTCGCACAAAACAGCTTCCACTGTTGCCGTCAATCCTCAAAAATCAAAAGCACACAAGGGCACGGATGCAACCAGCCAAGGCAAACACACTTTGTGCTAAACGGATGTGCAAAGGCCAGCTGACACTATGCGCACACACAGATGTATGCACCCCCGTGCACACACAGATGTATGCACCACCGTGCACACACAGATGTATGCACCACCGTGCACACACAGATGTATGCACCACCGTGCACACACAGATGTATGCACCACCGTGCACACACAGATGTATGCACCACCGTGCACACACAGATGTATGCACCACCGTGCACACACAGATGTATGCACCACCGTGCACACTCACACAGCAACGCCCACCCACTCGGTGACAGGAGCAGGCCACAAATAGACCGTATTTGCATTTTCAAAAAGGAGGATGAGGTTCTGCGTTGTTCCCGGTGCAAAGAGACAAACACACACACGTGCAGCTTTTGTAGGGTCGGGATGAGGAAGAAGAAAAAAACATAATACAGCAAATGACAATGACGCAGCGGGAAAATAAACGGCAGGCGCCAACAGGAGGAGTAACGCTATGAATGACAATACCGGTGCGCTCGCCGTCCCGGCCCCTCCCACCCTCCTCCTTTGAATGCCATCATTATCCGTCATACAAACAGAAGGAACACTCTTCTGAATCAACACACAGGGTTGGATTAATGCCTCATTTCCTCTTCCCTTCAATGGTTTTCATTAATTTTTAATGCCCCTCAAGTTGTTCGGCGCCGCCAGGTGTGGCACACAGCTGGGCTGATGGATGTGGCGAGGAACACATGGGGAGCGACGGGGCTGCGAGCGCGTGTTTGTGTGTTGGAGCGCGTGTGCTGGCGAGGACAAACTCCACCGGTAAAACAGAGAAACATGCGCCATGTTCCAGTGACAAAGCTTCTGCACAGAAGGCCTGCTGTATTGGCCCCGGTAGAGGAGATCCGGAAACTGCCAAACCTGCCAGCCAGCTCCTTTTAACCTCGGCAGAAATGTAATAACCTTTGAGTTTAATAGCTTCCCATCCTTCTTCTCTTACTCCCTCACTTGCGTCATCCTCCTCTTTTCAGTAGCGGAGTCAGCAGCCCCCACGTGGAAGCTCAGAGGTGAGTTAATCTCACACATGGCCAGCGGAAATCCCCCCCCCCTCCAGCGCTCAGCCAAGAGCCGATGTCCTCCATTTTGTGTCAGTCGGGGGCTTATTGTCGGGGTCTTTCATCCCTAACGAGTCAGTGGCATGATGACGGGGCCCTTTAGGAGCACTGACAGCCAGGAATCCTGAGTTCTGTGCCTGAGCGGCGGGCTCAGCCGTCCACTGCTGGGGGACGAGGACAACTTTTACCGAGCTGGCATCGCTCGGGTGAAATCCTTCTTTTGGACCAGACTTTTGTAATGTCATACATTAAGACAATTCCCAGACACTGAATGATGGTGTTTTCTATTACACACGGCAGCACTCAATGGTGGAGGCCTTTACTATACTGATAGAGTAAAGAATAAACCTGAGAGGAGAGGGAAAGGCAAAGAATAGGGGGAAAAAATAATTTTTTTAAACTAATAAGCCGTTTTGCGGGAGAAATCACTTAGTCACTTAGGGCAACGAGTGTAAATGTCAGCACTCTATGCCAATTAGACACAAGGAGTGGAGAAGCAGATGAGGACAAAAGGTACGTCTCAATCTTTTAGAAGGTCTGCGAGGAAACGGAGCGAGGGCCGAGTCAAAGACTGCGAGGTGAAGGAGTCAGGAAGCAAGAAAATGAGACGTGAGAGGAGACGTTACAACTTCAAAACGCAGGCAGCCACAGGAATCAATGGCGACAATTGATTGCAACTCCTTAATATTTCACAAATGGACCCGGTCCCCTTTAAGCTCCAAAAGAGTCCACATTAGTCGCAGCGCTATTCAAAAAAGAAGGGACATTATTCAAATGTGCTGTTCCACCTTGATGAGCAGTGCGAAAACATAGATTGTGACAAATCTAATTATTCGACGAAGGAGGCGATTTCAACTGCAGTCTCCGGACCAAGACAAACTGACATTGGCATCATTAAATTACTCAGACAAGACGAGCGGTGTACGCCATCCTTAAAATGTTGTTATGCAGTAGCAGGAAGGTTACAGAGGAGAAAAAAGGAGAGAGAGGGTCACTGCGATGTCTCAGCCGTGACCCAGTAACAACAGTTTGCTCTCACTATCCTCGGGGGGAGTTCCGTTCTGGGGTAAATTCCCTTCCTTCCAAATTACCAGCTAAAGCTCAGGAATCATCCTCGACTATTGCAGAGGCATGACGCCAGCTGGAGTGTACAGTGTCGCAGGGCTGCAGAATGCGCGGATGCTACTGCTGCAAGCATTCTGCAGCTTCTGGAACTTCCAAGGGTGAAATCATGACTCAGGAGCACGTCACGCTTTCTGATGTGTGGCGGTGGAGTCGGCGGGGTGGGGTGGGGGGGGGGGCTTTCCCGCTGAACCGATCGGTGTTCTGTTATGCGTAAACTATCTTTTGAGTAGAACTACGCTGCAGAGTGCGTGTGTGTCCCGGACAAAGTGGACATTATTTTTGGATTAAGCAGTGCACCGGGAGCCTTAAACAGTCAACATTTACTACTGTAAGCCCAACAATGTTACTCAATTGTGCGTGCATAAACATGAAATGGCTGCAGAGGGCTGTGGCGGAGAGGGGGGGGGGGAGACAATGCAAGGGGGGAGAGAAAGACGGAGAGAGCGAAGGCATACCCTTTCCTGAAGCGAAGAGCATGAAGGATGTAGCTGGTTCTAATATTACGACACTAACTCTAATATATCTAATCTAATAACCATATATTCACAGCATTATCATCCATCCGCCAGAAGACAAAGAAGTGATTCAACTAAACTGACTTAAACTGATGCCACACTCGACTCTAGAGAGACAACCTGGATTCCAGAATGAAATTACCTGTAGTGCCGTAACAACTAACAGCCACTCAAATTCATGATAAGCTGCTGCCAGGACGGGTGCAGGTGAATTTATTGGGACAGCTGTGACGGGTCGCAGCCCATGTTCCGATTGCACGGTCATGAATAAGGATGTCGTACAATAAGCAGCGAGCTGAAAGCAGCGAGAGAGGCGGCCGCACTATTCAACGTGTGCAGTGTTGTTCTGCTGAAGAAAGATGCTGCTGAATATGTTCAACTGTCGAAAGCACTTAGCGGATTTGAACAGCTTTAGACTGGGTAAGGTCGCACACACTCTCAAACACAAAGCCCCCAAACATAATTACCAATCAAAACATAATTACATGCAAAAATGAATACTGTAGCCCTCAAAAGCAACAGTCATGTCATCCTCTAATTGTAACCAACGGAAACCAAGTCCTGGCTTTATCAACAGCGTCAGCCAAATAGTGCAACGGGGCAAAAACTATATTCACCCAGTGGTGAGGAGGGATACTGGCTTCCAATCTGCCCCGCCCAGCCAACAGTGCACAAATTAAGTGCACTAAGTGGGGCAACCCTCCTCCCCCCGCCATCATCGCCCTCCTCCCCCCGTCATCATCGCCCTCCTCCCCCCGCCATCGCCGTCATCGCCCTCCTACCCTCATCATCGCCCTCATCCCCAAACTTGAGGCTACCGGCTACCACAAATAGGCATCCCTTGAAATCAAACTTCAAAGAATTACTTTCCTGCATGATAAAAGTGGGCTGATTGTGTTCTGAAGAGCCACTGATATTATCTTATTGTATTACTGTAATGCAGTAGGTTTTTTTTTGTTTGCTTGGAATAGTGTCAGATTTATGTTTGACAGCTTTTGGATGATTTCTTTATCTGCCGTCATCGTATTGGAGCGTCATGCGCTACACTGCAGTTGATCATTTTAGTATTTTCCATATTCTACCACATGTTTCTGACCTTGATGTCTTGGCTGCAGTTGTAGCTGTGAAATAGAATTTAATAGCAAGTCACACACGTAATAAAAACATAGCACTGTATGACAATTGTTCAAATAACAACGTGCGAAACAACAGCAGCCAGTGAGACAACAACAACAACAACAACAAAAAAAACTATGGAGTCGACACATTCCGATGCACTTCGTAGTTATGAAGATTGTCAAATTCTTCCCACATACTTTGCCAGACTTTTCAGACCTGCTGTATTCACAGATATGCTAATAAGAGTGCGGCGTCGCGGGATAAAAACAAACCTAATAGTGGGAAAGTAAAAGAAGAAGGAGTCAGAAGAACAGAGCGAGAGAGAGGGAAGAGAGGCAGAGAGACAGGCGGTTTATGGGAGGCAGCAGCAGACAGGACTACAAAGTCAACACACACTGAAGGCGGACTGTTGAGAGGTGAGGCGGGGAGCAGAGTCACTGTATTGGCTTATATAAGGACAGGGAGTCGACCTCCCTCCCTATGTGCTCCATCAGCACCGTCCTTAACCCGACTTAAACCACGTAAGCACACAGATGCATTACAATGCACGAGGAGACACACACAAACACTCGAGGCATTGTCAAAGCAGACACACACATACACATGGCGATTGTGAGTGAGTGAGTGGGTGCAACAGTGAGTCACTGAGTGGCAGAGACATCGCTCCCCACTGGTGTTTACGCTGGGCTTGTCCTGCTGCACATGTGAGAGAAAAAGAGAAAGAGAGCACAAAAAAAAAAAAAAAGTCAGGGGAGAAGAGGAAAGAGGGAGGAGAGAAGAAGAAAAAGCTGACTCAGACTCCTGAGCTCAAAATAACTCCCATCTGAAGATGTGCCACAGCAGTAACGCTGGGGAGGAGTGGAGTCAAACGAGAGGGAGAGCAGAGCAGTGAAGAAATCTGTGTCCTATGTTTCGCTGCAGCCAGACACCATTGGTCTGCCGATCTGTCAGTCTGAGCACAATCAGTGAAGTCACGAGAGGGGGGGGGGTGTTAGGGGACTACCAGAGGAGGAGATGGGAGGAGGAGATGGGGACGGGGATGGCAGGAGCGGTCACAGTTCATCAGTCCACTGGTACGTCGCATCTGGCCTTGGTTCCCCTTGAACGGTACACACACCCGGACACACGCAGACATGAATGGCATGCAGAACGCTTGCAGAACGCACGGTCAAACAGAGCACAAACGCATCCGGACGGACAGGGATCGTGACGACAACTGGCACGAGAAAATCCCCACAGACCTCTAGAGAATGCAACACACACAGTCAGAATACCAAATTCCTGAGTTTGTTTTTCTCTGGAGACGTCCTGGGTTCATAGATACTGCAATGGTAACATGCACACATCTGGAGTGGCTCTATATATATATACACACACACACGCATATATATGGCACATGTGTGTGTAATCCATGTTTGTGCACATGCTGACAGCAATTTCCAAGACGTTTTCCCGACATAGGCTAATGCAGCTTAACCAAGCATGTCACTGTGCTTTTGCGTGCGTCAGCCGCGCCGCAGAACCGTGACGGCGCCTTTGTGTCCGTCGGCCGCGTTGCGAGCAGGAAGCGAGCTCACTCGTGACGGCGTCGGCCGACAGGAATGCGTGGAGCTGGAGGCTGAGAGATACCCGCTGTGACCTCGGAGGTAGCAGTGCTGCTTACAAGCTCGCAATAAAAGTCACCGTACGTATGCTTCGTACATGTGCACTAACAGGATGTTTTTCTTTACGCATGATGGAGGAAATGAAAAAAACAATCCTACCAATAGCTGTTAGTCACGGCTGGCAAGTGTCTGTCCTTCACAAATACTTTGGCAACTAGGGCCGGGCAACTCAGAGGAAATCAAACAACACAATACCTCAATATCGATATTGTAGGTTTGACCATTTCACTAAATATTTACACGATGAGATCCTCTTTCAAAACAATAGCTCAAGCGATAGTAATGAAAGGAAACTAAGAGGTCACAATGTGCAAAATGACACTCAATAAAATGTATATATATATATAAAAAATACTATATCTGCATCTGTAGAGGAGTGTAGACAGGGCATGAAATTAAGTTCCCCTGCTCGCCTAAAGTAACGGCTCAATTGGTTGTAATTTAGTGGTTTAATTTCTATTTTCTTATTCGAGAGCCTCAACTGTTAAGAACGATGGTCAATGAGCCATAACAAACATTATTCAGCATTATTTTTGTTTTCCCTGCTGTACCGAAGACCCCCAAAACTGAGGCACAGACCGGATTCAGAGAACTGTTCCTCTGTCCGTCGTCTTGATTCTACCCCGTGAGTCCAAGGGCCCTTCACAGCCTCAGCAAATCTATCACAACTCCGCATTGCTGCCATAGCGACAACACACAGAGCTGAGCCGGCAGCAGGACAGACAGACTAGCCCAGTGAGCTGGTACCCAGACAGACAGGGTATTTACACACAAAGAAAATTACAAAGGCAACCACACAGAAGCAATTAAATATGCATGGGCAACGGTGCAGGTCAACAATCTGACCACAGCATGCACACCCGGAGGGGAAAGGACAGGAGGAAGTCACTCTGGAGGAGAAGGAAGAGGAGGAGGAGAGAGTAGAGGTAGAGAGAGTAGAGGTGTAGAGAGAGAGAAAGAGAGAGAGAAAGAGAGAAAGAGAAAGAGAGAAGTCTCAATGATGCAAGGCACCAACGACACCGGGGAAGAGAAGGAGACGATGATGGAGGGAGAGGACAATAAAGTGAGGAAGATAAACTATAAAATGAAGGAGAGAGGAGTCAGTAAAACAAAAACAATCAAGACAGAAATAATAAAGGGCTGATGCAGACATTCCAACATCTGACTTTTAGAACTCCTTCCTAGATGTGTGGGAAGAGTGTTGAGGGGAAAGTGAAGAAAAAAAGAAATCGATCTGCCTCCCTCTCTCTGCAGTGCTGCAACCACTGGGCGTGTGCAAGTGTCTCGCTGCGTTTGCATGTGCCCCAACTGCGGGGGCGCCACCAAGTGGTCAAAGTTGTTCCCACGGTCATTTAGAGAGCGCGAGAGAGCTAGAGAGAGAGCTAGAGAGAGAGCGAGAGAGCGGGAGACTGATGCGTAAAGGGAAGAGAAGAGGGCATGAGCGAGAGACAAGCACGGGGAGGTGGATCGATATTTGGGAATTTATGGAGGGAGATGTAAACGGCTTGTGTTTGACTTTAAATGAAAATAAACCAACTCTGTCAAGACGTCGGAGACATCAGGGACACGAGTCGTCTCCGTGGAGCGTCTAATCAATTGGCCGAGCACGCAAGGCCACAAGCCCTCCCACATGAGACCACATTCAGCCACTTATTCACACACAAGCAGCCGCTCACTCTGTGCGAAGGCTGAGGTCCACGTCGTAGAAATGGAACAGGAGTAGAACTGACATTCCCATTTAAAATCAACACAGCGGGATGGTCAGAGCGGTTGTCATTTCTATATACTGTCGACGTCGTAAAGAAAGTCGCGGGCTACTTCCGTTTAAACTGACTCAGACTCACTCGTGTATGTGTGTGTGTGGGGTCCCGCCATGGTTGCCTCTTCTACACAGACGAAGGCTGCATCTCAATTCGGCTCAGTGACAGAGCAACAGTATGTGTCACACTTTACGGCCCCTGTGACATGTGTTGTCACCATAAAAACTGACGACAGCAAATTACTTTTGACACAGTAAAACGACCGCGGTGAACTTCTATGGTACACACACACACACACACAGACGACAGCAGACAGACGGACAGGTTTGGTTGTACCTCTCCCTCGATTCTAGGGGGCCGAATGCTGGACAGGTGGATGGTCTTGAGTTCTCCGGAGTTCATCTTCACCAACATGGCATCAGCGTTGACCACCTGCATCACCTAGGAGGGACAAGAGAAGAGAGGAGAGGAATTGAGTCAAATAAATACAGAAGGACAAACACTGCTGGGTGAACAAAGCGCCAAAAGGAAGACAACAAACACAATTGGAAATGAATCCAAGGGTACAAAAAAACAGGTAAATCCCTCAGGATAAAAAAGACGAAAGAAAGAAAATCCCACCCCAATCCCAGGAGTGTTGCAGCCGAAAGACTGGCATTGCATTTTGGTGAGCGAGCGAGCGAGCAGATCGACTGAAAGAAAGATGGGACGTGAAGGAGCAGGTAAAAGGATAAATGGAGGGGAAGAGATCTATTCAAAGGCAGCAGGAGAGTGACAGTGCAGATTGTGCGCTGTCACGAGTAGAAGACACCGAGAGCGAGGTAAGAAAGAGTGATTCCTTGAGAGACTGAGTAAGTAAGCGAGCTATGGCGTCCCAGAAGGCCGGCAAGGTTTGGAGGACAGAGCGAGGACGCTTGGCTATCTGGGGGATTGGCACCGGGAGGAAGGGAGGGAGGGAAGGAGACAGAGTAGGAGAGAAAGGCTTTAAAACACAAACATCCTGTTAAAGATAGACTGGTGGAGCATTAACGCAGCCCTCTGCCCAACAAATGGCTGGCAGGCACTGTATTCTGGAGACCTTTACAAGTGTAACTAAAGCCACAGACTAATTTATGTTTGGCATTTAGATGGTATTTCTCGCCGTCCTAAAAAAGGTAGCAACCTCAATCTATGGGTCCGGGTTCAGAAGAATATGTGCGGATATTCAAAGCTACACCTGCAAAATTGCAGTTCACAAGAGTCTAGTATGAAGGAGAAAATGAAGAAAAGCGCCGGTGAATATTTGGAACTCGGCCCAATCTTGTGTGTCGCAGCCCTTCCACGCACACTGACAGATTGGGGGTGTAATGTGACCGAGCTGGAGGAGGCGTCCAAACCCAAGGCCTTTTAAGTAGGCCGCTTGCGAGAGACATGAGAAATCAATCGCCCTACACATGTTGCCACCCACATCTGCATTAAATGGCCTCATCATCACTCCAGCCGTGGTTCATTTGTAGGCTGTGCTCAAGCTGAAGTCCCCAAAGAAAGAAAGAAAGAAAGAAAGAAAGAAAGAAAAAGAGAGCGAGAGAGAGAGAGCTGTGTTTCAAGCACAATTTGGACTGTGTGGGTGTTTGTGTGGTGGAAAAACAAAATAACCAAAAAAATAAATCCTTTTGAGTTATCGAGATGAAGTTGAATGTTTTTTGAAAGTAGGCAGGCACAAATCCAGGTGTTTTAGGCTGTTTGGGAGACTCGTTATTCCATGAAAACAAAAAATATGACTGCCGTTGCATTTGTCACCAGAGAAAAATTAATTAGACCGGCCCACTTGCTGAACAGGCTGCCCACCACAGCAGCCAAAATACATCATATACTAATCACCGAGCCGAGGGGGAGAGATATACAGAGACATAGGGAGAGAGGGGGGGGAGCATGAATGCGCACGCCGACGTGCATGCGGCCTCCACACATTCTCACTGTAACAAGGTCATTTTGTGGCCTGCCCACGTAAATAAAGTGCAAGAGAGCGAGAGCGAGAGAGAGAATGTGGCAGGAGCAGAAGAAAACGGCTCGGCGTTTACCGGCTAATTATCAGCCGGAGGAGGCGAGACGTGAGAGGCGACGGAAGGAGGACAGATCAACGCGCCGAGATAGAGGGGAACAGAAAAGATGGAGCGAGACGGAGAGACGGAGTGTAATCTCTCGACAAATATCACAAGAACAGAGGCGGAAGGAAAAAGATGGAGGAGAGAGATAGGGAAAATAGAGCGGAGGGGAGAAAAAAAAAAAAGTCTTTGCAAAGTAGCTGCCATGAGGGTCGCGCGAGCAGGCAGAGAAGCCAAATGGGCGGGCAGCGTGACTCACTGGGCTAATCAGACACTCCAGAGGTGGGGATCTACTGCCACCTTCTGCCCGCGGCCGACACCACATCTGCAGTGGCCAACATCAGTCACGGAGGAAAGGAGGATCTTGGCTACCGCCGGGGGACTGTGTCGGGTTGTCAGTCCGATCCATTACGTTGGATTTAACCACAGGGCCGGGACTTACTCATTATTCGCGTCAGAGCATCTCCCTCCAAAACAAAAAAAAGCAACACCTATGTGTCTTCCCAGTGCTGCTGCCAGTGGAGATGATTTGTCACCCAAATTGCATGGTTTCAAGTTACCTACTGGTGTTTGTGATGCCGTCATGAACACCTTCAGCTGACATCTAGCCCCGGGGGTGCTGCTGATGAGCATGTAATACTTTGTGAGGACATTATCCGGGGACAGGTACCAATACAGACTTTCTGACCCGATCGCGTGACTCGTTTTTTAACTGGGGCACAAACCAACACACCCCTTTTTCTCATCATCTTCCCCCCAACGAGGCTTTGTGATTTCTTAAAGAAGCCGTCTGACCTTGTAACCATTCTGTCTGGCTTATCTTAAGTGGAGCATACAGTGGAGCCAAGAGGCCCTCGTGCCATCTCTTTCCCTTTTAACCCTTTTAAAGTGGACTATTCTCTCTTCCCATCACAAATACACACTAGCTTTGCATTTTAACTTCCATATTATTATGGATATGGTCCTCCGAAAGCAACAGTGACCGTCTTCCTGACAAGCCGGTGATGAGCGGCTGGTAAAAAGGGGTTTACACCACGTCGCCTTTTATCCATCACCTCTCAGGTCTATGGCGACCCAGGGGAGAGGAGGGGAAGGGAAGAGGAGCTGAGGGGAGAGGAAGCCCATTGGGGCATGGCCTACATCCACTTCACTGGTTCCAGCAGAGGTGGGAGGAGAGAGAGAGAGAGAGAGAGGGGCGAGACAGTCCAAAAAGATTCGTCAGCAGCATTGACTTGTGGGGATTGGACCCACTCAGCCTCCTCCACTCTATCCATCACTCAGATAACAAGAAGTGAAAAGGAGAGTGGACGAGAAGAGGAGCGGAGTGCATGATGATGAGATTGATGGATAGATGTGTCCCTGGGAGAGCCGGAGCATTGCAGTATTAGGTGCCGACAAATGTCACAGGGAGGGGGGGGCGCACTAAGAAACCTTAGCCTGTCCAACATGTACTCATCTTTGAAATGGCTCGCGCTATAGTTGCAGGGTCAGCGTGACGTTTTCCATCACAACTGTCTCACACTTTCAACAAAAAGTGTTGGGGGTCACGTGGTCATCATACCACAACTGCAATACCTTTCATGTAACCCTCAGGCTAGCCATGCATTTTTCAGGGTCTTAAAAGTTCAGGGTCTGGAGGGAGCAAACGCAGACAAAAGCCAAACTTTGGGAGGTATTACAGTTTGGGGTTTTTTCCCCCCATTCCTAGAGAAAAAGATATCAACTGAAGGGAAGGCTGCATGTCATCATCAACACAGATTTAAAGCTGATGTTTTGAGCCCAGAGTTGCTTTATTACGTTAAAAGCCACAACCTGGACACGATAATATGTCAGCTCGCAGTTAAACCGCAAAGACTCCTGCTCACTTGATTTGAAGTAATGTGTGATGAAAACCAGGAGAGAGTGCACTCATGTGTACTCGATATTAAGGACACGTTTTTCCTCACGAGGCTGTGGCCAATAACCTCCGAAGCCAATATCTCTCCGTTCTCGGCTTTTGGGGCTCGTTCGGCGCCTCTCCAGCGTACGCCAGCGATTTGGCCCTAATTTGACCGGGGAGTGCTTAAAGGTAGCCGTTAAGCACTCCTTCCTAGCGCCTTAAGTGAAGGATTTTTATTATTTTTTTATTCAGTGGGGTGGAGCAAATGTGACAGAGGTACACAATTTGTTGGAAGCATCAAAGTGGCTCCGCTTCTGCTGCAGCGCCGGGGGAAAACAAGCAACCTTTAGCTTTGAAGCCAAGGCTGATCCATGCTGGATAATGTCTGCGCGTCGTGCTGGAAGCGGTGTACCTGACTGCCGCTTTTTTCCCCCCCTCTGTGGTCCAAAAGATAAATGAGGACTTTCAATGGAAACGCAAGATGACCCAAATTGAAAATCGTTACGTTAGAGGGGCCAAAGAAAAAGTGGCAATGAAGAGACGCACACCGTCACCTGGTGAGACGCAGCTTATAAAAGCCACTTCAGGACCTCACCTTGGCTACGAACTGCCTGTCCTTCAGGTCCAAGTTGGCTGTGGGGGCCACGTAGTCCTTCCAGATGCGGACCTTGCGCTCTTTGGCAGATCTGTCCAAGAACAAGGTCACATAATCATCATCAGTGTTAGTCCTCAACATCAGCCAGAAACACACAGGATATAAAAAAAAGGGCTTCATCAAGTGAATAGCAATTATCCATTTGGCTGGGGAAAAACTAAAAAAGCTCCAAAAGCTCATTGTAGTGCAAACATTCCAGGACGATCGGCCCGTAGTCAGCGCTGCGGTGATTGATTGTAGGGAATGAAGATCATTGCAGCAGAGAGCGAGCTTGTTCATCTGGCATACATTCGCACAACATTTCGCTCACACAATTTATTTGATTTTATTTCTGCATGTAGTCGATTTATTTTGTCTTGCATCCAATCAGTGAATTTCCACAACCAATTATATTTCTGAGCAGCAGCTGAATTTAATAATGCATGACATGACTTGTCTGTCATTGAATAAAATGCTTCGTGATGCGTTTATTATGAACTATTTAATAAATGTCATAACTTTTCCTGTGTAGCTCTTAGTATTTTGGAGACCTGAGCCCGATCGTACGGTTTTAAAGCAGACGGAATGTTTTCTGCGCATGCAGCACTTGCGTACCGTTCAGCAGCTCTGAGGTTCTCGGCTCCCTGGGTGTAGACAGCCATGGACCAGTCGACACAGCGGGCAAAGCCTTCCTTCAGCAGGAGCTCTGTTATGTTACCGTTCTAAAAGACAACGAGAAACGGGAACAGTCAAAAGAACGATTTCAAATGAGACAGAAAGCCTGAATTTTTTTTGAACGGCACTTTCCACCGCCGGGTGCCTCACCGGGTGAAGGATGGAGCCCAGGATGATCTGGTTGGGGCAGCTCTCCAGGATGATCTGAACGTCTCTCTGCAGGAGACGGGACTCGGTGAAGAATTTGGCCTCTGCCGCGAACGCCTCGGGTGACTCTGTACCGTCCGCTTCTCGCTTGAACGTGGGACACTGGCGAGAAGGAGAACGCACATTAAGACGATAACAATCACGCCTCAATCAATCGGTATGGCGTGAGAAAGGTCCAATGCGATTTAGATTGCGTCGCCATTGGAAGAGAAGCACGCATTGTGTCTGCTGAAATCCCCAGCAGTCAACCAGCGCCTCTAGGAGTTTATTCTTGTGTCCACATTCTGTTTTTTTTTTTTTTCCCCTTTCTGTGAACGACTGTTATCCACTTTTAACGGGGTCACCTTGCTGCCCACGCTATCTGTGTTGTCCTTTGAGCGTGGCAAAACACCAGATAAATAAAACACAAGAGGAGCGACGGGCAGACGAGACAAAGAACACCTCGATACCGATGCAATATCTTTGAGTGTGGAAAAAGAATCTGGAGCGGTCCATCGTCAATTCTGGGCTTTATGAAAGAGACTGATGGGGAAATTTAGGATAAGACACCAGTAGAACAAACACAGACAGACTTTTCTTGTTCATAATAAGACCAGACTGTCTACCTTCAAACACTTTAGTAGTTCTTGTGAACTGAAGTGAAGAAAGAGGGTGTGGAGGAAACCGTTTTATCTACATCTGGACAGCTATTTCTGCTGTTTGCCATTCATTAAGTTGCTAACTACTGTTGTGAATGTATTAGTTCAATCATTCCACCACATCGGGACGGTGCAGCAGGTGAGTGGCGGTTACCTTCACTCCAGAAAGCATGACCGTGACCAGGTAGTGGTCGGGGAGCAGCAAGGCACGAACAACGCTGCCGTCTCGCACGTGCTCGATGATGGCTGGAGGGAGGGAGGGAGGGAGGGAGGGAGGGAGGGAGGGAGGGAGGGAGGGAGGGAGGGAGGGAGGACGACAGAGTGTTAATGCGTTTGCGAAATTCAGGGTCAGTATAAACCAAAAAACGAATACATTTGCGGTGAAAGTTTTTTTTTAACTATGATGTATCACTATCAAAAAAAAAGAAGACGGCATGAATTTTCATCTCTATATTTCATACTGCAAAATGTAAGGAGAGGGCTGAATCAGTTATTAGGCCTCCAGGGTGAAACCTAATATCTCAGCTGTCCCAAGGCCAGTCGGGCCAGACCAATACTTAAAAAAAATAAAGAAATAGATTCATTAATATCAATCTTCCTTCACCCTAGGGAGACCGTCGAAGCATGTATTCTCTCCCCCCCCCCCCCCCCCCCCCCTCCCAACCATGCCCTGCGCGACACTCGTTAGCACTCAAAACTCTGATACCTGTGATCTGCCCAAAATAACCACTGTGTTTTACCGAGCAGCGGAATTGGGATGTCTCGCTGACGGATTGCTCTCCGGTACTTCTCAAAAGGGGAGAAAGTTACAGCCTCCTTGGCAGACTGTGTGTGCGTGTGTGTGTGTGTGTGTGTGTGTGTGTGTGTGTGTGTGTGTGTGTGTGTGCGCACTTAAAGCGATACTCCATCCAAGAGCTTCATGAAACACTCACTACTGCAGGTCTACAAAGGTGGCTGGGGGAAAAAAGCGTGTGTGTGTGTGTGTGTGTGTGTGTGTGTGTGTGTGTGTGTGTGTGTGTGTGTGTCCGCCTGTGACAGAAAGTGGTATTCCGTTTCACAGCAACTCGACGCACATTTAAAAGCAATTCGGCTGAATTGTTGCTTCCAATTTTTTTAAAAACAACCCCGACCGCCTCTCATGAATAGTAAGAATTTCCCCTGTTCATTTCACCATTCAATTAAAGTGTGGTGAAATGAGCTGAGTCGCCGCTAACGGCGGTCACCTGGAAATGAATGCAGTGGAACATTACACCTCCGGAAGGGTCAGAGAGGAGAGACTGGAGAGGAATGAGCTGGTGATGGCTGATAAAGTGTTGTGCCATTAAATGCCCTGAAGCAGATATTAAGAACAAAGAAGTCTTCAACCAAACCAACGTCCGTCTCAGAGTGTGTCAGTGTGGATGTTTGCACGCCCCCCCCCCCCCCGAACCCATTACCGTTGATAGGTTTCTGGTGCAAGGAGTCGACGAAGTTGCGGGGATTCTCTATGGTGTACTTGAGGTCGCGGATGGTGTGTGCGCCGCCACCCTCGCTCCACAAGCCCTTCTTGGAAGCTTTGGACTGGTCCTCCAAATCACAGAGTCTGGCCTGGTCTGGACTGCGCGCACACACACACACACACACACACACACACACAAAGGAAAGTTTAAGACACAATAAAAGGAACACCCGCAAAACACATCAAGCTCTGGACGGCTGTTAACGTGATGAAGTCAGTATGTTGCTTTACATGTAGTAAGTTAAAGTGTTCTCACAACACGATTTAAAAAATGACCTTCAGTGCGTAAAATAGGAAACCTAAATAAAATCTTTTCTTGACGTTACTTCAATGGACTGGTTCAGTAGCATGAAACTTGGACTGCTAATGAAACTTGCAGTTGCGTGAAGCAGATATTGAAACTCTCAGATGGCTTCTCACCAGCTTTGAAAAATTGAAAATGACGTTTCAGAACACTGCTGCTGCACCAACACTTTGATAGAGTTGCACTTCTCGCCATTACAAGAACGACAACAACTTGTAGCCAATGCAAACGGTCTTTTCAACCTCCATCATGTTGGGTTCATTACAGCAACAATGTTTAGCTGCAACTCAGCATTGGTTGCTAGCCTCAACATGTACAGGTGCACATTAAAAGCATCGGACTGCATGCGTCTGGTGAGGCACCAGCTTTGTTGGAGTCAGCGCCGGAGAAAGTCCCGTTCCCGACAAGCTGCACTGCTGTTCTAGTGGCAACCAGCTGATGACCGGAACACAACCGCTTCACAAAACAAACAAAAAAAATGGATCCAAGCATTTTGTGAAGAGACACTAACAGTGTTTGACGGCTCCTTCAAAAAGCTACCGCGCAGCTGGCTACAAACGCCACAATTAATTCCATGCTGGCTCTCCAAATTGTGCAACCTAATGCTTTTTTAGGGCCATTGTACAACTTGAATTATATTCATTACTTCAAATGGCCAACAGGCTTTTGTTTAGAATCAAAGGCTGCCCCATTGATACGAGAGAAGCACTGGTGACCAGAGCTTTTCTTTAAAAACTGAAGTTTTCCCATCTTGCCACCTAAAGACAATGTTCGCTTTGGAGAAGCAACCAAGTGGGTCACAATTAAAACACCACACACAGCCCAAATAGCCCGAAATCACAAACTGGCCTCAGAGGGCTTCACAATCTGTACAACTCACATGTAGCCTGTTCTCTAAGCTGTGTGTTCCCGATTGGGCTTTTGGACTCGCGCGTAGAGTTCCCCTCGACCTCGACACCGACTTCGCTACCAGCTTCAAAATTCAATCTAAGGGGTTTCTTGCTGACTGGGCAACAATGGTGAAACTTTCTGCGAGGAGTCAACCGTGTTTAAGATACTTAGAATTAAAGAGACTCGCCGGGAACGGAGAGCGACAAAGAGAGTGAGAAAAAGCAACAATGAAATCAAGGAGAGCAGACGTTGTTAAAGCCACGGAAATGAATGGAAAGCACAAAACAAGGAGGTTAAGATACAGAAAGAACTGCCATGTGTGGAGGCAGACTATAGTGAACTTATCCACGTCTCGAAATAAACCAAATTCTTTTTAGGTCAGCGACGCCTTCCAACCAATGCTTGAGATCGAAACGAATATTGACGGGAAAGAAAGTGCAACGCGACTGGAAGAACAACGGCCAAGAAAAAAAATGAACTTTTCAATTCCCTTATATTTGAACACACTGTAGGCTACGTGTGGCTCCCTTGTGCAAACCACAAATACTTTAAATAGATACAAAATGTTGAACTTCAGCGAGTGGTTTTACAGCTCCCTGTTGTCTCAAGAGGTTGGTGAAGGTGTAGGATGTCTGGTTCCCTTGTGAACCGGACTGGAGGTTCCAGTGCTCGTGAGCAGCGAGGCCCAAATGAGCACGGTTCATTCCCCTCAGACGGTTCACACCCGACAAACAAGCACTCCTCCGGGGCTCCGGTTAAAAAAAAGGACCAATGGAGGATTATAAAACATTGCTGATCTCGTTACATAAACCAATCAGTCAAACCTTTTTTTTTTTTATAAAGAAAAGGAGTCTGACGGCGACGTGTGTGTGTGTTCTGGCGTATGTGTGTTCTGGCATGTGTGTTCTGGCGTGTGTGTGTTCTGGCGCGCGTGTGTGTGTGTGTGTGTGTTCTGGCGTGCTACTGAGCACTCGCCCCAGCCCTTAAAACTGAATCAGCGGACTGTTTTCCAAAGCCAAAGTCAACTTGTGAACACGTTTATCTGCAGTGTCCGGAGCCATCATCGTTATAATCACCCCCCCCATAATCATGATCACATCCCAGTTAGCGTGATCAACGTAGCCCGTCCCGACGGGTCATGATATTGGAGGCCAGCGCACTGAGGGGAACAACAAAGGCCTTAAGTCTGAGTAATGGGCTTCCCCCTTTGGCCAAATGATGTCCGCTTCCACTTAAAGCACCATATACATTAGCGCTCGTTCTGGGCCATTGCACAGAAGGGCTTGAAATGGGTCATTAGCGGCGGAATATTCACATCAACTCTGTTCATGTTGGAGGATGCAATGTAGCAGCATGAGTCAAATTGCTTGTAATGTGTGTAATGTGCAAATACTGCCACTGGGGGGGATACACAGTACTTTGTCACAGCGCTGGGTGTGCAAAGTTTATCTAGGGCATATATGTCAGAGTCAAGGCCCGCGGGCCACATCCGGCCCGCGAGAAGGTTTTTTACGGCCCCTGGGATGATCTTGATTTATTATTAGAACCGGCCCGCAGACTGCAGCAAGCCGGCAGCCCGCAGATCTTTTACACGCACCAATACTACATTTCCCACAATGCAACGGTGACGCACCGAGCAGTAGGCTGCTTCATTTCAATATTTATTGGCACAGCAGTCGTCAGCATCACAGTAAAATTAACTTTCAGATACCCATCAAAAATGGCAAAACGGAAGGTGGACACTGAGAACCGGGGGTTTCAAACAAGGTGGGAGTCGGAGTATATGTTCACGGAGGTAGCTGGAAAACCTGTGTGTCTTCTGTGTGGAGAAAGTGTGGCGGTACTGAAAGAGTATAATCTGAGACGACATTATGAAACGAAACACGCGGACAAAAACAAGAATATGGACATGGAACAAAGGCTACAAAAGGCAGAGGAATCACTGCATGTTACTTCTCCTTAAACAAAGTGTTGTTTTTGATTAATAGATTTTTGCACTTTATTTTATTGTATTTCAATCCAATTATATTTTAAAAATATTTCAGTTGAGTGGATGATAGAAAATTGCTATTATTGTTTTTTTCTTTGAAGTAAATTTAGCCCACTTTTGCTAAAATAGAAAATATAGGCTACTGATGGTGCCTTGAATACCGGTTTCTTTCATTTAATGTTCATGTTATGGGGATTTTTATATAAAGGAAATTTGTCTTTTGTGTCTGTTGAAAATTAAAGATTACTGACAGAGCCATAAGAAAATATTGCTTTATTTATCTGATCATATTGGAATATATTTGTTAGGTTTTCAGTAGGTTCAATTAGGTTCACTAGACTATATGCGTCATTTAAAAAATTTTCAATGAACATTCGAACAGTCCGGCCCTCGGCTTGTAGCTAAATTTTTTATTTGGCCCTCCGTCCATTTGACTTTGACACCCCTGATCTAGGGGATTACTGTGCGAGGGTTTCAGAGGGACATCGCTGTAGCAGCAGGGCAACACTGCCACCATCTGGGACCTCACGGCTCCATCTCAATCCTCCACAGTCTGCTAGTTGACGACTTATGCGCAACTCCCCGCAGATCTGCTCGTGTTGTGCTGCTAAATTAAGCCATCGTGTGCCAGAAAAGATTTACTTCTCATTCTGTGTGGAGCTGCAGACTGAAACCAGCTTTGAGGTCATTGTTTCATAACTACGCTGAACGAGTTTTGGAGGGAAAGCATTTATGGTAGCAGTCTCTTGTATAAAGGCATCCTTTAGGCCAACATGATCACAGCATCATAGCAGATATAAGACATGCCACAGAATCAGATATGTAAGAACGTCAACAAACACGCGGTAGCTACAGGTGGCGTAGAGGCAAACATCTTACTTGTTCCCCCTGATTCCTTCCCTGCGGACTGTGGCCAGGCCCTCGTTCACCAAAGTGTCAGCAAGGTTCTCGCCTGTCGTGTCTGAAATGAGAGGACAGAGGAAAGAACTTGATTTTGTTTTTAGCCGAGTGTTTATTCGGACCCGGTACAGCAGTTGGTTCAGGTCGGGTATTTTGTTTGGACCAGAGGCGGTCATGAGTGTTGACATTCAGGATAACGGGGACATTTAGCATCACAAAATCACTCTTTACAGGTGTGCTGATTCGACCGTACGTGCAGCTGATAAGCTAGCAGCAGGTACAACTTCCACGAGAAGCGCTCTGCATTACTGTACCACCGTCAAACTATTTCAAAAACGGGTTTTTTAAAAAAAAAATTCTAATTTTGATAGCTCAATCATAACCCACTATTTTGGGGAAGTGCCTGAGTTGCAATAATAACTGTGTAACTGTTTGATTTACACATCACATGTATGTCAAATTCATATGACTTTGTTTCATTCTTAAAAAAAATAAACTGCTTAAAAATAAAGAGACATTTATGCAGTGAGTATTTTTACCGATGTGGACATTGTTCAGACCAGTTTGCCCACTCACCTCTCCCCAGGTAGACCATGCCGTACTCACGGCCCAAAGCCGTCTTGATTTCCACAGTGAAGCACACTTCTTTGCCGATTAGCTTCTTCCGCAGGAACTCTCTGGCTTGAAATGACCACGGCTGCAACACAGACGGGAACGTTAAAGTACTCCTCCATGGGGCGAACAAATCAAAAGTTAAATTAACTCAATTATGGACTTTTCAAAGGCGTGAAAAGGAAATTACACCGGTGGCATCTTAAAGTCTTAAGTCTGATTGAGCATTGACATGTTGGCATCTCTCGGCTTCGTCGTCACTTACAATCAGGCCGATTCATACATAATTATAACCGCTCGATGGGAATGAGGGGAGCAAAGTCGTGTGACAAATATTCTAAAGCAAAATCTTCTCCCCACAGTGAAAAACAAAGACCCCCAAATTGGAATATCATCGCGAGTGGTGCAGGACGACCTTTGCCAAACACACAGATACATATAAACAAACACAACTGGATAGGGCTGCTCACCTCATCGGGGGTGTCCTTGGACTCGGTCTGGCCCTGGGCGGCTCGACGGGCCATGGCCCCCGCTCGGATATTACTGAGATTAATCTGACGCTCCGGGGGAGGGCCACCTCGAGGCTGGCCCCGAACAATGATGGCACAGCCTGACAAGACCTGGAGAGACAAACAAAATATATATATATATATATTTATTTAGCAAATGCAGATAACATCTTCAAATCTATTCATCACAACTAAAGACACAAACACCTGGAACAAATACCACAACACCCGGGTGGAAAGAAAAAACTAGTGGCAACTTTCAGTTTCTATTTCCTCTCAGACAACACACGCACTCAGTAAACCCTGTTATTTGTATTTGCATTGCGGCAAGTGTCAACCTAATAAGCCCTATGAAGGTCATGAAGCATTCATTTGAAAACAGCATGACATAAACAGGTGGACAAATAAAGAAAAACATTTTTGTGAATTAGATCTGGTTGCACGTGTTAAGCACGCTGAGTGGATGTGCATCAATTTCCAATTCACAAAATCACAGTAGCTATAAAACAGCAAAAATCTTAAAAGACGTTGAAAGCTAATGTGGAGCTGGAAAGCAACGTCCCGTTGCACGTTGTCATGTAGACAGTCTGTCATTCAAACGCAAGGTGAGATCACGGCATCTGATAACGAAGCTAAATACAAAAAAAAAAAAAAAAAAAAAAGATAACCTACTCTTGGGTTTGACAACCATGGCATTTACACAAATCTGAGCAAACACCTTTTATCTGTGGACTCTCCAGTGTGTCTGCAGGGAGCATCACTGGGGGCTGTTGATCTAAGATGTGGGTTAGATAAAGTCTTTCATCGAATCCCCACTATCGGACCCACTCGTTCTGAGTAAGAGGCGAAGCAGAAGTGGAGTTGTGATTTTTATACACTGACCAGGCATGGAAAAAATAAAAAAAGGCACTAAATCTCTCAATTCCTTTGGCAATAACACAAGAGTGTCACTGACTCACTCTTCCTTCTCAAGGGAGTGCTTACCTGTTTACTGTAGTTACCAGTTATAAAAACGCCTGGAGAGGAGTGTAATAGTGTGTTTATTGCGCTCTCTGTGATAAAGCAGCATGACATGAAACTTTTCTTACTAATACGAACATCTAAAGCTACAGACTGCAGCAGTCAGACTGTGGGTCTACTGTGCACCGACCTCAGACCTCAAACTACACAACTATGCAAGGCACTTATAAAGAAAATCTGTTCACTTTATCTTCAAGGTTGTCTTTTATCTGTTTGAAGACAGTGCCAAAAAACAACAACTGGTGAAGTAACACCAGACGAGCAGCTGAGATCATGCACGACCCGGATGAATGGGAGATTATAGGGGCAAGAAAGTTGTAGCTACGTGTCAGTTTCCAGTGGCTGGTTTGTAAACCAGCACACTGGGGAAATGCGCCGTCTGTGACTGGAAGTGTCGTAACACATTAACCAGCACGTGTAATCCTAGATTTCCTCACGTTAATAACGGGAACTTCAATCGCTGAAAGATGACAAATCAGCATTTATAGGAAATGTTGTGAGAGACAATAGTGAGACGCTATAAGGAGCCGCGTTGGGGGTTCGCTTACCCGTTACTTGGCTAAGTACTATTTTACAAATGGCCAATAACATGAATGAACTCAACTCGCGTAAACGCTGTCAACAGCGTGGTCCAGTGGCAGTGCAGACCACCAACTTTGTTCATAAATCCACACTTGCTGGACAGTAAACGATAATAGCTAACGGTTAGCTAGCCAATAGCTGGGAAGCTGAACATCTGTTAACGTGACAGATAATTTACAAAATGTCAGATTTTTTAAATGCAAGTTAAATCCACTTTATCTCATTTATTTTTGACAGCGCAATGTTTTGTCGATACACTTAAGTTGTTAAATGCAACTATAGCTAACTAGCAAGATAGCAAACATGTGCTAACGCCAGTTAGCTTCATCTTATTAGCAGGCTAGCAAGTGTTGTAGCAAACCAGCTAATGTTAGCTGGCAGGCTGCCGCAGATATGTGAGCTGGATGTTCGTGACAGTGGTCAGTGACACGTTGCCAACACTGGTATTTAACAGACGGTTGCATTTATATCGTAAAAAAGTTAAATTTAAGTTGTATGACAAGCGATAGTAAGTGACACGTTATAGCCATTGGCTCAGTTAGCACGCTAACTTAACTAGCTATATTCCTAGGCTCACATATTCGCATGATAGGATTCCTACCATTTTAACAATTCCTCTTTGCAGGGAAGCAGCCGGAGAAGGGGCTGCCTGAGTTGGTGCCGAAACAGATGCCATGTCCACCGGTTAGAGATATAACGCCGTTAAAGGGGTGACCAGGTAAGGGAGCTGGGACTCTCAAGTGAGTGACTCTTCTACTGAAAGCCAAGAGAAAAAAGGCTGAACAACGATCAACACACACGTTATACCGGAAACACACTTCGCCATGCATACACACACGTCAAAATCGTTCCGGGTCTGAGGGGCACAATGAATGGGAGCGAATGGAGCCGCTTCTCGACCGCGTAGGCAAATTGAAATAAAGTCTTCCGGAGCAAGAGGTTCGACACGTCAGCATAGCGTTAACGCAGCTAATGCTGCCTTCGAGGTGCTTCGGAAATTATACAACAAATGAAGCAGACTCGTCTAAATATTGTAGCCCAAAAGTTGTCAGAACGAAACAGTCATTAGAGATTTGAGAGTAGAGAAGATATGTCAACAATCTCTGTCTAAAAGATGGTGTACTTTGCATGAAATATTATTGTTTAATATGTATTAAAAATGATTATAAAACAGTTTTCACTCTTTCTGGTTTATTTCTGTTTTTGATAAATAGATTTACCCCAAACTCCTGCATATCTTCTCTTCATTCTGGCTCCACAGCTTTGTTCCACAAGATTTCATGACTGAAATAACTAAAAAAAGGTTTTATAATATAATAGTTCTGTGATTATTTTTTTATATAATTTCTGAAGTCACACACACAAACACCAAACACACACACACATAAGCTAGTATGCATGAGATTTACAGGCCAAATATAATGAAATATTTCATAAAAAAGCTGTGAACCCTTCTCACATCAGACATTTTTCTGTTTTGCTGCGGCTCAGTTGTGCCAGGCAGCTGATACATGTGATTGTGAGTAACTGTGAGTGGGAAGCAGAGCATTGCTGGAAAACAATGTTATCATCGGACCTACTCTAAATATTCACAGGCTAAATACCGTGAGATGTTTTTATGATGCTTTTAATGCTCTGACATTAATTCCCAAAGGGAGTAACTTGTGACGACGAACTCTGTGTGACAGCGAGAGACAGGCACACAGAATGCTTCTTGGCTCTAACTCTGTAGAGTTAATATCTCCCGTTGGTGTTTAGATGGTTTTAGATTTAGAAAGTGTGAAGGCCACAGCATGCTTCACCTCAAGTTGCATATCCTCTACATCTATTTTTGTATTTAAGTATACATCTAATCAATTTGTGTTGTTACAAATAGCCCCCTCCCCCCTTCCCCAGTCCATTACATCTGCACATGCATATGTGTGTATACTGCAAATTATAGTGGCTTGCATACATTTACAACAAGTTGTAAGCAGTGTGTAAATGTGGCAATATGGCCTTATGGGTGTAGCATCACATGTCAACCGTGGCAGAGTTGTGTGACTTATAAGGTGACCATTTTGGCACAAGCATTTGTGATTATGCTTTTGAATGTCTGGATGTTCAGTCCAGTCAGTCAGTGGTAACGTTAACTAAACATTTTCAACCTAAAATATTTTGATATTATCATAAGTACGTAATTACTATGTTAAGCTTGGGCAATTAAAGCCAGCACATCTTCCATTTTTATTACTCAGTTAGCTGACTCATTCATATCAGTCATTTTATTTCTATATGAAACACTCGTAATTTACATCAGTGTTTTATTTGCAACTTACTTATTTCAGAAGCTGGCTTCATGATATTACCTGAGGAAAAAAACAAAGAAATGAAAAAAGGTGACGCATGAAAAATTATGAACATACAAATACAGAATATAATGACATGTTTTTTACATGGCATGATTTAAAACATACTCACATTGGAATTGATTGGGCACTGGTTCTCATATTTATAGATACATGGAAAGGTGTTCATATTTATAATGCAATATTTACATGACGGAAAGCAAACCATGAATATGACATCAAAATGCATGCACCATACTAACCTCCACATTGGATTGAAAGGGCCCACTGTGTTCCTGTTCGGATAAATCTGTCACTATTTTTTGCGACCAGAAGCGTCTCTGTGTTGTTGAACAGCAGGTAACGATTAACTAGCTGCACATCTTTGGTGCACAGTAAGTTTTGCATACAACATTAACACTCTTTGGCTAATGCGCACTGAGGACCTCTTCATTGATGTAGGTTTAGAAAAGGGTGCACTGGATGTTCTGTTCTCCAATGGGATGTTATTGTTCAGAAGACGCTTTTAGCCAACTGTTGGAGCGCATCGTTAATGTAGTTTATTCAAATAACATGCGGATTTAGTAATACCGTGTTGCGCAAGGTTTGAAAAAAAAAAAAAAAAAATCTACATTTGAAAATCTTCGTCACGAACAAATCTGACGATCGTTTGGTAAAACAGGAATATTGCTGCTCTGTTTGGTATTTGATGCAATTTAGCCTGTTTGTTATCATAGTTCTGCGTAACCGAGTTGCACGACACCACAAATACTATCCTCAAAGGAGTGACGCTAATTTTCAATCAAAAAAAAAAATGTTAAAAGTGGATTTGGATTAGAAACAAGAGCAATGGTCTCCACCGTGGGCATATACTTCACCTGTTATATGGAGATTTGATGATGAATTACACGATTTTAAGACAATTTTACAATAAAAAGAATGTATTTTCAATGTATCTTCAAAAAAATATATAAAATGAGTTCAAGAGTAGACAACGGTGGAAGATTTAGTGATGTGGAATATATAAAGTATTGTGAACACAGGTTACATTGTGTAACTAACACGGCATTTATCCAATTTTCAGCCTTTACATCTTTAGAAATAAAACAAGTTTAAAATGTCTACCAATAACCTTAAGGCCACATCATCCTGTTTAGAAAATAAAGCATCAAGACTCAGTTCAAATTCAATAGCATATTACGATAGACGATTTTTGTGTTGAAGCCTTGATGCTGAAAAACGGCACATTTGGCCACGGACATGAAACTTCATCAATAATGAAGGAATACAACAAGCGTCTGCGTTCACAGGATGGAAAAAAACATTCACCAAAGTAAGAATAAGAAAAACATGGAAAATACACAAATATCATAACAGGGTGAAGACAGCTGTTAGACAAGCGACCAGGGAGGCAGCATCGTTGTGCACACGGCACCTTAGTGCGCTCTGGAGAGGTTTTGGTAACCTTTTTACGCGGATGTATAAACCACATTTCTCACAGCTTCAGGGCGCAGCAAAGCACCGATATAGATGTGTCATGCACTCGACAAACACCTGGGACGTGTTGGTCAAATCTATACGTATTTTGTGGCGTGATTCAGACACTTAAACTCCCGCTCCCTCCTTTGGCGAGCCCAGATTCGAATTTACGCACCACGATTATGTGGCACTGTTTTAACAACACGAAGTACTTTAATCAACCTCGTTTGGCGCACGCTGTACGTGCAATAAAGTACTATCAATCAATAACCACATCAACTCCCCGGTAATAAATAAAAAGGCTTGCGTTATTTGTCCTTTGTCTCCGTTGGCAAGGAGATGATGGTGTCCAAAAAAATGGCTGTCCTCTATCTAACCTGGCTGATTGTGCTAAGTATTATTGTCCTCTAACTCATGGTTAATGTGTAATTTGGGCCATATGGCATTTTAAAATCTGAGCCTTTATTTCGGTGGCACTTCGATCTGTGTGGACCTAACTAATGATATTCAATTAGTCATTAAACAGGCCAAAAGACGAGCCTTGTGTGGGTTTTCACATCGGCTAATATTTGCTCGTCAAATATTTCCCTTTGAAACGTTTACAACGCATTTTTATCTGCTGGCTGCCCAAGGAACATCTGTGAGGGTTATTTTAACCTCCCTCTTCTGGATAAATGAGGTCCCCCAATTGGCCCTTTGCTTGCGCCCATACGACTATATTTGTTCACGTTTCGAAAGAAAATGTAATAAAGAGAGACTGGGTGATGGATTTATGATTTATTAAAAGCACTTTACCATATGTTAGTCGTCATTGGCGCAGATTTCCAAATGTTTGTTTTATGAAAAAAGACCAGAGATCCTTTTAATCTCGGCCACTTAAAAAGGATGCTCATGTCACGTGACTATATATCCCCCCCCCCCTGAAAGGATGGGAAACATGCCAGTGTTGATCGTTTAGCTTCTTTGAAAGATGGAATTTGTGCATTCATTTGTATAGGATGACACGCACCGAAGCAGAGAGTTTAAAGGCTCAATTGTGTTGCAGTGGAACATTGGTTTGTTTGATCGAGACTGTACAGCAGCCACTGCGCAAAAGAAAAGCAGTCAGAATTCCCAAACTTGAATAAACTGTCACAATGTTGATTTTCCGGTTACAGCCATACAAAAACGTTTTGAATTGAAAACAATTTACAAGGATCCAAAAGTGGAAACATTTGTTTGAGGTGCAGAGGAAGTGTGGTAAAAGCAATACATGTACTCTCTTCAAAATTCACTGTTCTACTGCAAGTGGGTTTTCAAATAATATGGCACCAAAACAAGACAGTGCAAAGATGATGATTTTAGTCGATTCATATCTCATTTGACTAAGTTTATCAAGCACATGCAACTTTATTATTTCTCTTTTTCTCTCAATGTTTGATGTGCATAATCCTGTACAAGGAGACTGTAAGACTGTGAGCACAATCACGAGCTCGAGCTCAAATCTAGACGTACTTCATTTAAATAACAACTCGGAAGGCTCTTTGGAGGAATCTTCCTGAATCATGAATTTCCATGACTCAATCGTTCTACCTTCCTCTGTATATTTAATTCAATCAAACTACTGGACGTTTTTTTTTTTTGGTAAAAAAAATACAAGTGGAATGAAAACCACGATGTTGTTATATGTCACGTTTAAAGACTTACCAACCTAAAGCCCACTTTAAGCCCTTAATCATGCCCACATTCACTTCCAGGCAATGTTGACATTTCACGTAACAGGCTCCACGTCATGTTGAGGTCAGCTGGCCTATAAATGTCTGCTGAAGGGCGTCATTGCCCTCATTGTCATTCAGCAGAGATACGAGGAGTTGCCCGGACGAGTTGGGTTTCCTACAGGCGACGTGGTGTCGTTGCGCGTTTCATACCGTAAAGTGTTTTTATTTCTGGGAACATTACGCATTTTATTTTTGTGACCAGTTTCATCACTACGTCTGGAATCAAGCGGAGATGTGCGGAGCAAACGATCTGCCGAATGAAGGTTCATTTTGCAATTTTAATATTCTGAAAAAAGGGCTTTAATTCTATTCTAAGACATCTAAACAGTTGTTGACAGGTTGCAGTACATCTAGGCCTATAGTAAATGTGATTTCAGATTGAATCAGCAATTTAAACCACTTATTCGAAAGACAGATTTCATAAGTACAGGCTGTGTTACAATAAGGTGGTGGAAGTGTCAACCAGCTGGGAGGGATGTTTCTCAACGGCAGACCTCTCCCAGAATCCAAGAGGAGGAAAATGATTGAACTGGCCACGGAGGGAGTCCGACCGAACCAGATCTCCAGGATACTTCGGGTACGCAAAACAACAGAGTTGCACACATTAGGCCTCCCACATTTAGTGGCTCGGATTTTGTTGAAAAGAAGTTGGTTAAAAGCGTATTGTTGCGTTACTATTCACACGCACAGGTCACGGTTAGTACATAACTTCCTGTGTAAAGTTGAACCCTCTGCGTATTTCAGGTGTCCAGCGGGTGCGTCAGTAAGATCCTGAGTCGCTACCGCCGCACTGGACTCCTGGAGCCCAAAACCATTGGAGGCAGCCGGCCTCGGCTTCTCACCCCCCCTGTCATCGCCACAATCATCCAGTGCAAGAGGGAGAACCCAACCATTTTTGCTTGGGAAATCCGAAAGCGCCTCCCAGCAGCCCGGATATGCAAAGCCTCCAAAGTTCCCAGCGTAAGTGAACTTGAAATTAATTTTTTTTTAGTTTCACGAAACTTGTAATGATCCACCATGTTGGCCTTTTGGCACACTGTGTTCTACAAGGTGTCGTCCATAAATCGGATTCTCAGAAGGATTCACTTGGACCACGGGCCGATGTGCATGGAGATCAATGCGCACATCAGGACTGAGCAGGGTAGGTCACCTGTAACAATGGAAATAGTCAGTGTGAGGATCAGTTACTTGTAGTACCCAACAAGGAGATATGGGTTATGATTTACAGTAAGCTGATGTAATATGTGTATATCCTGCAGACTGTGATTCTCTGATTCAAGAAGAAGTGAAAGAGAGTAAGATGTCTGAGACTGCATGTCGTATTGACCAGAAGCCTGAAGGCGTCCAGCACCGAAGCCGCACCACCTTCACCCCGGAGCAGAGCACAGCACTGGAGCAAGGTGACTTAAGATCTTTCAATGTCCTCGCACGTCTCGAGCAATAACGTACTCAGAAGCTCAGTTACATACACGTTCCTGTCTCCTGGATCAGAATTCTCTCACAGCCAGTATGCGGATATGTACACGAGAGAGAAACTGTCAGCTGAGATCAAGCTTCCTGAGGACACCATCAAGGTAGAGTCGTCATTTTCAATCACATCGCAGTGTGTCGATACGGGATCAAAAACCTCATCTTTTCTTGTCTCTCTCAGGTCTGGTTTTCGAACAGACGGGCTAAATTGAGGAGGGAAGCCAAACACAGGAGTGACACACAGAGTAAGTGTGTGTGTGATTTCACAAAAATAAAACACCTGATTTTGCAGAACCCCTTTGAAGTTTGAGAAAGTAAACTAATTATTGATTTCCTTTCATGTGACACACAGGTATGAGCAGTTCTGCGAGTCTGACATCCATCGCAGTCCAGCCCTCATTCCTCCATCAGCCTCATAACATGATGGCCCAGACCATGCCAGACAAGACTCCACCGGATCACCGCAGAGAAAGATTCACTCTTCCTTTGGTTCACCATCACACAGAGGATCACACGAGGACATCCGAGTCCATGAGAACAGAGCGCCCTGTGACTCAGTGCTGGAACCAGCAGGGGACTTCTTTCACCTGGGGCCAGCTTCAAACCCATGAGAGGTTCGTATGTGCTCAGCAGCCCTGGGATGTGAATCTCTACCTGGACTAAACGTGTGGCCACGTTGCTAGCATTTATGAGCATGTCTGTACAATTGGAGTGCAATTGCAACTCAATTTCAGGACTGAAGGGACACAATCTAACCAGAAGGGGGCGACAGAGGACTGGAGCTCCAATCTTGTCCCGAATACTTTTTTGTTTTTCAGACGCACTGCAGATTCACTCATTACTTTTACTTCAATAATTAAGATCTAACATAAAAATGAGCATCTTAAGTATTTTTCTAAATTCACTGGTTACGTCAGACAATCCAGACGGCTCTTATTCCACTGAACTGACTTGTAAAGAAGACAAAGTTAAGACACAAAGTGCTGAATAAAGCTGGATAGAAGAGAGGGTTGTGTTTGTTTTTAGAAGTGATGATTGGTTTTATTGATGTGATTTTCCAGGAAATAAGGGAGGCTATTATAAGGAGTGATTAAGCCGATGCACACAGGTTCTGCTTGGAAGGGTGTGGATTTAAAAAAGGGGTCCATTTACTGCTAATAGAGGACATCAAAACAGAAATGATATTCGGATATTTGAGCATAACTTTAACTGGATGCAACTGCAGCAAAGAGACGGCGAGACTCGGAGTTTCTCTGCCAACAATTTCCAGGTACTTGTACTCGAGTATTGCTTCTCTGGATTTCTACTTCCCAACGTTTCAAAGGCAAATATAGCACTTTCAATTTTTTATTTGACTTCACTACTACTTTATCGGACATCAATAGTTACTGGTTGCTTTACAGATTAAAATATACTTTTACTTTTGATGCTCGAGTACAATTTGCTTTTAATAGTTCTGCATTTAAGTTTCTTTAAATTACGGAATATATCAGAGTTCCTCTTGAACCGCTGGTTTAAGTTTTAACCTCAATATAATCTCTTGACACAAACATTACTCTTACATTTCGAGCATTAACTGTATCTAACCTCACATTGAGCAACGCAAAGTGTCTGAGCCGCTGAAAAGCTTATCCAAAAGGTTCATTTGTATCTCACTGAAGTATGGGGTGTCCAAAATTTGTAGTCTAAATGTTCCTTCCGACACGTTGGTATTCATCTCCTTCAGTGGCTGTATTGATGACCCTTGTTGCTTTCAGCCACTTTGGACTATTTATCAAGCACTAGAATCTGCTGCTGTGAGCGATGGAGAGAGTAAACTGCCAAAACAGTAAGTGTGCGCTTCTGGCATATTCCTTTCAGCTTACTGCACACGGGAGAAAGCCGAGGAGGGAGAAGGGCGCAGAATAAAGCGAAGTGTAATGTCAAGTCGTTTATTAAAATAGTAATAATACAAAGGCTAGAAAATTCAGAAACGGTCATCGATATAGAAAACAACTCACTAACGCAAAATAGCAGCTGTTATATTTAAAGTTTACAAACATATAAACAGAATGATCATGAAGTAAAAATTGTTCAGTATATCATTTACAAAAATGTGTAATTTACAGAATGCACTGGGCTATTTACATGAAGGTAAATTAAATAACAGTTACAATGCCTGACAATCAATTTACAATACAACTATAAGATCCGCCACATTGACCAAGAATATAGATTTGGTTTCACTCATCTTAGTCCGTTGCCTTTAAATGAAACGGTCTCCCTTTAAACTGGTACTTGAGAGGCTTTCCCCTTGCTTTCAAGGGTTAGGGTTCTTTTGAGTAGGAGCCACACAAACGTGAGTAAAATACGCTGCTTTTAATACGAACTGAGCTGGCACTCATCGGGTCGTTCTGCTTTCATTAAAGGGAATAAAGGACGACAGGCCAATCAGAAATGGTCACTGACGGAGAAATTTGAAAGAAAACCACTTTTTTTTTAGTCTAACCAACTAAACATCCCACATATTAATATTAAGTTAGAATGTACTCATCTGCCATCACCTGCATTGATTCACTTAAGTCTGCTTTATTTTGACGATGCTAATTGCAAGAAACTTCATGCAAGATCTTTTTTTTATCGTTTTTGTTTTGTATAAAACTTGCATTTAAATTCCTTTATCTTCTATCTCATGCCGATATTCATCTGTGCATTTTGAACAACAATGAAGTACAACATTGTGCGATACGCATCGTGTGTATAATGCACAGTAAATGCATGTTAAACTCTGGGCAGAACAACACAAATTTAGCCAACAAGCACCAATGAATTAAAAGGTTCAACCAAATGAAGCGCCCAATGTAGCCCAGCAAGTCATTTCATGTTTGTGTGGGAGTCAATAATGCATCCGTTAGTCTGGGGGGGGGGTCATGATTACTCTCAGAACAAAGAAACTAATATCTCAATATCACACCAAAAGTCGGGATTCCTTTCAAAAGACGACTTCTGCTTCGAAAAATAAATATACCTAAATACTACTTACAAGCTACCAGTCTCTTTAAATATCAAACACAATCGAAAGGCAAGAAGAAGCCAATCACTCAGCGAACCAAACATATTCCAGATCTATAAGACCTATAATATCCTACAGCACAGCAGAAACAGTAAATCTGCGGCTATGTACGACAACAACACATAAAACATCCTACTGACCACACACACAGCCCACCAGGGGCCGAAGTTCCCTCCACACTGGAGACCAAATAGCCATGTTTTGTTTGGCGCGGCTCTTCGCTCTCTCACGCTACAAATATCAGCACGAGACTTTGGGAGCAGTTCGCGCCGTCCTTCATCGACCCTCTCGCAGGGAATCTTAACAGTTACAGCTAACTGGGGAAAAGGTAGTCCAGCTACTGCACACAATTAGCGCTGCGTGGTTTTGCCGAGGCTGCTGCAGTCAGCTTTTCAAGCAGCAATAGTGTATTTCACATACGTAACCACTGGTATACCTCAAGCCAAACGGTGACCGTTGCCGGACTTAAGAGGCTTTTTTTTTTTCTTTGGGACTTTTATCGTCTGTACTACCGAACTTATAATATTCTTTTCATGCTTATATTTCTTCTGCCTTTTGGTATTACCATCGTATTTTGTTGGATCATTTCAGAAACCAAATGTTATTTTTTCCGTGATATCTGTAGAGTATGCTAAAATGGATGACCAGATTAGGAACACAACAATTCATCCACCACTCATTGGTGTTGGAGGTATTAAGACCTGGTTTGCAGTCCAGCTTAACACATAAGGAAACAGGAAGTCCCAGTCACAGGAGGGTACTTCATGCGGTAACCTCCAGATAACTGTCTTCTGTCCATATTCAAGTAAATTCCAGGTAGATAAGATTAAGTCGCGCGTGTCATTCTCACTGTCTTTGTTTGGGTCGCTTCAGAAAATCTGATTGTGTTTAAAGTACAAATAGTATGTCGTCCATGTGCTCGAGGCTTTGGTTGTAAAACAAAAAGAGGATATTAATGCTAACAACCGGGATGTCTTGGAAGTGGAAGAATGGATGAGATTCAATTTCTTTCATCCGGTCTTCACTCACTAATCTGTCATCTCCGTGAAATGACAAATTCAGCCATTAAATCCCGAAATCACCACTTTCCATCAGGTGTTCCTCCTCGTTTCTCCCCGCGTGGTCCATGCTGGAGACGCCTTGGAATTTGTTGGCCCCAAAGCCGCCCCTCCTCTCACAGGATGCGGCGAAGTCGTGTGCGCGTGGGTTGATTTTCACACCGCGCCATCAGTTCCTCTCCAAACTGGGGTAAAGTTTGAACACCTTGTATATCCACTCAGAGTAGAAGGCAACGTTAACAAAAAGCGCAGGCTGTGACGAGGCACATTTTGTCCTTTGGATGCTCACGCCGATGATGACTTTGCGCTCATGCTCCTGGCAAACCAATGGACCACCGTTGTCCTTCTGCGAGAAACAGGAAGAGGACGACACTTCAGAGAGCCAGCACGCCAACGAGGACACTACACAGCATTGTATATGTTCAATTCAGCTATCTAGATGTTGCCATGTTAATAAACTGAGATGTACTTTTGTTGCAATCTGGTTCTTTCTGTTCTTACATCACACACGCCCTCTCCTCTCTTGCCGCCGGCACATATTCTGCTTTCCTCGGCGTCCCCTTTGATTTGTGAGCACATGTCGTTGGTGACCATGGGCATGGTCAAAGCGTTCAGCGCCTCATCATATCCGGTGGCTGAAAGATATGCAGCGTAATTGTTAAATGTTACAGGCAGTCGTTTTTTTTGTTTGAATGAAGGTTGAAATGCAACGTGGCATGGAATATGGTTGAAAGGAGGAAGTACTTTTGGTTTCCCCCCATCCATACATGGTGCAGTTGGTGCCCTCGGGGATGTGGCACTCTTTTACTGGAAGATGAATAGTGGAGGCGCCTTCAGACACAGGGGCGGGACTACAACAAACATAGCAACAGTCATAAATCACGGTCAACAACATATGCACACAAATAAGAGGCGTGTCAAAAGGTTATGTCATTTTGTTTTTAGATCAATAACAATAATATTAAGTAAAATGATAAAAATAGATGACATTTTCTCCATATCACTAAATTAAATTAGTGGAAACCGTGAGTCGTTGAGGACTTACTCTTCCAGTTTCAGCATAACCAGGTTGGATCCTTCCGGGCCACAGATCAGGCGAGAGATGCGTAGTCTCGGGTGGCTTGAGGATTCATTGAGGTGGCTCAGACCAACCTGCACACTGTAATCCTTCAGATCTGGAACACTGATAACCACAAGGACCAGGATGTAAGTTGTAAACCTACGGCATTGTTACTCAAAGAGCCATTTCCACATCATTTTATATAATCTTGAACACGTAAACCAGCCATTTCAGGCTCCCTCATGTGGTTTAAATATGCACTGCAGATATAAAAGACGAAGGAAGAAATTCGGCAAATTTATTCGGCGAACCTAATAAAATCCTCTGCGACAAATGTATATGATTGGCTCTGACACAGACAACTGCAGGAGTTAAACAGATCTGCAGCCCAAACCAATCTGTTCCATATCTCAGATCCGGCCTGTCTGGGGAGTAACTGTCATCCTGCGTCTACACTTTAAACTATTTTAACAAGAAGGTCGCAAGAAAAGACGACTTCGAGAGACAGAGTACACGGAAGAGGTAAACGAGAGACGGACTTGGTGAACGCTGGTCAGACACAGATGAAAAGGTGGAGTATTACCAGGAGGTGAAGCACTGTTGGTCTGTCAAAATCCAATCCTCTCTGATCAGCGAGCCCCCGCACAAATGAACCTTCCTGAGGAAGATTTAAGAAGAATATTTTCGCCATCACATTGACAAATGGATTGATACATTTTGAAAAAAAAACACACACAGATGTAAAATGACTTACTCTCTTTGGATGCTGACAACCCAGCTGCCATCTGTACCTCGCACTTGGTGTCCTCCTACAATTCTGGTGTTTATATGCACAAAGCATGATATCTTGGGCCCAGTTAAAGCTAAGAGAGACGACATGTTTTTATGCTGCATGTTAGATGGGTGTTTCATTTACATTTCAATGTGGAAAATGTTTTTTAAAACTTCAAAAAGGGAAACCATAAAATGTGATTTGTTTAGTCAGGCACGTGACAGACGGATTTGATACAAAGAGTAAAAAGGAAACGAGACGAGATCAGAGATAAGAGGAAGAGGACTAGACGGGTAAAAGCCAGATAAGCCAAAGCGATACTCACTGTTCGGTTGAGGAGCCGCTGTAGCTGATTCACCTGATAGAGGTAAAGAAAAGCACAACAGTAAGGAGAGACCCCCACAGCAGCGGGACATTATTTACACCACTGAACACTCTTTCAGAAATACAGTCTGAAGGGGTCATGAGATACTGGTTTCTAATTTTCTGCCATTGTTGTTGTCGTAGGTTCAGAGTCTGCTGCTGACCTCACATCTTGATATACTTCCCCCATTGCTCATGAGCTTCACGACATGTTGCAAACAAGTGGTCGTAATTTCTGAGGATGCACACAAGAGACGGCACGCTGGACACGTGGTAGCCGTCATGTGCATAGTACCGGTATACATATTTAAAAACAAGTCTATCCCGAGCAAAGTGATGCTTTCAAATGAATGGATCGTGCTAGTTTGGGGAATTTCCAAATTCACTTGTACCAATACTTCCACTTTATCATTAACCTGCCTTTTCACTTGGACATGAAGCTTCCAGCTCTAAATTCAAAAGGCAGCGTTTTTTTGCACAAGTCAATGACGCGACCATTTTTTAGCTTAGCTTAGCACAGTGACTGGAAACAGGGGGGGGAACAGTTAGCCTTGCTCTGTTCAAATAAAACACAGACATGAGATTGATATTCTTATCCAACTCTTGGTAAGAAAGTGAATCATATCAAACTCTATTAGGCGTCTGACACAACACAGATGTATCTACTGTTAGAAGCGACTAGGTTAATTATGTCACTCACAGCGCTTCAGTTGGCAGTAGTCCCAGGCCAAACGGTTATTTGGATTGGTGTAACACCAGGGGCCATGTTTGTCCCGGTCCGGGTTCCGGCAGTAGTTCTTCTCCAGCCCTACATGGGATTCTGTAGAGTGAGAATCCCCACTGTAAAACAAACAAATACAGATTCTCATATTCCATTTGTTATTACGCACACAGTGTATCAGGGAGTATGAAAGTATGCACTCTAAGCATTCGGCAGGGCTCAGATCAGCAGGAGCCGCATCCTCTACGGAATGATTCGGTTGTGCTCCCGATTTGTAGGAATTTGTAGGAAGTCTTTTTGCAACGTACCACTCGGCTCTGAGAGAATTAAGCGTAATCCGCTCAGAAATCCAACATCTCACGAAAAAGTAATTACTCCGGAAGAATTTGGACACACACGCACACGGCAATAACACTAAGCGATGGGCGACAATTTGTCAGGAGGTGAAGATAATTCTACTTCCCAGGAGATTGTTAAACAAGCTGTGGCTCTCGGCAGTTTTTCCTGGGATGACCCTTGGCCTCGAGCGGGGCAGACTCGCTGGCTGCAGTCTATGTGAGGGAGCTGATTGGCTTTGATCTGCTTTCCTCAGAAAGCACTTCCTGGGGTTAGGGGTCGGCTCTGGAACATGTCCATCTGTCTGTGCCGTTTTTGGCTTTTAAAATTCCTGTAAATTAAGTAATTCCAACAGCCTGACTTAAGCATGAAGCAACAACACACTGGAGCGGGGCAACCTTTCCGTCAGGATGGGTCACTTGGAGAGCACCCCAGGGTTTCCTCTCGTCAGTAAGATGAATAATAATTGGGCCCGGTGTTGACCCCTGAGGAACCCCTGATTTCCTCTGGCTGTTTGTTTTCACTGCCGAGCTTCATTCATAGAGGGATTTTCGTCGTCAACAAACACTCATCAAGTGAGCTGAAAAGAATACCAGCCTCTCTCGGAAACATCCCCAATGTTTCCCACTACAGCTTAAGCTCGACTGGGAGTTAGAAGAAGGAGCAAAACAACACATTTACTAAGCCGAATAAACAACCGCGTTACCTGTTAATGTGATGTGACCAGTCCGCACAGGGAATACCGGATCGAGTTGCGGCTAAAGTGCCCCGATATGTCTCGCCGTTGTCTTCGAAACACTCTGAGGAAGAAACCGATATTATTATTTCAGACCATCTTGTTAAATATTCCCAGGAGAGCATTGAATTACTCAGCCCAGCAGTTCTCTCAAACACTTAAATGCAACCAGTGAGCGAGCAATACCCAAAGAACTACCGGTACATATATGATTTGGGTGGTGGCTGTCTTTGTCATTGATGCAAACATAACATAATTAAGTTCAGATTTTTTTACTTCTCTTTGTGGTTTCGATGAGTTTAATGTCAATGGCCCCTGTTTTAGGAATCTTTAAACCTCACTATGTCTGTCCTTCAGCAGAATGAAGAGAGTGGCTTTCGTAACTAAAAGACGAGCTGAAGTTTAACACGTGTGGACATCTTTCTGTAAATGTAAAGCAGAGAAACATGGGAAATGACAGAGAACACTATTGCCAAAGTTGGGTCGTTTTTTGTTCTGCCATGAAATTGAACTAATTGGGCAGCACGCTGCCAAGTGGCCCAGTCCTATGGGAGCAAGACAATGTCTGTAACTCCTCTTTGCAAAAACATGATGTGGCTTTAGAAGCATTTGTTGAAAAAAAAGCTAATATTGATATATAAGATTATTAGACTAGATATTTGCTATTCTTTTGAAATCGTTTGTTTAGAAAACACTGGTAGTCTTATATGAATAGTTTGACGTTTCGGAAAATTTGATGAAAAAATCATCACCACTCTCATAGCTGTATGGTAAATATGTTGCTACAGCCACCAGTTAGCTTAGCTTAGCATAAAGACTGGGATCAGGGGGTAACAGCTAGCCCAGTTCTGCCTAAAGGTAACGTAATCTGTCAACCAGCACCTCTGAAGCTCATTAATGAACACATTATATATCGTCAGGACAAAAACGGAAATAAAAACATTTCCCCAGATGTTGAACTGTTCCTTTAAAAATTGTACAGTAATTTACCAATTTTTTGTGTGGCCTCAGCATCACACCTGGGGATGTGGGAGCAGTTGGCTATCCTTTGATTAGGGTCTGTAGTGAAGCACCATGGGTAATCTGCACCATCAGGGTTACGGCAGTAGTTCTCTCTGAGGTCTCTATAACACATACACAAACTACAATTGAAATGATGGTGCTGATGTATTTTCTGTACAGCAAAGCTATCATTTCATGTTTCATGCTCATTTACGTTTTGGCTTTTCAACAGTCAAATGCACAAAGTGAACAAATAAACCTCGTTGAAGCTGCCAGGGGGCCATGAGACATACTTTACTCACTTCCATTTGAGGTTCTGAGGAAGAAAGGCGTGGTTATGGGGCGACTGGGAGTCCCATCGCTGACATGTCACACCCTCTGGAGTGACATTCATTGTGCCTCGGTAGTCCGTGCCCTTTCCCTGGACACAGGATGTCGTTACATTGACATCTGTGTCCTCACACGAGTCAGAATCTAGCAAAGAAAGAAAAAGATGTAGAAATTGTAATTGTGAGTGTTGGCACGAGAGAGGACCTTCGCTAAAGTGACTGAGATTCAGGAGGGAGGGAAGGAGGGAGACATTAATCCCCCAGAAGAATGTGTGATGTTCAACCTGGAGAAAGATGATCAAAAACAGTAGCACCCCCTTGTCTCAACTGCGATAGGAAACTTTCTGTGTATTCATAACACCGGTGCACCACATTCTTGCACGTAGGGACATCCACAATAATATGCAGTTGTAACTTGCTGACGGCACAGGTTGTTTTAATAAAAACTCAGACACTTATGATATTGAGGACTACATCTTTGCCTAAACACAAACATTACAATTCTGTTCCTGTTTATCGCAGCCCAACCAAAGATGTCACATCCAACCCGGTCTGGCCGGGGCAACTTTATCCACCGGAGAACTATTCCAAACATCTTCAGAAGGAATTCTGCTTTTCAGCGGCGCATGGGGAGCGACTTCTCCCCTCTGGATTTCTGTCTCTGTTTCTTTAGCCTTTGACAAATGAGATGGGAGGAATGGAGGAGGGAAGGGAATGTTTTGAGGCAGAAACGAGAAGGCGGATGGAAAAGAGAGATTCTTTGGCTTGATGTAATGCATGCCAGTGTCCGTGTGCACTGCGTCGTACAGGTCAGTGGTTTTTATCTTTCTGAGGGCAGGCATTGAGGGATGCGCACATCTGGACAAATGCAGATCCCCAATCCCTCGCTGTAAATCATAACATGTAGCGTACATGTGTGTATGTGTCTGACAGGGGGAAAGAGCACCGCTCCGCGTGTTTGTGCATGTGGGGATATTTCATTGTGCTTTCAAAGACAAATAATATCAATAAATTCTCCAATGGTGTAACCTCTTTTTGGCATCCATTCTTTATCTTTCCCCTCTGTCTTTTGGGAGACAGATGAAGGCAAAAGCCATCTAAACTACGACTCTGTCAAACTCTGCCAAATGTGATACGACTCAAGTGAGGTTATACTGTTTATCCCTCCAACATATTGCTCTAAAATGTTTTTACATATAGTACCATATCAAAAACAGGGCTGCAGTTAGTGATATTTTTTTACAATTAACCTTTAAGTTTTAATTTGTTGTTGATATTGATAAAAAAAAATAGAGGTTGGAGACAAAGTATCTCGCAATGAATAACTTCAGGTTATGTGCTGTCTAACACGTCAATTCTCCCATAACTTTTTAGTTGGATTGAGGTCTGGCCTCAAGATATGATTCACATCATTTTCAAAGTGTACGAATCAAACCACTCAGTGACGTTTTGTGTCTGGTATGACAGCATCTGTATCGTTCCCCCACTCCACTTTTCCTTTATTGCGTCACTTGTTTGTATACATCATGATTTGCATAGCACTAAAACAACTATCAGGTCTTCTGATGGCCAGGTGTTGCGTCACTGTATAACAGCCTCCATTTTAGTGCCCCTTGTCATCTGTGAGTGGTCTCAGCAAAGCACTTCTGACTCTCTGAAGTCAGGCCCTCCCCTGTACAAACAACCTATTTACTCTTGCTTGTTGAGTTAAAAGGATTCGAAGCCAAGCACCACATGAAACACCTAGCCGGGTAAACAAAAGCCGTATGAGACCCTGGGAGGGCAGAAGAGGAACTTTCTTGCTCTGTTCACCGCAAACACCAACGTCCTGTATGTAACAACCCCCCTGGAGCTCTCAAACCACTATAGCTGGCAGTACCGAATCTAAGTCTGTCAATCCAAAAACCAAGCAAGAGACCCTGAAACCGTGACTGAGAAATGTCGTTCACGAGAATGAGACCTACGTGAGGTCACAGGGACCCTTGACCACCAAAATCTAACCCTTGACCACCAAAATCTAATCCAGGTGGATGTTTGTGCCAAATTTGAAGAAACTCCCTGCAGGCAACTCTCCGGCCACGGCTGTCGCTGGAGCATTAACATCAGCAAAACAATAACTTGGTTTTAAGTTAATCTGTTGAAGACTTTGTCCACAAAACCCAAGCCCCAGACTAGGAGTCTGCACAGTACATCGACCCTTACCACACACGGCGATGTTGCAATACTCCCACTGAGTTGTGGGGTCCAAGGTGTAGCACCAGGGACGAAGACGATTATCTGGGTTACGACAGTAGTTGTCCCTTAAATCTTTGTGACGATACCTGAGAGAGGAGAAAGAGAGGAAGGAAAACATTTGAAGGGATGGAAGTAAGTCATAACAACCGGTTAGGTCTACCTCTCCTGAGTATTAGCGTCAGTTATCTCAGCATCTGTCATGGCTGTGTGCAGCATTGTTCGCGGGAAAGGTTAGCGTGTGATTAGCAGCTTCGCAGCTTACTTTTTGGGCTGGAAGTGGTGTTTGTTAGGCCTGGTTGAGTCCCACCTCTGGCACTCCTTGCCACTCTCCGTATGGTCAAGTTTGCCCTGGTAATCTTCCCCATTACACGTCATACAGACTTCTGTCAAAAAGAAAACAAGCATTTATCAAGAATTCTTTCCTCTAGTAATCAAAGCAAACAAAACTTATGACTTCAAAGAAAGACAAAGTGACGTTTGTTTGCCTTACCCTCTGAACACTGTGGTATGCCACACTCCTCGGCTCGTACATTGGGGTCTGTGGTGTAGCACCACGGACCACCAGGATCGTTGTTGGGATTCCGACAGAAGTTCTCCCTCAGGTCTTGCGTCGGGTACCTATCCGGATAAAACCTACAGGGGAGCAGACAGACATTATTCAAAGTGTTAACCGATACTGTAAGCTGTGTAAATACATTTTAGGGAGTACTTGCACACTCGGCTGCTCCAGTGGCGTATACAGAACCGTGCCTACCGGCTAAGCGCTCTCGGGAACAAACCAAATAAAAGGCATTTATAAGATATAAGGTTCATTCTGAGAAACGCTAGTGCCGACAGTGTTGCCAGGTTGTATTTCAAATCCTTAAGTAACCAGTCACCTAAATCATATGCAAAGTAAGTCATCAATATCTCTTCAGGTTTGCACCTTTTGCATGATCGCCTTACCGATTCCTACCATATCCCGGCTCCCTCATGTGTGAAGCAGCCAGACTCTGTCACAGCACAGTAACCTCCAGCAACACAGAGCGATGCTACGAACCACTTGGAGCAGACCAAGCAGGTCTTTTGCTGGCAGCCTTTGAACACGTTTAAACCTAATCCTTCTCTGTCATCTGCAGCCTCACCTCAGTGTGAACAAGTAAGTAAAATAACCTGGCTAGTCCAAACATATGGGATGCAACAATGACGAGCCCCATGGGAACCCCCATACTAAATGAACAGTGTGTGAAATTCGTCTTCTGTCAGGGCAGGATGATGAAAAGCTGGCATGTCAGCACCCCCTGATCCATGCCGACCACATTCCCCCTCCCACCAAGAGAGACAGAGAGGGGAGACGGGAGGAAAAGCTGTGGTCGTAGGAGGAAGGTGAAAAGAAACAAGTGCTTAAAAAGGAAAAAGTGAGCATAATGGAGTGAGCAAAAAGTCGAGAGCTCAGTGGATAGTTGATGTAAAAAACAAACATGTGCAGGTAGCGAAATAAAAAATAAAAAAGACCAGTCCACCCTCCCTCCAGCAGCTTGTCTGAACACACTACCCCAGACAATGCCTCTTTTCTTGGGGGAGTCTGCTCTGCTCTCCCCATCCGTGCCCTGGGGCTCACGCAAGGCTTCTACACTAATGCACAACATCATTCAACCCAGAACTACAAGAAATTGCAGGCATGTATAAGAAAAGGGAGAAAGAAGAGGAAGGTCCTAAGCTTCAGACGACAGTCCCGGCGAATGAAAAATATGATAGGGTTAAGCCCAACAGCGGCATTTCACTTGTAACTACAACAAAACACTTGTTCCCCTTTGTTACGGCAGTCTGCCAAGACCCAAATCTCACATCTGTTGCGTGTAACTCATAAACACAATATATTGCTATCATAATACAGTATTCTTAATTTATAAATGGGATTACAAGGACCCTCACTTTACAAAAAAAACAGGTTGCACCTGGTGAGAGTCTGTAAAAGCCACTGCATGGGAGCAAGTTAGCCATAATGATGTTGCACTAACAGATGTTAGCCAGTTATTCATCTCCTTGCCAAAGTCTGTTCCCATCGGAGCACAGACACACATGCTTTGCTCCCTGGGCCGGCTAAACTTGGCCAGATTTTGAATATCACTGAAGATGAAATCTAGACCCGAAGTAACTGCTGCAAAATGTCTCATGCACCTGGAACAAAAGCAGTCATGCTTCAATGCAACAGCTTTTTTTAAAGGAACAAAGTGATTAGAGATTAGAGCAAGCAAGCGTTTTAAGACATAAATGATGATTTTGGAAGCAGGGTGCGAACGACAGACAAAACGAAATTTGGGGAAACGCACGAATTCACTTTCTTGCGAAGTGTTAGAGCAGCGAATAGGTCAGAAGGTCAGTAGCGCTCTCATTTTTGTCTGTTAAATATGAAGCTACAGCCAGGAGACGGTTAGCCTAGCTTAGCTTAGCTCAGTGTAAAGACTGGAAACAGCTAGCTCTGTCCAAAGGGTTGCAAAAATCGTACTTACTGCTCTCTAATTAGCAAGTTACCATCGGATGAGTCATGCTAGCTGTGTTTTCAGTCTCTCTGCTGAACTGAGCCAACGGGCCTTTGGTGGTACGCGGTGGTCATATTCGCTGTCGTCCACAGACGCGAGAGTGGTATCAATCTTCTCGTCTGACTCTCAGCAAGAAGCTGTGTGTTTCTGTAGCTGAGCTTTCTCACTGCTTTCCCAGAGGAAACGTGTAGAAAAATAAAAGAAAGTCCCGCTGGGAATAAATAAATGATTGCAATGTTATCCTTTATTATTAATATGAACAGGAATGTTCCATTCCAGTCCTCTCTCCATGCATGGCTGGGCATCAATACACACTTTTGTTTTTTTCAGCGCTTTGGTTCAAAAACTAAATATAGACAACAGGTGGAAGTCCCTTTCCTGGAAGGGAACCTCCTGAGAAATCACCCCTGGCCCACGGTGACCGGTCAAGCATGAAAATAAAAGTTACCTGAAGCTCAAGTGGTGCGTGGTTCATTATGGTGGTAATTCTCAAACAGCGGGACAGTCCCATGTTAGGTAACCCACAGTGGCACTAAATCTCCCTTAAGTAAAGCTCCCTTTGACCCTATGAAAGTGAAAGGTCGCTGACAAGCCAGGGTGATGTTACATTTGCCATCTGGGACGAGGACTGGAGCCGCGTGTCAAATAAACAATGACAAAGGATTCCTAATGTGAAGCGCTGCTTCTGGAGAGGGAATGGAGGAGTAAAGGAGCGGGTGGGGATCAACGCTGTACTGTGTTTTAATTACAGGGGATCACTGAACTTGTATTTCTCTCAGTAAGTCTGTGGCTTTGTGAGCTCAGCTGGACAACAGACAAAAACATGACTCCAGTCGCTGAATCTCCGCGCTCTCTTTCATTCGACCTCCTTTGTGTCTACTTTTCACGCCGCCCTTTCTCAAACTGTTATTACTCGGTGTCTCAAAACACCCTCCCTCCCGCAGTTAAAATATCTCGTAACTAATGAGCCCCGCTAATGAGATGCTGGCATAGAATCAATCGTCAAAAAAATTCACAGATCTCGCCCGGCTTGTAGCCGAGGGAAAACATCTCTGGGGCACACCTGATGGCCTGCGGTGCAGTGGAAAAACAAGCTGGATGGAGAGGACATCCCTGCATGTGTTGAAAGAAACCGGATTTATTTCTGGCTAAACGTTCACCCGTCTCCGAGCCTCCGCCTTCCCTTAACCCCTGAGGTGCAAAGGGATGATCCGAGCAACAATAAATCAGCTGCTGAGGCCTGTTCAATATCAGACACAGAGAAATAGAGAAGGAAGGCTGCTGGTTCAAATCTACAGAAATCTGGTGGGGGGGGGGGGGGGTGATTAACACCTTCCACTTCTTGTCATCAAGCAAGGCACCGCAGCCTCAAGGCAACATGTCTGTGACCTCTCATGAGTAGCCCCAATTCACAACAAAAATGTGCTTTTCATACTCTTTCTTGGTCTAAATGAGAGGACTTACGTGTGTTCATTGATGTTATTATCGGACCAAGCTTGGCAAGTGATGTTTGACCTCGTCCAAGACCTCCTCCCTCTGTAGTTGTCCTTGGTGCAGACGATACACTCCCTTATATAATCTAAGTAAGGGCAAAGGACATTAAAAAAAAAAAGCATTTGAAAGCATCCATTCATGTTCTCACTTTTACAAGTTGTCTCCGTGTACCAGTTTATGCACCGTTTCGTCAATTAAAAGTTGATTTGCGTCCCCTGCCTTGACCACCTGGAAGATATTTTCCCCATGTATGGTCAATTAGACCTTTTTACAGTGAGTTTTAGTACGTCCCAGCTTGTGTGTTATACCCAAAACAGACAACTCCCTGAAGTTCATTAAATGTCACCGGGGGGGGGGGGGGGGGGGGGTTCCGTAAGTGTTGCAGTAAATTCTAAAGTGCTAGATTCCACAGCATGCACTGGAGAAAGCCTTTGCGTACAGACTGTAAACAATACATTTTGTTGTTTACACTTCAGGCTGATACATCAGGCTGATACATGTTTATGCATGCGACTCTCACCACTGGCGTGACTAAACAGCAGGGGGGGGGGGGGGGAAGGGTTGGCTGCTTTTATTGTGTCAACAAGGAAAAAACCCGGTGACCTGAGAACGCGGAGAGCCGACGCAAGAAGCACAACCTGCGATCAGCAACAAACAATCCGCCGGTGCACATCAGTCTGCACCTGAACGCCCGAGGGCGTACAGCTCAACCTGAAGTGCGAATAGGACGGCGTTTACCTTTTTTTTCATACAAGGTAAAGTTGACGCTGGCCTGCTTCTGCACACCGTGGGTGAAGCGGTCAAACGGAAGCAAGTGGCATTTCCTGTTGTGGCGATGAAAGTTGAAAGCCCTGTAGAAACACGCGGGAAGTAGTTGAGAGATGGACAAACGATAAACAACAAAAATATGTAAATACTGTGTCAACACGGGAGGAGAAGGGGAAACCGGCCACGTTTCGGCGAAATACAGAGAGTGACTGACCTGCAGTTGAAGCTTTTCTTGACCTTCTTGCACTTGCGGGCGCAGTGTTCCTGCGATCGGCTTTTCCTCACCAAAGGCGGCTGAGGGCAGTCTGTGCAAACCAGCATGTGACTTTCACTCTTTTCATACGTCTGTAACGACTGATGAGCCCTACAACATCCTGCAAGAACACAAGGACACAACATGTTAACCGTGCGTGTTTCGGTGCAGTCATTCGATTGGGTGTGAGGTTGGAAGGAGATAGGACCTGTTGACGCCAGGTCCATCTCACATGGGAGTAGCCGTTTCTAATAAATTCCATTCACATGAACATCAAAGTTGAAAGCATTGGGAATTGGCTAGAAACAAAAATAGATGACCCAGTTTTTTATTCACGTAGTCATTTACTGTCAAGGAATCGATTTAATCCTTTACACGAACAGGTTTTCAATGATCCAACTGTCTAGTTGTCAAAATGACATCGTCACATATCTTGCGTGCCGCGGCGCGTGTTCGTGCGACTCAAACATTTCTTTTGAACGAAGCGACGACACTTTTCAGACATGACTGAAACAAACACTGATGCGGGCGAATAACTTAAATTAAGAAGTTGCATTTTTGATATTCTCAGGATGCTTTTAAAAAACGACATTCGTTTCATTAGAATACATTTCTCCCTCTAAATATTGTTTGTCTTGAGCGTCAACACCTTTGTGTGTGCCAATCGGTCTGTAGACAAGTACAGACAAGGTTTCAGGTGGCAGAACTCGAGTTGTCACACCACGCAGAGAACATGTTGTGAGTTATCACCCGTCTCCATTGTACTTTATCTGATTGATCTGCCCAGTGTTGCAGGGTTGTTTTCGTTGCAGTTTACTCCTTCTCCTCCCTTGTTACACTGACACTGACACTGACACTGTAGATACACTGTGTGTATCTACAGTGTCAGCCTTCAAAGGACAAATGCAAAAACAAATCTAAGAAACCATGATTTTTTTTCTTTTGTCGCCTCCTCATTGGCAACGCATCAAACATCACTCAAACACCGGGAGACATGGCCAAACATTTCCCTGCTGGGGTGGAGAAGAAGAAGTATTTAGTTGCTTCACGGTGGTTTGACCATATGAACAACAGGAGGCATGAACACCGATTCCAGAGTCTTGGCATTGGAAGAAGTGGAGCAAAGATGAAATGATTGCACCGTCACATATATTTAACTGGGCGGCCAGGAGTCCATGAAAGCGTCCTTCAACGACAGTTTGCTGACATTCCCCTATGCTTGTTATGAGCATCCGCCACTGCATCACACTGAAACATCATTGTGAAACTCCCCAACCTCTGTACAACTTGAGAAAACCTGTTCTTTAGAAGGTGCTTCAGCTGTGCTGGGGAAACCGAGGTACCAACGAGTTCAAGTGTCGGGAAATTAGGAAAGAAGTGCGTCCAGCATCGAAACTCGGCTCCAAAATGCTCCCGCAGGCACTCCTGCTTCAAACCGGTGCAGCTGCCTGAGAACTGCAGAATGAACTGTGAAGACACCCGAATGACTCGCTGCAGTGTCTCGTTTGGAGATTTAACGCTCGTGAAAGCACAGCTCGTGTTTAACTGCTTTTAGAGACAGCCACACATCTCCAAGAACATTTCAACACTTGTTATGCTACAGTTTAATCATATATTGATGTAATATCGATATTGGGAAAAGAGACAAACTATTGTCTTCGATTTGGATGTCTTAATATCCTGATGTGGCATCAGTGTTTCCTGGTTTTAAAGGCTGCATTACAGAGAAGCGGAACATTTCCATCGTGTAAACGTCCCGTTGCAATATCGATACGGAGGCAAAAATAACAAGATATACGAAAGTCTCATTCGGCCTCCTGCTGTTTGACGTAATGTGACATAATTAATTCATTTTGAGTAACAAAGGTGACGTTTAATTTATAGGGAACAAGACAGGATGCGGCCAGAAATCCCATTTTCCAGGAAAGCTCTGATGTCACGCACTAATTAAGTTGTATGTGTACGTTATTGGCATCCAACATGTACTAGACAGCTGACAGTGTGTGGAGAAATGGAAAACTGTCACAGTCGGATAAAGAACACAATGAATTATTTTTTATTTTTTGTTACAGGCCTTTGTTGAGAGCCATTTCTTTGGGAAGAAGCACATCAAAAGGGACTTATATCATTGCAGAGACATGCACCTGGGTTCAATAAGAGAACAAAACCATATTTTAAGTCCAAAACCTCTGCGATACAAATCATACACTTCTACCTATATTGGAAAAAAAAAAGTGAAGTTAAGAGCCCCATCCTTCAGGAGAATGGAGCTCTACTGCAAATGCTGCTTCTCCGGGCCACAGTTACAGTCGTTTTCCCATTTATAATTTGGGGCAAGTGCGATATAAATCACAGAGGAAAATCTCATGCTACCGAGTTACAGCGACGTGCTCCTGTGCCAGCATCCGTCACAAGGCGCGGTGTGTGTACTTAGGATATTGTAAACTAAACTGTGTAGCGTTTAGAGGCTCCTCGTGGCTGAAAATGGGTTTTTTTTGGGGAGGACTTGTTATTAATGTTTGGGCTCCACTGGACCACATCTGGCACTCATCACAGTGTTGTTACAGCCCTGATGTCTGGCCAGGCTGCTCAATTAGATTTCACTTAGTCTCTTCCTCTGCTCGCGGTCGGACTCCCGCTATCTCCAGATCCCAAACAGTCGCAGGAGTCGGAGATTATTATAAAAACGTGTTCGATGGGCGGGTGTGAGAGAGAGGCGAGATTTAAATGAGAAGAGGCAGCCGTCGCTTAGAGGGACGAGTTTTGAGTCTCCAGTTTAGCTTTTGGAAAATGTAGATGGGAGAGGTGAATGACCGGCACTCTGACCTTTCTCAGAAAACTTCCACTTGGGTGCCCTTGAGCAGAGAAAGACGTGTCAGCTGGATAAGATTGTTTTTAGTCACCATGTAAAAATTTCAAGGCAGCGTTGATGAAAAACTCTGTTGCATGAACAACAGGGAAGTGGCAGGTTAAAGGTGCGCCTCTGTCTGGGAATTAAGCAGACATTACATCTGCTGCAGAACGCGCAAAATGTGGAACTGGCTCAGCAGCCAGATGTTAAACCCCCCCCCATCCTTACACACACCCCATGCGCACACACACACAGCCTTTTCTATCTCTCTAGTCAGGGGCGCGCAATTTACTTTCCCCAAACTGAACGGCGGTCAGGGTCGGCACCCCTGGAGGTGGCAACTATGGATTCAGTGCTTTGCTTTATGGCGACATGTCAACGGGGCGGATGTAAACCGGGACAGCAGCAGTCACTGATAGTCTGCGCTTCACGAAAGGAGCGGCGCTTTTGGACGCGTTTCATGCGTGCGCTCCGGGCTGTGAGCGAAGACATTGAGCGCGTATTAGTGCAATGGAAAGAGCCGATGTTAAAAGTTTAAGAACAAAGCAGTGACATCAGCAGATGCACTTCAACCAAACGCTTTTTGGCATGGTGGTCGTCCTTAATCTGCAGGAGGAAACGTTCTGATTACCAAATATTATTGCACAAAACTATTTAAATGCACGGATGATACGGGCCTTTAGATCGATTTGCAAATTAGACCCAATTGGATAACTGAACTAATGGGAGCTCAGTGGCAGCAATTGATTTGTAAAGGAGCAGTTTGATAAGCTGCCGAAATTGTTTCATTCAAAGTTGTGTTTGGTTCATTGTTTGGAGATCTGCAGAATTAGCCTTCCGTAGTTCTACAAAGCTCAGTAGATGACATAAGCCACCTTAAATAAGCAAAGGGCGTGTTGAATTAACAGTGCATGGCGGCGCTTGTGATCAAGTTCAAGGAACGCCACTCAACTTCCTTATATGTAATTAGACTAAAAGAACAACATGCAATTTTAAAAAGACAAGTGCTGACTGGCAAACAAAATACTTTGAAATATGACAAATGGCAGCCTAATTCTATTTTTGCCCACTTTGCTAACTTTTTCATCATATATATATATATATATATATATCATTATATATCTTTTTTTGACTTTTTTTTTTTTTTACTTTTTTTTGACATTTTCTGATGTGTGTTTCTCATTTTGATGCATGTACAAAGTGCATAAAATAAGGAATCAAATAATATTTTGATATTTGAGATCAAAATCAACTACAAGCAGACATTGCCCATGCAATAACTCCACATCTCACAGGCACAGCTCTTCATGTCTTACCTGTATTTAACATAGTGACCACAACACACACCACAGCTTGGTACATCCATACGTTTGTCCTCATGGTTAGGAAGTTGAAAGCAGGTTAGAATCCGGATTTGTTGCGCGACACACTCGGTGGCTGAATAAGGTCCAGAGAGGCTGAGGACCAGCACGAGACTTGCCTTGCTCACGCAGTTGCCACTTTTCCAAGAAACCGCACGTCCTCGGGTTCAACCCCCTTGTACTTGGGTTTGTGCTCCTCTCTATCAGCGTCTCTCCACACCAGTGTCAAATCCTGCGGAGTAAATTGTACAACTTCCGGTTGTTATTTTCAAAGTAAAATCGGAACACAAGCCAAAAGATCTGGATGTCAAAGTTTTGATGGTGTTTCAAATTTTTCATATAGTGTCGAAAAACTCCAAAAAACGAATAAATATTGTCTGTGCAGTCTGTGCAAAATAATGAAGTGATTTTGCTTTTATTTTGAAAGTAATAAGTCACACTGTTTTTTTGTCTTAATAGACTGGACTGAAGAGGACTTCATTATAGTATATGTCAGGCATTTCAACTTCACCATGGTGTAGCGACAGACCCACATGGTACCACTTTCTAGTAAGGCATGCTTTATACAATGTTTATGAGTTGCAAATAATGGCTTATGAGAAGGAATAAGAACTAATTATAGGTTGCCAGGTTTTGGTTGACAGGTGTTTATCCTCTTGAGTCATCTTTTCAGCTTTTAATTTGACCACTCTGATGATCTATCTGGTTAACATTTACAATTAAATACTTGACAGCTTGTTGTGACCTACCAACTTTTGGTGTCGGCTTATTTGTACCTGTGAAACCTGTCATTAATCATTAAGCCTGTCATTAGCAGGCTTAATAGCAGACTCACGAGATCTGCTTCAAGAGGTGATTGTGTCATTCCACATAGGTCAAACTCGTTCAGTAAATCTACATTCTCTGTGAAGGCAGCTCACTCGTGGAATGCTGTGCCACCACACACACGCACACAAAACACGCCTCGAGTTAGCCTCTCTGGCTAACTCTGGCTCACTTACAGTGTAACTGTTAATTAGTGTGCTTTGTCCCTGAAAAATAAATAAATAAAAATAAATAAAAATGAACCATTAAGTTGACCTGCCATTAAGTTAAGTTGACCTGCCATTAAGTTGACCTGCCATTTAAAACCGCATGTTTGATTGCTTATTAGAAAGCCTTCACTCATGACTGTATCAATGACTTCACTTTTAATGACTCCCTAGCCATTTTTCACAACATGGCAACCCAAAAGTTGTTTAATTTAATGGTTTTCAACCTTTCTATGAAGCATTAGATGATTTAATTAATGAGGTAATTAATTACAACTCATAATCTCTTTCACACATTCACCCTTTAACAGTAGGTTGCTAAACTGGATACAGCACAAATAATAATGAACTGATGGGAAGACGTGGTGGCCATGCAAATATTTGATGAACCTCGCGTCACTTTGGCTCAACTGGAAAGGCAGATGGGACTCTTTACATGGTGCACCAAAAGAACACTGCACAAAGCAGTGATTGCGTCCCCCAAGGATTAGCCAGTTGCAAAATGTCTAACACTGTACCAGACAAAGTGCACAAGCATGATGCAAACAGGGTGCCCTGGTAGCTCCCATGATAGAGTCCATGCTGTGGTGGCCTGAGGGCCCTTTGCTGCATGTCATCCTCATGTCCTGCATGTTTCTCTCGCTATCAAAACAAAGCAGAAATTCCAACAAAAAAACCAGTTTGAAAGCATACAAAACGCTCTACTGTGTCCTTAGGAATACACTGACACTGCACTAAATCCTGTTCACATTGGACAAACAATCAAACCTGTTGACTTTAATGCTGTACGCATGCCAGGACAAAATTTGAATATTCTCAATGTGTGTCACAACTGACAAGTGGTAACAGGTTTAAGCTTGTCACTTGCTGTGATCAATGTGCTCACCAAAGTGACAATCTGGAGAGTGAATCGCACCCTACCCAACGTAGTAAAGCCACGATGCCACATCACGAGACCGCATCACAGGGTCAGCTGTCCTCACGAGGGTCACATCATGACAGAGAAGAAATATATCTATCGGGGACTGAGAAAATATTTGTCCCGCCGTTCAAACAATTCCCTCAAGAGAAAGAGGTGTGGGGGGGGGGGCACGGTTAAAGAGTCTATTCATGGCTTAATCTAGTGCCACATTTAAGACTGACCTTGCTCTGCCCCCATAAAGAACTATTGTGTTTATATTATGTGAGGATACTACTGGACAGAGCACAATACAGCATGCAACTTCATTATGTCTTATATCTTTATTACAGGAATATTACATTGATTATTGGGGTTTCAAAACACCATCGGCATTATTACAGGTATAATAAGGTCACTATAAAGGCAGAATTGAGCACCACAGACACAGTTCGAATCCCCAAAGGGACATTATAAGACATGATGTGTGTGTGTGTCTGTGTGTTTAGGTGAGGCAGCTGGAAGTAATCCCATTTAGGTACAGGACTTTTGTTGGGCCCTAACCCTTATTTGACAGGAAATCCACACTTCAGCCGTTAACGGGCGGCGGACTTAAAGCCCTCCAGAGAGAGCAGCAGGGGGAAGAAATGGTTTGAGGTAAATGCCAGATGCCCAGCCCTCCCTCATTAAGACGCGTGCAGCTCATTTAATTTTTCTTTGGTCACGTTCTCTCCCTTTGGTCTGTGTGTGTGTGTGTGTGTGCAGGAACGTACCAGCAGGTGTAGAGGTGTGTGTGTGTGTGTGTGTGTGTGTGCTCAGCGGTTCTAGGCCTTGGCAGCAGGCACGGAGGTGCACAGCGCACCCTACACACATCACACGTCACACCCGCAACGTCAATCAGTGTCAGTGCAAAGAAGGAATCCAGACGCTCAGAAAATCTGTCTTGGAGCAAATTTTTGGACCCTTTGAACTACAGCTAGCCCCCTTGTGCCTCACAAGCATCGGGTAAATAAGTTATGGCTTGACAGCTGATTATGCATCGAGGGAGAAGATGTTGGAAGTGGGAGTGCTCTTTCATAACTGAACAAAGCAATGTGAATATTAACTTCTATGATTAATTTTTTCATTCAAAGCCCCGGGCCTATTCCCGAGGATTCCAACATATTATTAATAATTCCGCAGAATGACTGAGAGCATGGAAAGTACAGTATAGATATAGATATATATATAGAGATATAGATATACAAGACTCATGAGCAACTTTATTTCACCAGTTTAAGACGCAGATGCAGAAGTGTCTTAAACTTATTCTTTCTAATGGCCAGCAGGGGGCGACTCTTTTGGTTGCAAAAACAAGTCAAATTGTACAGAAGTCTATAAGATAGTTACCCTACTTTCCACTAAAGTTAGACAAACATTTCAAACATGACTTCATCGTTTCACTAGAGAATTTATAGTTTTCAATCCAGCATGATGTTCATTTCGTAAATGATGGTCCCGTTTAGAGTAAAACAGACAATTGAGTACTTGAGCGTTGTCACTTTGTGATAGACAGGTCGCTACCACGGCATTGTTTGGTCTGGGAGTTGTGCACGTGTTTGTCGCAGAACTCAGTTCATGAATGTTAATTGTAACGTTAAAAAAACAACAAGATGGAGGCAGCCGAAATGCCGAACTCAAAGTTTAGTCCAAAAGACAATGAGTGACATCCCGTTGACTACCTCCGCTTCTTACATACAGTCTATGTTTGGAAAGTGTGTCCATTTGGAGCGGCCAATGGAAGTGCCGTAAAGGTCCGCTGCGGACGACATGCTCCACTCATTCCACGGAGCCCTGAAGACCCATTGATATTGAACAAGTAGCATGCCCAAACTGCACCAACCTCGACGGTGCACCTCATATGGTCTCAAGCAAAACGCTCGCCAAGAGTAAAGTAGATCGGATGAAAGGTTCTCGAGATATGCAAAGGCCACACAGACAGATTCTGTACTTTACAGATAGATGCCCACATAAACACACACCTATTTCATGGCCTGCTGAACTACATAAAGAGGTGTGGACAGGGGAAGTGAGGAGGCCCAGAGATATGAGTAGTGTTCATTATAGGGGAGAGCTGGGAGGTTTGTCAGCTCCCAAGGCCAGAACATGTATGCCAACATGTGTAATTCTAAGATGAACTCGTAGCGTTCAAAATTTGAGTTCTCTTCTTTTTTGGGCAATTCTCGATTTTGAGAGATTTTATGGGTGTTACCTGGACTTACCTTATCAGGGTCCAGGTGTCCAAGCCTTGACCTGGGCCAATATCTCTAACAATGCTGGCCATCCCACGTGAATGATTTTACCCCAATCTCTCGAATTACTTTACACCCCAGCTGCCCAACAAACACTCCCTGTCCACGCTTCCCTCCATTCCTGCAGATGAAGGAGGCTAATCACCGGTGTGATCTCCCCCTTTTCACCTCTGACCCCCCCGACACTGGAATAACAACCTCCATACCAGCCCCCCAAACTCTCGACGCCCCCCCACCCCCCAATTAGGAGGGTGCTTTTTCCTTTGCAGATGACAGATGAGGGGTCAGAGGGTTGTCAGACCCCCTTGCTAGTCTCTCCCCGTGCCAGCCGAGGGATGAAACAGGAGGACGTCCTTGCCTTGGGGAGTGACAAGGAAAAAGGTCTAGAGATGGAAGTTGTATTGACATAGATGAATGACTGCCGGACAACTGGGCACAGGAGCACAAAGAGTGGGGAAGTTGGGGTGGGAAGCAGATGGGAAGTTAGACCTGTTGGATGGAGTTTAAGTTAAAGAAGAAAAAGGTATTCAAGGAAAATAGAAACTATGAACAACTGCTGCGGCAAGACTGAAAAATGTGGCAGAGAATCAGAGGTCAGAGAAAGAGATTGTGAGTATATTGAAGGATTGAATGACCGGAGTAAAAACGAATGAAATTGAGAACAGGGGAGGAAAAAGACAGAGAGAGATAAGGCATCGCTTGCTGTGCTGAAACGCTACAGCGAGCCGCTGCAATAAAAGCAGAGCTGCAGTCCAATGAATCAAGGCGTTGGGGGCTTTCCTCTCTCTGTTGTGTGTTATGTCCACTGCTAATGGTCAGCAGATGTGGAGGTATTTCACAAGTGCGGCTTTGGATAACATTCCCGCACATAAATTCAATTTGGTTGGACCCTGCACACGAGCTAGCTAGCCAGCAGTTGAGTGCGACCGCCCAAACGCTCCACAGACACAGTTGACTTAAATAATCTGATTTTTCACAGCAGGTAGAGGAAGATGTAGACTTAGTATTTCTTAAATGACTTTTTAAGCTTTAGTAAACCAATGTTCTAATTTGGGATTTTGGCTGTTTGACTTTTGTCTGGTATTGATTTTGTGGTGGGTGATCAGCTTTCTTTTTTTCTATAGGTGGTCCAACATATTGGAAAGAGGGGATTCTTGTGACAATGTCACAGATTGCATTTCAGGCCAGGGTTGTATCATCTATGCTCCTTGTCCTCAGATCACCCATCAAAACACGCAGATTAAAAACTATGTACGAACTCTGTGCCAAACTCTGTCCCAAGGTAATATACCTCGAAGCCACAACAACATAATCATGGTTCCTCTGAGAGTCATCCAACAAAAAACATCCCTTTCCCTAAGTCAGTTATCTGTTCCTGATAGTACAAAGCCATCCTTTTCACAAGAGACTTGTAGCCATCAGTATTCAACAAAATAATGAAATCACAGATGTGCTAATGTTACATGTTGCTCATTAAGTCCTCAAATTACAAAGCTGGTTCGCAAATTTGGAATCATTCATTGTCATATGTCAAGCATAAATAGCTCATTTGCATGGCTGGAAGTCACTGATCCATCAGCATGGACCTTTCCTATTGCCTGATTGAACAGGCCGTTTGCTCAGCCCAACCCCCCTTAGTAACTGTTGCTACACCTGTCAAGCTTTCCATTCCATCACGACACAATCAACGAGATATTTTCCTTTACTGGACAAATGAAGAGTGTTGTAGCAGACTGTAAAGGGGGAGGGGGAGAGAGCGAGAGATCGAGAGAGAGAGATTGGCACGATGTGCAACAAAGATCCCACGGTTGAAATCGAACCAGGGACGTTGTGGTTACGTGGCACTCCACACAAGCTTTTCTTATCTTATCTTTTCGACACCCGTCAATTAAAACAGCATGCCAAGTAACCACACCTTGCGTGGTTTGATTTTAACCCCACAAGACAGCTTTTGATGCAAAGCCTGCAAATAAAAGGAATAGAAAAAGAATCTGTTCGGCATGGCGAGCTTGGAAAATCGTGTGAACTTCTTCAGTCTACATTCTCCCCAGGATGCGTTCTGTGAAGTACAGTTATTATGCAATGGCAGTTTAGGCCACGCCATAAAAGAGAGTTGACATATTTTGTCCTCATTTGGGCTTGAACAAAATAAACGGCAAACTGACCACAGGCAACAAAACCCGGACACCAACATCATCTCAGCAATTACAGCAGTACATGTGATCTGACCTAGAGTCAGCGCTCAGCAGTGACTGCAGCCTACTGTGTCTGGATCATAAGCTGTTGTTTCTAGTGTGGCAGCTGCTGCAGGCTTGTCTGGCACCTCATTCGCTGCTAACTGGCTCCACGTGTGTTTAAGGACAGGTCCACATACATTTAATGTACTTTCTGCACACACACGAGGTCCACACATACAGGCGTAAGTACACACCTCGCCACACGCCACAGACAGACACACGTGCACACACGCACGCTCACTAATCCCCTGGCTTTAGCGGCACAGCGGGTGTGTGGTGGTCTTGTGTGGCTTTATTAACTGGGGTGGGGCAGGGAGAGGTGAGATGGCAGAGCGAGGGAGGGAGGGAGGGAGGGAGGGAGTGGGAGGACAGAATAGGGGGACGGGGGAGTCCCACCAGGTGCTAATAGATTTCCTGCAGCTTTGAAACATTTGCTTGCGCTGGTCTCCTGGAATGGAGTCGGGTTTCATCTGAGGCAAATTACCCAGACCGAGGATTGACCTCCCTTCAACACACACCCCCAGACACACGCCAGCGACATACATTCTGACACACACTTACCAAGCGGGACAGACGTATGCACACACCCACAGTTATGCCTACAAAGCACTAACATGCATCCTCAGTGGTGAAATGCCTTCACAAATTACCAGAATATTTTCTGTCATGAAAGGAATAGTTATACATTTTTTGTAAACACGCTTGTTTTGCTTTTGTTCTGAAAGTTAGATGTGAGTGTTGATGTCCATCTCATGTCTGGAGCTGGGATTGCAACTATTTAAGAATAAAGACTGCAGCAGGGAGAAGCTGTTCAAAAAACATTTTTTGCACTTTAGTTTCTGTGGTTATTTAACAAACAAGATGTAATGTATTAATCAACGGTGAGTTTCGAGGAGTTGGTAGTTGTTCCTTGATACTGTATATCCTTCCAGGTATTTGAACGGGGTGTCAACCTTCTTATATAAACCTTGGCAAAAAAAGTGAAGTTGATTCATTTCCAAACTGTCAAACTGTTATGTTGGGACACCGACTGACAAGCGATTGAGATTGACATTAACATTCTTAACTTTCAGAGAGAAAGAAAAAGGGCGTGTATCCCAAAGTATTCTTTTAACATGTCGTAAATTTTTACAACACATTTGTACTTAGCCATATGTAATTCTCCCTGAGTGCCACACACATGCAGATTTGCCACACCCCAGTTGCCTTTGATACACTTGTGGTGGGAGAGGTGCTGCACTTGCATGCTTGCAATTCCTACTTCTCTGCATGCGTGTGTGTGTGTGTGTGTGTTGGGGGGTGCGCGCAGGTGCTGAATGTTTATACATTCGGCCTGAGAAGTGAGGTTTGGATTTATGTGGGGTGAGTGTATGTGTTGGGGTGTAATGGTTTACAAGTTTGTTTATCTGTTGTGTGGCCATGTTTTTTGTATCCATATACGTGTGTGTGCGCGTGGGCTTGAAAGCATGTGCACATCTGCATCTAGCTCCAGTTGTTAGATGCAGCTGCAGGTTCATTTAGCCACAGTAAATGGGGCTTGGCGTGTCAGAGGATCTTTAAGAGAGTCGATTTTCCGTGTGGACCAGACGGTGCTTAATCACACACATTATTACTAAACAAGGTTGAAATGCTGACTTGCTGTCCTGATCAGACACCCGCGGCTTCGCAGCAGAGGAAATAACTCACTCGACCAGAATAAAAGCTGCCTGACTTGTGCCTGCTATGTAATTGGCTTGGCTCTGATCTCTCTCTGTAACAGGATATTCTGTTAGACTCATCATGGCAGTTTGCCTGGCGGTGTTAGTCATTTTTAGTCAGTTTGTGACTCTGAGCATGAATGCATTTGTTTGATTCTGTGATCAGTTAGCTAATCAGTCAGTTAAAAATCTGTCTGCCAGAAGGAAAAACGGTCATAGATGCCTGACATATCTTTGACATCATGAATGTCATTTTATTTCAGGTTTTAATAATCTTGATCTTTATCTTAATTTGCAACGTGTACAAGACAAGAAAACCTTAGCTGTGTTGCATGCCGCACTTGCCTCAGGCAAGTACGGCACGTAGAACGTCCACGTAGATTGACTTCCTGGTGTCACGATCAGGCTTTGCCTTCTGTGTCTTTGTGTGTTTTCTTTCTGGAATAAAATGCCTTTTTTCACTCAGGGAGACCCAGTGGGGGCAGTGGGTCGACACGTCTGGATGCAGCCGCCACTCTCCCGGTGGAGGCTTGTAACGGAACAGGAAAACCACAACCTTGTTCCATTCTCCTGGTGGGTACATTGCCCACAGGCTGGTCAGGCGAGGGGCCTCCCAAGTCAGAAGGCCACGGTGATCCCCGTAGCAACTTCTGCAGATCTGGTGCCCCATCGATAGTTCATGGGAAATCACAGCAGAGGTGCTGTCCACCGGACAAGCACATGCTTTCCCTTCAACATGGAAGAAAGTGCTCGAGCGCTAGCTCTAGAACCTGGACCTGCGGTCTTTCCGCAGACAACTGCCCCCAGGCTGTCCCGTTCTGTCACCCTGCACCCGCCTTGAGAGGCAGGTAACTGTTGTGACAATCTCCTGGTGGAATGGAACCGAGCCCCTGGGGCTCGGTTCCTGGGACACTGTTCGCCAGATATGCACTCCCTCCATGGGGATAGTGAATAGATGAATAGACACTGTTTCGATAATATTATTGCCCTGTATCTGTGCCACTTGGCATCCAAGTGAAGGCTGTTCAGCCATCCGCACTGGGGCGACAGACAGGCCCTCATAGGGCCACCCTAATGAAGGTTATGCTCTGAGAAGGGCTCAGGTAGCTCCTCTCCATGTTCACCTTGAGGCCTACCGGGCCACGTGAGAGAAGGCGAGCAGTGTCCTGTGGCGCCTGAAGCCGGGACGGCGCCTAGGTCAGCCAGTCGTCTAAGTACGGCAGTATGTTCACGCCCTGCGATTGCAGGGGGAAAGGACAGCAGTAACACACTGTGGACACCCATGGGGAGATGGGAGAGTCCGAATGGAAGCACCCAGGACTGAAAGTTGTGGTGATGCACCATGGGAACAGGCGTCGATAGACGTGAACCACTCTCCCTTGGAAATCCGCTGATGGGAGAAAGAACCCTGACAGCCGGCCTGGAGACATCTCCTGGCACCCCTGCCGGGGGTGACGGGGACGTAAGTAGGGTTGTATAGGTAGCGGTCCGGCCTCTCAGCAGGACGCCGAGGCCTGTTGCGCTACTAGGGTAAGCTGGAGGCTGAGAAACGGCCTTGTGGGCCAAAAGTGGGACCCCTAGGTCTGGGGGTGCAGGCATGTCCCTGCAAAGACCAGAGAACTGCTGCCAGGTCTGGCTAGCTCTAACAGTCCGCTGAAGCGCCTGTACAGCAGCTGACTCGAACAGCTCACCAGGCTCCACTGGGACAGTATGGAGGGTCCTCCTACATGTCTCAGATAGGGGTGACTGCGCCAGCCAAACCTGGCGGCGAGTCTGAACCAGGGTGGACATCATACATCCACGTTCCCTCGATATGAGCGCAAACGCCTGCAATGAAGCATCACTGAGCAGAAGCGTCGAAGTAGCCCGCTGCAGAGAATCTGCGAGGGAAAGCATGAGGTGGGAGAGGGAGTTGTCGATACGGTGCACAGCGCTGCTGTGTCCTAAGCCCTGGATAGCAGGTCATCTTTGACCCGACATTGGGTCGAGGGCACCTGGCATCGGGCCTCAGAGTCTCCTCAGGGGAAACTGATGGACGCCATAGTCGTCTAACTGGCTGGCATACGTGCAAGGCCAGATTTGCCACCTCCTGCATGGTCTGATGTAAGGCGGGAGAGAGCCCTGGTGTCTCCACCATGCACGCAACTCCCTCAGATATTCCTCGGAGGGAGGAAGAAAAGGTGGTGAGGGCGGGAAGGTGCCTGAAGAAGGCACTCACAGGTGGATGTTCCAGCTGCTGTGTATGCCCGGCGTGCAAGCGCCATACAAATGACCAGGGTAGGTTGGTCTGGATTCAGCTGCCCTGACAGGGGGAGGTAGCCCTCCCGCATCAGGTGTTCCACCTCGGCCAGCCTAGCAGACCTTACTGCTCAAGGCGTGATGCCGCAGGTCCTGCCTGGGTTCTCCCTGCTAGGGCAAGAGGTCAGGGCCGTCCTCCGGCTGAAGAGGAGCTATACAGGTCCTACAGCCGGGAGAGTTTAACATGGCCGCGATTCTGGTGGAACCCCTGTCCCACTAGTTTATGCGGAATTCCAAATCAGTCTGAGCGGGAGCGCTCTGCTGAATGTTAAGAGAACAGGCAGGGGGCAGGCAGTGGCGAGTGATCCTTCGGACACTCTTCCCTTAGCCAGCCGCTGCGGATATTGGTGACCCACCAGTTAGCCTGAGCGAGAGCACTCTGCAACTGTGGAAACAGGTCAGGCAAAGTCCTTATAGTGAGAGGGGCGAGGGCACTCTCTAAGCCCACTCTCTTCACTAAGATAGTTGCTGCAGATATTAGTGTCCCCCCAGTTAGCTTGAGCGAGAGCACTCTGTTACCGTAAAAAACGGACAAAACAGAACACAGTCCGTACAGTGAGAGGGGAGCGAGGCCACTCTTCACTAAGATAGTTGCTGCCGATATTGGTGTCCCACCAGTTAGCTTGAGCGAGAGCACTCTGCCACTGTGGAAACAGGTCAGGCAAAGTCCTTATAGTGAGAGGGGCGAGGACACTCTTCACTAAACTAATTGCTGCAGATATTGGTGTCCCACCAGTTAGCTTGAGCGAGAGCACTCTGCCACTGTGGAAACAGGCCAGGCAAGTCCTTATAGTGAGAGGGGAGCGAGGACACTCTTCACTAAGCTAGTTGCTGCAGATATTGGTGTCCCACCAGTTAGCTTGAGCGAGAGCACTCAGCTACTGTGAAAAACTGACAAAAAGAACACAGTCCTTACAGTGAGAGGGGAGCGAGGACACTCTTCCCTAAGACAGCTGCTGCAGATATTGGTGTCCCACCAGTTAGCTTGAGCGAGAGCACTCTGCCACTGTGGAACAGGTCAGGAAAACAGTCCTAGTGAGAGGGGAGCGAGGACACTCTTCACTCGGATAGTTGCTGCAGATATTGGTGCCCCACCAGTTAGCTTGAGCGAGAGCACTCTGCTACTGTGAAAACGGACAAAAAAAAACCACAGTCCTTACAGTGCGAGGACACTCTCCACTTGGACAGGTGCTGTAACTCTTGGTGTGCTACCAGTTAGCCTGAGCGAGGGCACTCTGCTAACTGATATCCGCTACCGATATGTCCATAATGTTTACAACAATCAATGGACACACCGAGTATTAGCTTAGTCTAGTTGGCCGGAGCGAACTCGACAGCCGTAATGCGTAAAAACCATCAATGGGCACAACCTCAATGTTGATTCAGTATAACTAGCATTCACCGAGTTAGCCTGAGCGAGCACATTCCGCTAACTGTGATCGTTGTAATGCTACAAAGTTGATGGCCACAGCCCCAGTACCAGCTTTGTTTAGCTAGTTTCCCACTGAGTTAACCTGAGCGAGGACGCTCTGTTAACTGTGACAGCTCTGTTAACTGTGACAGCCGTAAGGATACAAAGTTGATGGACGCAGTCCCAGTATCAGCTTTTGTTTAGCTAGTTTCCCACTGAGTTAACCTGAGCGAGGACGCTCTGTTAACTGTGACAGCTGTAAGGATACAAAGTTGATGGCTACAGCCCCAGTATCAGCTTTGTTTAGCTAGTTTTCCACTGAGTTAACCTGAGCGGGGACGCTCTGTTAACTGTGACAGCCGTAAGGATACAAAGTTGATGGCTACAGCCCCAGTATCAGCTTTGTTTAGCTAGTTTTCCACTGAGTTAACCTGAGCGAGGACGCTCTGTTAACTGTGACAGCTGTAAGGATACAAAGTTGATGGCTACAGCCCCAGTATCAGCTTTGTTTAGCTAGTTTTCCACTGAGTTAACCTGAGCGAGGACGCTCTGTTAACTGTGACAGCCGTAAGGATACAAAGTTGATGGACGCAGTCCCAGTATCAGCTTTTGTTTAGCTAGTTTTCCACTGAGTTAACCTGAGCGAGGACGCTCTGTTAACTGTGACAGCTGTAAGGATACAAAGTTGATGGCTACAGCCCCAGTATCAGCTTTGTTTAGCTAGTTTTCCACTGAGTTAACCTGAGCGAGGACGCTCTGTTAACTGTGACAGCCGTAAGGATACAAAGTTGATGGACGCAGTCCCAGTATCAGCTTTGTTTAGCTAGTCTCCCACTGAGTTAACCTGAGCGAGGACGCTCTGTTAACTGTGACAGCTCTGTTAACTGTGACAGCCGTAAGGATACAAAGTTGATGGACGCAGTCCCAGTATCAGCTTTTGTTTAGCTAGTTTCCCACTGAGTTAACCTGAGCGAGGACGCTCTGTTAACTGTGACAGCTGTAAGGATACCAAGTTGATGGCTACAGCCCCAGTATCAGCTTTGTTTAGCTAGTTTTCCACTGAGTTAACCTGAGCGAGGACGCTCTGTTAACTGTGACAGCCGTAAGGTTTACAAAGTTGATGGACGCAGTCCCAGCTAGCATCCAAGTTAGCCTGAGTGAAGACACTGCTAACTGCGAATTACGTCAGATGTAAAGATTAAATCTCCATGTACACAACGCCAATGCGGACTAGTGTCTCACAAAGTTTGCCTGAGCCGGAACACTCTGCCAACTGTGATAGCCGTAACACTGTGAAGGGCGGGCCGACAGCGTAATTCTACGCTCTCGTTAGCGCGCCACTCGATTACTAGAGCGGAAGCGCTCTGCCAACCGTGGAACAAACAACTGTTATAGAAAACAACGTTAATCGATCTTACCGATTGCTGTCATCACGACTTAGCTGACCCTTATCAGACTGGTGACGACCGATGATAGGGGCGTCCACCAGTCCGGGGCTCGATGTCCGAACGGCGAACACACCGTTCCCTCCGAAGAGGGACAGCTCGTCGCAGCCTTTGGAGGGCGAGAGAACCGCAACTCCGACCGGTAGTCACAAGGCTACAGCGACGAGCTCTAATATGTCTTGATCGTAGACACATCCTTGTTTAAGCTACCATGGTAGCTAACCTGCGACGCGAGAAGAAAAAAGGACTGAGCTCAGGATGACACCGGAACTTATAGATGACGGTGGTCATCCGAGGTCACACGTGACTTTGTTGATATAAATATTCGACCTGCGCATGCGCGAGACGGGATACATCCAGTGTTAAGCACTGCCTCTGGCGGTCAGTAAGGATGAAATAGAATGCCTTTTTTCACTCATCTAATGTCTGCGCTTGAGTCCTTATCATGCCTCATGACACCTGGAGTCTTTGCTGATTACATGGCAACCATTCAGTGATGTCAAGACTTTACATTTGCCGTTTTTTTGTTTGGATGAAACAAATGTGATATAAAATGTTAATTAGTGAGTGTTAGGGTGTTGGTTGGCAGCAAGTGTGGAGGGAAAATCTCCTCACGAAGAGAGTGGAGCAGGCCAGCACACGTGGACTGTTAGCTTTACAGTCGCACGGCGCTAAAAACGTTACCGAAACTGGTTTACCGTCAAAAAGGATTTGAATCCTGCTGATGCAATTACAGTTTCAGCATGGTGTACATTAATCTCATGAAATATTACACTATTAACCCACTTTGGAAAAAACTCTTCCCTGATCCAGGAGACACGTCTTCCCCAGGATCCTATCTAACAGAAGAGAAAAACTCTTTCTATATCCCGCCCACATATCCGTTCGCAACTCCTCCCCTTCCGTCTATCTCAATTTCTATTGGCTAACTTCTCTATGCACTTCTGTAAACGCCTGTCTCCACGACTCTCTTTCCCTGAGCTCCTAACACATTCAATGACTGTCAGTTATTGCTTAATCCCTTCTATGCTAATCCTTCAGTATAACTGCTAAACTTCTGCAACTTTGGCAGAAGCTTCATGTCTTATTAGCTACTAATCCTACAACACTTTATGTTTATCTTAATTATGCATTCCCAATACACTTATGACTAATTATGAATTCTTAATTATGAATTATTAAACACTTTTATTATATCTACTAAACACAGTTCTTTGCTCAATTTTCTTACACAAGAACATGAATAAACTCCTTTCGCAAAATGTTGAACTACTCCTTTAAACTCTTGTGAAGACAGGTTTCCAAATAAAATTTTTCTGTACAGCCAATACAGCTGGAGCCATCCACTTTCTCTGTGGCCAAAAAACATGAAAGGAACACGAAAAGCCAGACTGCAGCAATTACAAACAAGTGAGTACACAAATGACCAGCAGATGAGTCACGAAGTCAGAGCTCCCAACAGGGATCCAAAGCGGTGCAGGGAGCAGGTGAAGGAAATTTAGAATTTAAGCTGTTTTGGAAAGAGGAGGAAAGGCTTTTACTCGGCCATTCCAAACGTTCGGTTTTCATCAAGCTTTTTTCTGAGCTTTCGGGTGGTTCAAGTTGCTCGGGGCTGTGTAAATTATATCTTTTGAGACTTTAAGAATTGCATCATTGCAGAGTTGTTTGTACACACTAGAATTATTCAGAATTTGTAATAATACACATCATCGACATGCCATCACTTTAATCACGCCAACCACATTTGTTAACATCAACACTCATATCTTTGAGAAGACATCTCCTTGTAATCTCCTTCATCGTAATCTAATATCTAAAAAAGCATTACAATGTAAAGAGTTGCATGCAGTTGACTGCTGACCCTCAGGGTACAGACTCTCTGGATAGGAGGGGCACAATCCATTCATCTACCCAAAAGCTGTACCGGCTGGGGGACTGGAGCCAATCCCTGATTACATTGGGTACACACTGGACAGGTCACTCGTCTGTACACATAGAGACAGACAACCAATTGCTAATTACCTGTGTGGTAGGAAAACAGAGCACTCGGAGAAAACCCAAGCAGACGGGGAGTACGAGCAAACGTCCTATGGGTCCGGCCGGCAGAAGTACAATATGCTAAACACATCAATCTCAGCTTCCCTGAAATGAGATCCCATTGTGCCTTACAGGTATCGCAACATATCTATTACAGCAGTTGTGATTGGGTTTTGAGCCTGGGCCAAAAACGCCTTTATGATGTGTTTGAAATTTAAATGAAGGGGTACGAACTTCATTTGGGATTCGGGGTGGTTACAGATGCCCCCCCCCCCCCCCGAGCATAAAGTCAAAGTGACGGCAGTTAAAATTACACAAACGAGATGGGAGATGTGGAGACAAACCAAAACTTCAACAATGCCTCGGTGGTCGTATTCTCACTCTTTGTTGTTGGTTGAGGTTCTGAACGTTGTTTTTCCCAACCACAACCCTCAAAGTTGTTCTTTCTTCCCAACAAACATGTGCCCACTGAATACTTTGTGGCGTGCATCTATGCAAAACAAAAAGGTTCTCAGTGGTGGTCAGCTGGTTTTGTTCGTGGGCATAATCGGGACAATTACTTCTCAGTAATCCAAAACTGTCCTTACTGAAGGATCGCTTCCAACGGAATAGGAAGGGAGAATGCAGAAACCATATCTTCTTCATCTCACACGGTCAGGAATGCAAGCGCAAGCATTATCGGCGAGGAGGGGGGAGAGAGGGTTGTGAGTGCAGAACACGCATATAAATGAAGTAGTGAGCTTTAGTGTGTAACCGTTCCTGGTCAAGCACATTGGATCCCATTTCATAAAGTACTTAAAGGTTACCTGTGGTGCACAAACGAAATGCGACACCTTCTCCATACTCCTTGGAAAGCCCATTTTATAAAAACAAATCTGTCAGTGTAATGAAGGAACTGTTAATACTACCAAATGTAATGACTTATATAATCAACTTTTCATACTCACTCTAGAGGCCTGAAGTACCGATTACAGTACCTAAGGCCAGATATCAATCAGTGACAGAGGGACACAAGCACAGAGACTTAGGATAACAATCAAAAACACAACAAGCGTGACCTCTCAGTGTAAACCGACTGGGTCATCTTGTTGCCAGACGTGAAATCCAAGGCCCCTGGCAGGAAATCCAGCGTGTGCTGTTGACATCGCAACTCATCCGTGATGGACAAGGAATAACACTTGTGGAGAGGAAGAGTTTCAGAAAAAAAACAAAGTGCAATCCAAGAAAGACAGGGTGCTGTCACTGGAAAACGTTTAGTTTTAGCATGACATTACATCTTTCATACAATTTTCACGCAAGGAAAGGTAATGCATTAAAAACAGAGATTACAGATAGTAAAAAATATGCTATGGTTACAAAATACAACAGACTTTTACCACAAAATCCAAGAGGGTTGAATAGCTGTACCGTCACTACAATGTTGATAAATCACATTTTGAATTGGTATTCAGTTTCTTCACTGATTGCAGAGTCCCTCAAATCATACCTATTTAAAATGTCCCAGTCTTAGTTGATGCTGTTGTAATCAATTTCTGTCACCTTTGTAAAATATGTAATTTCATATTATTGGTCTCTTTATAGTCATTCACCAGCTGTACTACCAACAATAAAGGCCATTTTTTATTAAAATTAAATAGTAAAGATATTGTAATTGGTTGCAGTTAAAATGTCCCCAAGCACCTAAAGGATTATAGCTTTTCTTGGTGGCTAGCAGTGTACCATACAGAACTAGGGTTAGTTTTTAACGTCCATTATAAAGAGTAAAATGAGCCTGTAGTTTGTCTTTGGGGGGCAGTGAGGAATAGTGGCTCAAAGAATCTGGGCTTCAGCACAGCTGGTTTCAGGTTCAAGTGTAAAGCGGACTGCGCTAACGAGAAAGTCACTTACCATTTGATCAACGTGCAAAAGGGAAAACAGGAATTACTTTAAATGTATGACCAGAGAACATTACGGGTCGTTCTTAATGGACGTGTCCTTCAGCCAAATTCAATGTTGCAGAGAGATGTGGCTGAACCTGAACTTCCAATCCTTTCTTTTCCAGGACATTGTTGATTTTGGCTGGACGTCAGTTTCTGATGTTGGCTAGACACTGGGAGAGCTGACTCAGGGTGCTTCCTTCTCATTTTCACACACATTTGGATGGGGAATGTGTGTTGGCAATGTGACAGAAGTTAGTAGCAGAAATCTGATCCACTGTGGAAAAAAACTGAGATATTTTAAAAGAAAAGGACAAGATCCAGAACTGGACACGCAATGCAACAGATAGCAATCATAAACTTTTATTCTGAATGTACCTTATTTGCACATGAATAAACACGTTTTTCCTCCCCATGATTATAAACATTGTTCTTTTTTTCTTTTTGTTGAGAACAACATCAGTTTTGTACAAATGTTTACATGACTGATTCTGGAGAATCAAGTTCCACTAAAGTGTAACATGTTAAAGCACAATCAAGGGAGACTGACAAAGAGGCCCACCAAGACCCTCCCAAAGATTCTGGCGAGGGGCGACTTGATGGACGCCTCCATCAAGAGCCTGCCTTAAAACCGAAGGCAGAGAAAGATTGACTGACAGGCCCGTCAGTCGTCTGCCAAAGAGTGGCAGCAAGGTAACATACACAAAAACCACACACATTAAGCAATCCTCAAGATTCCAGAAATAAAAAGGCCAACCCACACAATCCATACAGACAAGCACCAACAGAGAGTCAAAAACACTTCATATCACATCGAGAGTATATTATTCCTGAAGTGACAGCATCTGATTTTAGCACTTAAGAGTAGAATGAATCTGGACAACTATATGGAGCTCATGTTCATTCTCCAATGTTTTCTGTGCATCTCTAAAAGCAGCCAGTTGGGGCATTTTAGGTGGTGTGTATTTTGTGACTTAAAAGACCATACCAGTATTTTTTGCAAGTTCAACCACGACACGTTACAATAGTCTACAATTAATGTATATTTAGCCTATTACTACTGACCATATCCACGTTTTTCCCCACAGTTGAAGGTATTTTCTTACATTTCAGGCAGACATTTACTTCCTATTAATTTCTGTACAGCTCTCTGTACAACTCTGTTAAGGTTCTTAAAACTTCGAATGAGAAGCTTCTAGCGTGAATGGAAGCGCACAAAATGTTAGTAGGAAATAAACAAGACTAGAGCACCTATTTTGCTTGTAATCCGCTGATTGAATCGGCATTATCAATGGTTATCACAACCATTCTAATGCTTCATATGGCCAAACTGCACAGCACAAAGTTAACGATGTGAATTCACTCTTCACGGAGCCCACACTGTCACTAACTGCACTCCCTGAATAAATATGTAATTTTTGTAAAAACAAAAAAAGCAGACTGAAGAGTCTACAGTATGTGTTTGAAGGATATATGCAGGTGTCAAACTGAGCCAGCAGCGAAAGCAGGTTAAAAAGATAAAGATAGAAGCTAACAAAGGCCTATAGATCACCTGGCGATCAAGACGGAAGACGATGAAATTAAGGAACAACACTGTTCCTGTATAGCCGGGAAGGTCTTTATTCACTGTTGCAATCATTAAAAAGCAAAGTAGCATGTGTATACACTTAGCATACCTTCAGTAGCTTCAGTGCAACAGTAAGTTATTGATGTGCTGACTTAGCGAAGGGTCAATTGAAACAAAACATTTAGTCTACAGCCGTGCTAGCAGCTGTGTTGGGCTGTAACAGTGGTGCTTGAGCTAAATGCTCGCCGGCAGCGCTAACCTGCATATTTCCAGTCGTGTTTTTAAGGTATCAAACAATTTGAAGTTTTGTCTTGATGATGGCGCGAGATGGGCAGTCCAGGGATCACAGTAGTGATTACAATTCATACAAATTGAATGGCAATGAATCAAATAGCTGTTGAGACGTTTCACTCAATGCCACAACCTGAGACGAGGTAATGGTGGCGCTAGAGTAAGGGGACCGATGTCGTAAAGATTCATCCGGAATTGGTCAAACAAAGTGGTTGACCAACTAGAGCCCACACCGCTAGCTTAACTGAAAATCGGACACATTAGCAGACGGTATTCACGATTTGCAGTGGTTGGTCTAAAACTTGCTAAACCACCGGTATGGTCCTGAAACAATCGTGATTCATAAATGGCTTGAACCAATCCGACAGATTGAGTCGTGCATTCAAACGTCACGCTGGCCAATCGGATTCTCTTTTCCCCAGCTGACTCAGAGCAGGGCGGAGCCAAATCCCCAAGAGAAAGGCAGTAATTGTAGCTGATCACACTTCATCACATTATGAACAAATGCCTGACACGCAGAATATTATGCTTCCCAACATTACACACTAAAGCAGGAGCACACTGGACATGTTTTAATTAAATTGTAAGCCACTACCATGCAGCACAGGGAAAGGATTTGTGAGACTTACATGTTGCCTTGGTAAATTGCATAAATGTTATATTACGATAATAGGTTTCTCCACAAGAGAATAAGAGAGTCCCATATGGCACTTGATATTCTTGAGTATGTTAGTAAATGAAGAGCATTAATACCATTGCTAGTATAACCACATTGATTTTGTTGGATGGTTACAGTGTAAGATAGAGGAGAAGAGTAAAAAGTGCACCCAGACCACTTTAAAGTTGAAAGTCTGAAAATGATGGTGGAGCTTTGCCATAAAAGAAAATGGACAAACCAGCACTCCTTGATCTGACTTGGAGGAATACGTACACACACAGCTTCATTTGTGGTTTTCACTTCCCCACTAAATGAAGTCGTCTCCTACAAACATGCTCCAGTGTTAAACACTGCTCCACAAAGTTGCACTCCTTGGTTTTATTTTAGTCGTATATGAGGCATTCCCAAAATCCCCAAATTCGTTCCTCTGTTGATGTTTTGATTCTGAAAAACATAGCAATTGAAATTGGGGACATTTTATGATTTGGGGTTGCTAGTAGGCAGTAAAACCATAAAGTGTATACCAACATATCTGATATCACTAAACAGGTGTAAAAGTTTACTGTTGTGACCTGCGATTGTCAATTCTTACCTGGAACCAACAGACACTTAAACAACGATCGAATTGTGGGATTACTCATCGACAGCAGCGGCAAACAAACCATCAACTGCAGCTGGTTCAAGTAACAATCATGTTTTTATCGTCAGGATTTAAAACGTGTTATTTTCTCTTGTCCTCTTTGACGTTATTAGTGCTGCATTGGCGTTTAGCTGCTTTAAGATTCCTGATTTGGTCCTGTGAAATGATTTGCTCTTCATTATTTTGTCAGATTTCCTTTGCTCTGCAGCAGTGGTTTGGCTGATTAATAAATCTAACTGCACTCTGGCAAACAAGATGACACGATATCAATAAAAGGATCTACAGTAAATCATCTGTAATTTCTCACTGGATGTTTTGTGTAAGTAACCAATGGAAAACAAGGCACACATAATGTAACAAGATGTCCCTCTATTGGAGAAAACTAAATAAAATACAGCAGTAAATAGGACCACAAGCATGGACTGACTGCAGTGATTTCTCTAACAGCACAGTATAAGAAGTTGCAAGAGGAAACCTCACTACTACATAGAGATAAAGGTTCTTCTCCAGTAAGGATCAAATTGTAAAGACAAAATAACAGCTGCACTTTGAACTGAAGTGCAGATAGTAGTCATTTGATTTAAAAAGTGACAGCAGTGAATACAAACATACCTTTTTCCTTTTTTTTGTTGACCAAAAATGTCAAATACAAACTCTCACATCCCCTTCATTCATCTTCTTTAGTGGTGGCAACAAAAGAAAAAGTAACATGCTGTGCTGACGCTTCACTTAAATAAAAATTGAAACAAATAAATACGACCGCTCTTTCCACTCGGTAGCCACAGTCGACAAAGCTGAAGGGATCATCTGAGTCACACAGTCCACATGGCACTAGAGATTGTGTCCACTGAGCATGCGTCGGACACCAGCCAGGCTCACCCCGATTGGTTCATGCGCAGGAGAAATCGAACACCACCAAGGCGGCAAATCCAGATAGTTTCCTACTCTCGAATCAGGGCTGATGGACTCGATGCTCAGCTATTGAAATCCGCACACTTAGAAGCAGGCCCTGTGGCAGTTGAAGGGTTGGTTTCTGTGCATGAACATGAACAATGGATACCCACACTGCAAATACAGTATCTACATGAAAGAACACCGAGGGGAAAGTAAAGACGATGCATTTTTCGATACCCTCAGGGACACTGTGAAAATGTTCTGCATATGCTATCTGAAAAAAAAAAATCAGTCGAAGACGACGTTATTTTCAGCAACCCAACGGAGGCAAATGAAGGGCACGAGGTTGTGATGTGAAGATTTGGCATCCCTTCCTGCAATTTGGCCGAATTCTCAATCACAAAACAATAAATACCTGATAACTAGTCACTGCAAATTGATTCAAAATAAATGACACGCTTGCAAAAAAGCAGCGCTGATCCTGAACTGCTCAACGTCTTTCATAAGCAGTCAGACCCCCCCCCCCCCCCCCCCTCATGATTTAAAACCCTCTGATAATATAAGGCAGTTTGATTTCTATCATCAATGACATTAAAGTTCAGAAGTCGCCAATCAAAATGAATCTCTGGATTCCTCTAATCTCAGCTGGCGGGGACTATTGAAGACATGAACGGTAGGCGGAGGTTGAGGTCCTTTCTTGTCTTTCAAAGTTTTATCTTCCAATTAACATTTCTTTCAACACTGCACCTGGTGAAATCACTTTGAGAAACCCCTGAAAATGAAGGTATCAAAAGGAGGAACTGAGAAGATGTGGGGCTCACAGGTTAGTGTTTGTAAGTGCTTCTCATCAGGTGTTCCCCATTTTGGTGGCAGCGTTGCATGCTGGTTGCCATTTTGGAGGTATCAGAGGGAGAGAGAGAGAGAGAGAGAGAGAGAGAGAGAGGGTGTGATGAGGATTTTCAGAGGTCATGACGGGATGTTATGGGGTCTGGAGCCAGTCAAAACCCAGAGCAGAACCAGCTGAAGGGCCACTATCAACCACAGTGAGGGGCTCAGGCCGGACGCCCTGCCACAGTCAGGGTCCTCCTCCTGGAGCCGAGCGGAGAGGAAAAGAAGTGAAGTTACTGATTTTTAAAGCCAACACACTAAAGAGTTTACAATTGACCGTTCACCAAACCCCTTCCCTCGAATGCAGATTGTCTATTCTTAGTTTAGCAACCGCAAGGCACGTCAATCAGTCACGCTTTGGATTTCTTTGCATACGGTGGTGTGCATGGAGCTGGAATAAGAGCGATACTCTGCATTTAATACGCTTGGACAGTGGTGTCTTTTTTCCTTTTCCTTTCAGAACGCCAAAACATTCGCTACATTAGATCGAGGGGTTAAAGGTCACATCAAAAATAAGCCCCATTTATGACTAGCATCCATATACATATAAAAGCATTTGAACTAATTGCAAAAAATTAAAATTTAAAAAAGCTTTGAAATGTCTCTTTTAAACTTGACTGGAAAACTTTGAGCCATCATGTCTGACCAAAACTGATCGGAGACTTCCACTCTGTATGTTTAGCATCTGGTACAAGGGAAAGAATGCCTTCCCCTGATATGTTTTTGGAGAGGAAAGGAGCTGAGAATCATTAAAGGAGACACACAAACATCTGGATGCAAATGAGAAGTGAGTGGCCTGATTTAGCTCGCGTCTGGCAACATCAGTAATCAGATGTCAACAGACATAGACACAGGAGTCGATTGCCTGAGACTGACAATGATCGATGGGGAAAGATACAAAGAGCATGGCTTAAAGTTCAAAGTCAGGTGAGATGGAGAAAATGTTGGCGCGAGACAGAAAGAGACTGGGAGGTAAGTTTAGGGGGAGGTGAAGACAGATGGTGATAGAACATAAGCGAGAGTGACAGGTGAGGAAGATAAGGGTGGGAAAACAATGGAAAAAGACACACAGACGTGGAACAAAGCAGAAACAGTCAGATATGTAAAATAAAAAGAGACAAGGTGAGGAAAGAAAACTGAGAATAGAAACACCAGGAGAAAGAGTGTAAAAGTTAAGAGCCAAAGGCAGTTAGATTGAGTGTCAGATAATGATAAAAAATAACAACGAAAGAGAAAGTTAGCAGTATGGGACTGACCCGAGCCAGCACATGAACAGTGGCAGCAGTAACATGTGCAGAGAGGAAGCCAATGGGGAGCCTGCGCTCCTTCGGCACAGGGCCTCATCCTAACCATCAACAGCCAATCACAGAACGGGAAACGGAGAAAACAGAGAGAGAGAAAGAGAATCATGCAGCAAAAGGTCCACATAGTTAGCAAGAGGTTAGAAAGCAAACGTGAGTAGAGAAGGCATAGAACTCAGTTTAGACAACAGTCGTACAAGACATATATATTGTGGGTGTGTGTGTGGGGGGGGGGGACGTTTTAGTGTGTATGCGAGTGAGCAAGACAGTGCAGGCATAAGAGTTCATTCATAGGGCTGACACTGTAAAAAGACAGAAGAGAAACAGAGCATTCAAGCACGGAGGTTTCACCAGCAGAGATTGTGTGCTGCTCATGAAAATGTTTGTGCAGCTTAGTTTTTCAAAGTCGAGCAACAACCAACTGTTGGTCTTTGCGTGGTGAAATCCGCACACATACAGCTTTAGAGGGATTGCAACAAAACAAAAATGCACCCATTGTAAAGATATTAGTGATGGAAAGGTGCCATGGGTAGAACTTCTTCGCTGAAATGTTGTTTCCATATCAGGAGCGCAGCTTAAGGATTTTGGGCTCCGGGCCAGTGAGATTCAGAGCTTAGATTTCTTCCGTACTTTTTTTTATTGGTCCCTAATATATTGCGGTTTCTACCCCTCATCTTCAAGGTGACATGTCCTCCCCCAGTAACTCTGGGTAGGGTTAGATGGTATAAACTAACACTTACACTTAATACCTTGATTGAACATTAAATGTAATGATTAACATTTGTTAATAATTCCGTTGGCTAATTTCCAATTGTTTGTCCTGATTTTTTTAGTTAAAGCTTGATTTGTTTATTCAACTTCTGCTTCGCTGTCTTTCCTTGTTTTGTATGTTCTCTTTTTAAAGCTGTTGTAATCAGTCGTTTCATATAAATAATATCAAATCACTATGAATGATGTGAAAAGGGTGCGAGCGAAGTGAGGAACCACAGAGAATTGTCACCCGACTCTGCAGTTCCACCGAGCTCTCAGGTCTTTCATAGTTCTGTCAGTCCGAGGAGGACTGACTGAAGCTCTGTCCTGTAAGCTGGAACCAAACCTAGATTTTTTTCTTGGCGATGAACTCAAATGATTTTAGCAGTGAAACCCAAAAACAGTAGCCTCGGGACACACACACATTCATTTGAAAGGCTTTTCCCATTTCAGGCTGGATTTCCTGCAACAATTCTTTAATTCTCGAGAGACTAATAAAGCAGCAACAGTCTCACAGTTTAGCAGCTTGAAACCCTACACAGAGCACAATTTGCAACTGTACCGTTCAAATTGGTCTCAACCAGAAGCCGTCCATGTCCGACGGAAGCAACTTACGTGTTCGTTGTTGTCAAAACAGACTGCGGGCCCTTTCCTGTACCGAGGGTTCTGAGCCAGCTCACAGGGATCAGGACCATTAGCTGGATGAGTAACGTCAGGAATATAACAATGTGTCCATTCTGCCTCAGTAAAAGCACCAACAGATAGTCCTTTTTTTTTTTTTTCAGTAGACAATCGGATTACCCAACAGAAAATGATCAAACATAACATTTTGATCAATGTGGGAAATCACTAGGATATATCATATTACTGTACCAGTACAATTACAATTTGTCCTTTTGGAACTCAAGAACATTGCTCAATACATCAGTGACGCAATCATTTTGGAGCATTGTGTTTTCCAAGAGGCTTAATCTGTAATTGACCACAGCCCCGTGTGTTTGAGAGAGCATCGATTTGTTTGTAAGCTATGCAGCAGACGCATCCCATCTGCTTTACAGACACAGCCAGAGAGACACCCAGCGCATGCGCTGAGACACATCTGTCGTTCCGGGACACATTTGAAACGTCAATTATTGGGGAAATGTTGACTCAATATTACGGCTGTGGGATTTAGTGGATGTAGATGAGGGGTTTAGTGAGTAGAGAGCATTACAGATGATCTGCGTCTATTCGTGATGATCTTGTCTAAAACACAAACCTCTTCAAACATCTGTTTACTGCATCAAATGTCCATGTTCTCTGCCAGATGATGGCTGCGTTAGGTAAAAGGATACACTGCTGTTCATCCTGTATTAATGGCTTGGTGTCACAGGACAAGCAGGTGAGTTTTGCATCAGCGATGATGAAGACCAGGTTCGTCTTGGGCAGCTTTTCAGCATGGTAGAGTCTAGAGAGGAGCAGACACATTGGCTGGAGTCCAGGAAAGATGGAGATAACATTTCGCTGTGCAATATTTAACCAGAAAGTAATGAAAGGAAGATACGAAGTTTGGATTTTAAAGTAGACTAACTTGACTAAGCAACACTCAAGAAACCTTGTCATCTTTACCACAATGAAAAGCGCACTGTGGATCGCTCAATGAAGTCTCCAAACTGCTTTCATTGCTGAGGGGACACAGACCTGCCGTGCCACTCTGCTGTCCTCCAGGACCTTTACCGAAACCCACATGTCGCTGGTGGACAAATCATTTTCTCTGCTTTTTTAAATTTGATGGTGGTCGTTAAAGAGAAACGTATGTGCGGCTAATGTGCAGGAACGCCGCGCGGCATGCGGGCAGGCACTCCATTAGTCGGCACGAGGGGGCCTTAAAAATGGTGTACGTACACACACACACACGTGTGCACAACCACACGGTGGAACATGACCAAGAAGGTGGTCCACACTAGTGACTTGACTTCACCTTCATGGCATGTGACTTTTTACAGCCCTCTCTTAGTGCCACCTCTGGGGACTTCATTTACGTCTCATGGATGCAAACGTATCAGTGCAGGGTAGGGAGTGTGTTTGGAGCTTAACTATACTCTTAGTGTGTGTATACACTCAGGTGTGTAGCTGAGAAGGAGTGGATTTATTTATTTATTTTTTTACCTGGTGCAGTTTTCACAGTCGATTGTGCCTCTGAAAGACAGGTTGTTGGTCTCAAAGTAATATTGAGTTTGCTCTGTGATGCAGACCTCTTTGAGCATGGCATCTGACATCTCATCATCCATCTCGGCTGTGGAGGTACACACAAACACATTCATGTTCATTCATGTAAGCAGGGTCTTCACTCTGAGACATACAAACTTTAAAGCGTAATATTGTTGAAACATAATTTGCCGTAAAACAAAAACAAAAAGCTGAAAGACACTAAAACGCCCAGTGAAGCTGAGAGGAACGAACTACGATACACAGTCTTTTCATCTATAGTCGATACAAACATTGAGCTGTTTAGTACAGCTAAGGATCTACATTTATTAGAACCATAGATCTGTAGTGGTGCAGTGTATTTTGACTTTGCCACTACAAAAAGAAATTCATGCAACTTTATTGCATATACACATGTAGAATGCATTAAGTTAGAGCTGACTGGCCAGCCCTCTACTGTACATCCAGGTACACAAGGGCACACTGGATTTCTCTGTGGGGGTCTCTTGGGACCCTGTGGTGCTTAAAAACCACATATTGCAAATCCATAAATCCAAAAAGTGCAATGGAAAATAACAAACAAACACTAACTCCTCTGAGGAAAAATGAGTGTTCAAGTATTCCTATGAACTATGTTGTTCTTAACTGGGCTACATGTTCTTGGCATGTGTTGAGAATTTCACCAGAATTCAAGATGAAGAACGAGTTTGAAAATAATGTGTTCAATATCTGTTAAGGCCTTGTCAAAGTGAAACTGAACACCCATTTCATTTCCTTAATGAGACCATTTAAGCGGGCCTGGCGCTTGCTCAATATTCCCCAAAATAACCTCAAAGCTCAATTATTTTCTGTGTCAAATTGACGAGAACTCACCTGCGTCCAGGAAATTGGGAAATGTGATGCTGACCAGTAACTGTTGCAGTATTGACCTATGAGCAAAAACCCAGGGATGAAAAATGTCTGGATTCATTGGAACATAATCCACAATAAATCATTTGTGTAGATGCTAATGCTAACAATAAATCAAGGGAAGATGTTGTGGTATGCCGACTGTCCTGGGAACAATTCAGCTATTAAACAGATGCTAGTTGTCCATTTTGGAGAAACAAATCCTTGCCTGCTTTCCATTAGGATCTGAGTTTAAATACTGGCTTTTATAGTGTATATTTTTGTTATCAATCATTTGGGGGAAAAATGGGTTGACACTAATGCCAACCATGTAGAAAACGTTCAGACTCACCAGGCTGCAGCTGTCGCAAACCATCCTAAATTCAAAATATCTGCAATTGTGGGCTGAGGGGGACAACAAAATGAGGATTAATGTCAGAAAAAAAAGACAAAATCAAGTCTATGATCTTGAGACAAATCATTTTAAAGCGGTTGAGCCAATCTGAACATCCTGCTTGTGTTTACAGTGACTGCACCGTCCCGTTTTGCCAGGCACAAAGACGAAAAGGCCAGGCAGGCGTTCCATCGTCTTCCCTCTCAAGAGGAAACTAGAAAACAATCCTCCTCAACAGATGCGAACATAACTATATAAACAAAGAGCTAGTCAGAAGACGAAGTAGCACACGCTGTGAATAAAAGGGCCAACATGCTGCTTTGATTAGTGTTAGCATGCAAGGGCCTTGTTTTGGTGAATGAGTGTTGCATCCTTTCTCTTGAAAGGTGATGGCGCGTGTTGAGTCATCAAGGACTCCTAACTAACCGTGTTGGAGGCATCGCCGGCTGCCGACGGTGTCTTTGATCAGAAAACAAGTGCAACTTTCATCTCACTTTGGGGTCACATTAGCGTGTGTACACAATTGCGTTTCAAGCCAGGAAATCATATGGTATGTTAGCAAGGGGAATGTTTGCTTCTGTAAATACCTATGAATACTTAAATCTCCCTCTTAGGTATCAGCTTGTTACCACGATCTGTAATGGCCTTTCAGCATCGAAGAGAAATTCATGAGTGGTGCTGATGAATTTCTGCAGATAGTTTGCATCATTTCATTGCAAGTTGTGCGATTTGTAAGTGATGAAAAACAGTGCCTCTTTCCACATCACTTGGCGTGTTAGCCAAGCACGCTAAACCACCTAATCCTGTTGCTGTTCCTGCAAAAACTCCCACTCTAACGCTTTCACCATACCCTCTGCTTCCCTTCTCATTGGCTCCATCCAGATTTATGGCTCCCTGGTGAGTAAACGTTTGTGTGTGTGTGTGTGTGATCATTTGGAAGCGAATGAGCAGGCAGGTATGGCTACAAATGGCTGTATGTGTACTTGTAGGGTAAATGTAAATGTGTGGCGATCAAAATGTGTGCAGATGTAAGTGTGGGTGTGCACACGTGGGTGGCTTTGTGTGTGTGTGTGTGTGTGTGTGTGTGTGTTTGTGTGTGAAGGGTCTCTGGCTTATGTAACTCACCACGTAGACGGATCGCAGGCCTGCAGCCGCCTTGCTCTCTTTCTCAGGGTCACAGAGCGACTGGTAATCGAAAGTCTTCTTAAACGTGAACAGGGACGAGTTGACCAGGTTCACCATGAGGATCGGGTCGATACCACCATAGAAACGCCCAATCTAAGGACGGGGGAGGATAATCAAAATGTTGACTTGAAAGCAATTTTGTAGCATGGGGTCATAGATTGAAGAAATAGATGAAAACATTTCAATAACACACCATATACTGTACACACGGCTGGGTTTTTGTTCTTGCTGCCTCACGGCTGCTGGGTCACTTTTAGCCCTCTTTTCTTGCACTACACATTGATTCTGTACACTACTACTATATTTCTGTTTGGGAGGATGATGCATGTAAGTACAGCGTCACCTAAAATGACGATCTGAGGCATTACGTCATTATAATGTTGAGCTGTTGAGGGAGGATTCATATTTCCCGTAGCAACATGAGAGAGGTATCCGTCATCTAACTTCGTAGCACAAAAGCGAATAAGTGTATTCCTCAAAATGTAAAAACTAGTGTCGAACTAACTTCACAATTTCATAGCGGAAACCTTTGAACCCTCTGTGTTTCTTTTTTAAATGCTAAAGTTAATGACTGAGGTTTTCCTCAACACACAGCACTTCAACACTTTCATAGGTTCAACCCACGATTGCTAAATCGATGTAAAACACATGCACAAAAACAATTAAGAATGTGAATACACGTGCAGACAATGTTCACGGTGAATTAACAGACACGCGCACAAACTCAGTAAATCACATTCAAACCAGGATGATGGACTTCAGCATAATCTGATTAACACAATCCACCAGGCAGCCATACATTTCCACGAAGAGGAAGTAGTTTGTCTCGGCAGGCGTGACATGACCGTGTGCACGGGAGTGTTTAAGTACTTGTGTCCAGGAGGGAGTTTGTACAGTAAGTAGTACTCATCTACGCGTGTGTGTGTGTGCCGAAAGGTGCGCATGAGGAAATGCAAACTATCCTTTTCCTTCCACTTTGTAAGGTCACCGTTAACAAGCCGTCCTCCACATATCCATTCCTCTTTAGTCCAACAGCCAAAGGATATATAAATCTTCAAATCTATAAGGTAAAGGGAGCCGTCTCTCCTTTCCCTGTGCAGTAAAGCAAATAATGAATTAACAGTCACAGCCCTGTTGGCTGCAGACTCCCCGAGGGTTTTCGGAGAAAGAAAAGGAACGAAAGACATAAAATGGGAGAGAAAGCGGGAAGCTGACAGAGAGAGAAACTCCTGCTCCTGTAGGAAATATGATTGAGGGCACACAGCCTTCTCCAAACAAGGCCTCAGGTCCCTGCCTGGCTTTAAGTGCTGCTGCCAAACTTCACAGGGCCACTGATTTATCCGGCGCACACCCAGGCCTGATTAAGAAGGAGCCGAGGCCGCATAAAAAAACATTTACTCAGACGACAGCAAGGGACCCGCTATTAGCATTTAGCATAGGGTCAGGTTAGCGGAGAAAAATGGTACGCTTACTGTACATGTGTCTGTAAAGATGACGAGTATGAGCCTGAAAGGTCATTGTTAGTAATTGCAAAAACAACACAAAAAAAATGTGAATGCTGGCTCTACGCATCATTGATGAAGCCATTCGTAACCATCATCAACCCTTCATAAAGCACGCCTTATTTGAAAGTGTTTGCTCTGTAGTTTTGTGAGTGAGAGTAAAATGCCGAGGCCCACCTCATCAATATGTTCATCTCGATTGGACATCACCAGGAAGCCCCCATCATCCAGAATGACACAGTCTACATACTGGAATCACATAGAGATTAAAACCAATGTTGCATGCTCAAGACTTATCGAAAAACAATAGCTGGAAACTTGCAGTATGCAATCAAACCTCTTACCACGTCATTACGCTGACAGCCACAGATCTCATCATTGCACTGAAAATACAGGAGAGCAGAAAGAGTAATAAAAGGTCTGATCGATAATCTGGATCATGTGTGTGTGCGTCATGCAGATAGAATCCACTCACATTGATCTTCTGTGTGGTGTTGATGAAGCTCGCCATCCAGGCACCAATGTCCAGCTTCACACCGACAACTGGGATCAAACACAAAAGCCAGACATCCTAGATCATGTTGGACCTCTGTGTCAACTTTACTCTCTGAACTTGGAAAATGCAAACTTGGCCAGGCATCACAGGAGAGCAGACAATTTGATGTGTGGTGTGTGTGTGTCAGAAGATTTACAGTAAAATGCATTATTATGAGTTGCAAATATAGGCATGTACATAAAGCATACAGCTGTAAGTGTGAATGTGTTTGCACATAGGTGGCAGAACAAGAGAGACAACTTGAGAAATGAGGAGTATAAATGTGTAAATACACTTCTGTGTGTGTCCTTACCAGCGGGTTTGAGTATGATATCATCAATGTTAAGGTTCACCGCTCTGCTCACCAGAACCGAGTCCTCACTTGCTGTAAGATGAAGAACAACATTGTGTATGTGTGCATACACATCGAGTCCCAGGAAAGCACACCTGACACACATTTATGTTGGCTTTTACTCACCGTTCTCTTTCGAGAGGTATGGTGTTGGAGTGAAGATGTACAGATCATTGTCCAAACTTCTCTTATAAAAACTTGACTCGTAAGTCTCAGCTGCTTCTTCCCAGTACAGGCCAGCACTGTCAAACACATTTATACAAAGCAACACACAAGAAGATTAGCAGACATATCAGGATCGGAAGTGTAGTGAGCATGTTGTATTTTTGAGTGGAGGGGATCTTTAACAATCTGGTGATTGCTGTCCCACATTACTCCTCATAGTCCAGATTGCTCCGTGCATTGCCTTCAACACCACAGACCATGATATTCTTTTGGATGACCTTAAAACTAAATTTGCATCAGCATTAATTAATGTATTGCTGTGGTTCAAGTCATCTTTACATCATAGAATACAGTGAGCAATGTTCAACAATAGCAACTTTGACTGCCATTATCTCTCCTCTGGGGTACCTCAAGGACCTGTATTGGGCCTACTGCAGTTTCCCTTTAAACGCTTCCACTTGTCAATATCCTTTGAGAATATGATGCTAAAAATATATTTTTTTATGCAGATGAAACCTTACATTCAATTTCTGTCTCTTAAGATGACCCTGCTCTATTCACTGATCTTGAACACATGTTATATGCTGGTAATTCATGCCGAGCTTCCTGCGCCTAAACACAAATAACGAATAAATGTTGTCACTCCAAAGGTATATGTGCCTTCTCCCTTGATGTCTGCAATACATTCCAAAACTCAGAACTTTGATTCCTCCTCTACTTTCAAAAACCATTCGAGACATGTAATATGTCACTGTAACATACTGAAAGCCTTATCCTGATTCGATTGCAGTGTCCTGTTCTCAGACCTACTACACCACTTGGTCATTATATTGGACTGTCATTCAGAAGAGGGATGCAAGCATGATAATGAGGTTTTCAATTTACCAGTTAATCTACATTCCAACCCTCATCTATAGTCAGTCTTTGGGTGGTCACTGGCCTGCTTTACTTCAGCAGATACCATCGTGACTCAGACTCAAACAAATGACAATGGATGGAGGGATGAATGTTCAAAACGATATCTATAGACTATAAAGCACTTCATGGTTAAGCTGCAGGTTTCTTAGCAGACCACATCATCATTTGTCATCAGATAATCCTGAACATATTATGCTTCCCTTGCTCCCCTCCTTCCCATGAGCTTGACAAGTACCTTTTGGGGTAGACCCGCGTGATCCCTCCATCGGTGGCAACAAATCTGGCCAAGACACCATGCCTGACAAGCAGAGAAGATAAAGCAATAAAGCATACAATTACAAAAACTGGAATGTGCTTTATGCTTGCATGGCATTTACTGGTGATGGTGAAATACTTGAACCATCTGTATTCAATTTTCACTTGGACATTCATTACAAAAATATGTATGCCACATTTCCATGTTTTGCTGGATCATGAAAAAAGCATTGATGGTTAAGATGCAAAATGTCTGTTCTTCACTGACTGTAATTCGGTTGTTTTCCAATGCTTGATCAGAGACGAGGTGATGCCAGCATCCAGGAGCAATCGGTTCACCAGCTCTACGTTACCTAAACAGCAAAACATCACTTGAGCAGATGATGTTATCGTTTTTCTTATTTTAGACAAGCATAAAACAAAAGAGAACCAATTTGACCAAGGGATGAATTTTGTTAGAAAGAAGGTAGGTCCGTGAATAAAAGGTTGTATCTCAGACACAATCTTATCGTGAAGCTTGAGCACTTAAATATGTATTTAAAGTCCCAAAAAGTATTGATGAATGCGGCAAATGCTGCTACGGTGTAGGTGGTGGGTTGGAATAGGTTGAACAAATTGTTTTTTCAAGCTCGCCCATTTTTTGGCACTGCCAGCCACTTTGAACTCTGCGACGACCCACTTCAGTCCATTAACATCGAGGCTCGTCACTATACCCCCCCACCCGACTCAAACCTTTATGACACACCACACACATCAGAGAACGCAGCTGGTGTAACACTTTATTTCCCCCCCTACTCCACCTTCCCTCCTCGTGCAGTGGTTTTCATTAGCGATCCTTTATTGAAGGCAGCCCAGGAATTCCTAATGTACTTCAACTTCTTCGCCACTGCAGTGGCTTAACCAAGTAAAGCGTGTAGCGGTACTCAGACTGCCAATAGTCCACATGGGCCATAGTCTCTCTCCCTCTGAACTCCCGATGGAGTCCATTAAACTGGCAGCTAATAACGGTGAAAGTAGTATTTCAATTTGGTGAAAAGTTTTATTGGATTGATCATGTTGAGATGCTCGAACTAAGCTCTCAAACTGAACTCGTCAAACCAAAATGAAAGCAGATCTTTTATAAATATCTGGGGACCTTTCCGTTTAACTCAATGGGCAACAAAACGTGAGCGATGCGTATCAATGAGCGTACAAGAAATGGCGAGGATGTTAATGCGGCGGTCAGATGTTTAGGAGAAGGTCCACTGGCCCCTGATTTGTGTTTTATTGCTCCTCTCGTGCTCCTGGCTTGACGTGTCCTGCTCTTTCTCACAAACACACGGTAATTGGATGAGGTCGAGCGGCTATAGGTGGGGTGTGGAAAGCATATTACTGGTGAATATTGTGTGTGTGTGTGTGTGTCACATCTAAGCCGACGTGCCTCACACATGTGCACTCAGGCGTGTGATGGTCAGACTTTTAGAGTTAGCATCAAATGGGTAACACGAACACAGGGGTTCCACATCACAAAGCTTTGCCCGGTCATGCACACCAAACCATCAAGCCAGACTTGTATTTCACTGGAAAGAGAGACCTTTGGGAATAGGTTTCTGTTGGCGCTCTTCCATTAAATGTTCAATGCACACCTTAATGTCAAGCCAGATGGCTAAGATGCATTCACATATACATACTACAGCAAAATACTGTGAAGCTTAGCGGCTCTTTGAGATGCAAATACTGCAGGAGACTGTAGCGGGAATGAGGTCCAAGTGTACTGCGGAGTACAATAACATCCGGTGTAAAAGCTTTTATTCTCAAGATAAACCAGGAGCATGTAAGGTGGAAAGAAGCATTACGGAGAACATTTCTTCATTTTCTGATACTCACACATGGGGTTGTTTGGAGTCTTCGTGTCAATGTAATCGTTGAACTCAATGAGGAACTCCGTGTTGTTTTTGTTCTTGTCAGGTAGCTTTAAGTCCTTGCAGTACATCCTGTGGGAAACAAAAGCGTTCTCTTAGTGAAAGTAGAAAAAACAACAAGCGATTGAAATTTGCCTCTATGCCATGGTATAGTCATGGTCGTCATGTTAGAAGTTTAAAGGAAAGATCTTTTTCTAATGGTTAGGAAAATGTGATCAGAATAAACTACGTGCCGGCTTACCTCGGTGCGATAAATGTATAGCCATATTCATCAAACTTGTCCGCCATCAGGCTTTCAGAAACTGGTGAGAGGTATAAAGTATTATTGATCTTCTATTATTAGGCTTACATTAAACCGAAATAATCATTGTATGTGGCTGAGATAGTGCTCCAAGGGGTAGAATGTAACACCTGTTGAATATGCAACAGTGCATCAATAAGAGAAACCTCCTACCGGCACCAAAAACTGAAATGAGATTCCGTCTCTGAGCGGTAAAACATTAGCACCATGGCTCCAAATATTCAACATGGCTACATGCCTTCAATTTCACTCTTATGCTTAAGGTCCCGAGTCAAAATGCAAGGTAGAATTGTAAAGTTTCGGTACCCACAAAGAGGAATAGGAAAAACCAAAAGCTATATTTACCACATCAATCATAAAAATGACTAACCGAAGCATAAGTTTCGGACGTTTTACACTGCACATAAATGAAACACTGAAGAATACCGTGCCAGACGTGCTGGGCCAACAAGGCTTACAAACAAGAGGAAAGACACCAAAGTAAAAAGGAAAAGAATACTTGCCATCTTTCCCTGGAGTGGAAAAAAATCCCAGCAGAGAGAAAGTGAGCGAACAAGAGAATCATCATCCCCCGGGGAGGTAAAGACGAGAGGGAAAAGAACGGGGGGGGGGGGGGGAAAGACAGGGTAAAACCACAGGGGTCAAAGGTGACAGAATATTTTATTCAGAGGGCGAGTCCTGAATAGAAATATTGCACTCCAAAGAAACGGTTTTAGGCCTTTGGATGTAAATGGAGACAGTGCTGTGATGGAGAACACAAAGAGTGGGCTTCAAATGTGGTCAGACATCTTTAACGCTGCGACGCAGACGTGTTTTTAGCATTACCACGCTGTTGGTGGAGCGATACAGTACATCTGTGGAGTTACTGCACTTGACTGATGTATTGGCGTTACAATGCTGCACATAGGAGAAGATTAACCACAGCTCATAACCTTAACGTTCCTTTGACAGTCTCCAAAGCATGTCGCGTCGACAGTTGATTACACTGGACAGCAAAATTTCTCATGACGACATGGGCTACTCCTTGTCCTCTTTGGTGGTCATGATTGGGAAATAATTGCACCCATGTGTTTTTTCTTTAGATATTCGGTCACCACTTACTAATCCAACACTGTATTTAGTAATGATGGATAGCAGGGAGATCTGGGGAGTGACGACTGCTTATATTTCCTGCACTCTCTCATGCCTTTTCACACCGACGATGACGTTCCTGCCACTTTTGTTAACATTTCGTGAACAACTGAATCGGTTCAATATCGAAGACATGCAGCTAGAATCCGTCTGAAGGGAATGGATTTCAGCACGAATCAATCTCACACACAGAAACGTTGACGTCAATGACCTGCATCAACTTCACAAATCCATGAGGGGATAAGGACATGATATGTTTTCAGTTCACTTGAGTGACATTTTTTTGTTCGCCCTTTGGAAATAGAAGAAAGCAGACAGAAATCAGGCTTCAGGTTCAGTTAAACCACGGAGCTTAAACGTGTTCTGTGGAGAGTTTTGATTCAATGACCACAAACAAGACAGGACTGATGACAAAGCACACAGAAGGACGTACAGAAGAGATGGAGCTCAGTGTGTTAAGAGGGATCCTGTCTTTCATTCGGACTTATTTAACAAGGTTGTAAAACTCAAAGTGAGTCAAGGAGAGAAAACTAAAGAAAACACACCGACTCATGTTCTGTGGTGCAGACTCACAGCTTTCTCCTTTATGGCTTCACCTTTAAATAATGCATACACCCTGTCCTCTGTTCTTCCTGCTACAGCTTAGTGCCAAAACCACATCTGAGGGCCGTTGGAACAGGTGGGGGTCAAATACATGCATTGCGCAGACAGACACACACACACACACACACGCCCACGCGACATGCTGTGTGGGCGCGCATTGCATGCGAAGCGCTGCTTCTGAGAGCAGACGCCAGCTTGATTCAGTGTAACGGGGTTGTCATTATTAATCAGAAGCCACTAAATGAAGAAAAACAGAAAACAAAGTGCTGCTGTGCTCATGAGTCCGCAGCAGCACATATGATGAACCGACTGGAAGTGAAGTTTCATCCAAAGTCTGGGGGGGGGGGGGGGGGGGGGGGGGGTTAGGAGGTAAAGCACAGGAGGAGAATACTTGCCCAAAAACGCTGCAGCGGGGGGGGGTTCCAACACACCAGGAATGGTCAAGAGTTGAGGAGGGCAGGAGAACAGGAGGAGGGAGGAGGATGAAAAGATGAGGAGAGGAACGAGGGATTTGGAAAAGAGAGCGGTCAAGGAAATAAGCCAACAGGGTCACCCACAATATGTTATTCAAATGGATTTTTGAACAACAATATTGTGTACAAAAGTACAAAACACTTGGAGTTTAAGAAGGTTGAGATGTACTGTGTGTGTGTGTGTATAAATTACGAGGTAGTGGAGAAAAAACCCATGTAGTTCATGTCGTCACAAGAAGTGTCTTAACTCGATTATCCAGTGCACTTGGGTTTAGAGTCGGGGTTTTGGCATTGTAGTGGGCACGGTTGCAGATAAGGTAATGACAATGACACCTGTGTGCACAGTGGCTTCATAATATAAAAATGACCGAATCACTGGGCATCCATGCCTTAGCATGAATTACAACTATTGTACATATTGTTTCCCAGCTATTTAAGCAGCCATTGTCTGCTATTTGTGTGAAAATCAGATCAGATACTTGCATTCCTTACCTTTATATTGTCAAAGTTCGTTACTCTCTCTGTAAGTACGTTTACGGATATCAGAGTCAGCTGCAAACCGACAACCAGTTCTCAGCTAAAATGACATCATTCATCGTCTTTTTTTGGAATGGTCTCATTTTTCATTTTTGTCTCATTCAGCTGCCGAGCCAACAAAAACACCTCAGACATCCGAACATGCTTAAACTTTAAGGCATCAACAAACAGAAACTGGTCCCTGCTGACGAACGCACGTAATTAACATCGGCTAGCAAAAATTGAAGGCGATGAAATGTCCACTGTGATGAATTACCAAAGCCATGCAAGCTTCACGTCTCTGCCAGTTGACTTTCCCAGCTTTCTGGAATAAAGAGCAGCCGATTGCTGAAGGTGGGAAATTATACTGCTGGTGTACGATATACTTCAGGACAACAGTTTGTTCATTGATCGCTGTGCATTGCAAAGTCACCAAAAACGTTCTTTATTAAAGCCCACTTTTGGCTACCGAGTGCAGCCAGGCAGACCAGAAAAACATACGGACAGACTCTAAAACAGGGATGGCTCCATCTGCAGTTAACACACACACACACACACACACACACACACACTATAAACTGTCCTTTGTGTAACACTATGAGTCAATGACATCTTTTACAAGTGGGAACAGACAGGACTCAAGAGACATCAGACGACAACGCCACACATATGGAACCTCTGATCCACTGTACGGTGTCGAATAGGCTTAATCATGAACACATACATACAGCCGCTTGTAGACACACAGACACACGCAAAGAGCGAGTTATTTAAGCTGTAAATGAATTGATGATGTGTGAAAGGGGACACTGGAGCCACTGGTCCCGCTGTCTGGCAACAAAAGAACTTTGAACAGCACCACAAAAGAGGGTGTGCGTTGCCATACAAGAGGCGAGGGCATGCAGGGGGGTAGTGTAGATGCATGTGCTTGTATACTGTATGTGCATGGGGCACTATACGTAAGATGGATAGGAACCATAGGCTGAGGCACTAGTGTTACTCAGCCTTACACGGAGAGCAATAATGTCACTGGAGAACATTCGCAATCATTTTCCAACCAGCAACACATGTCTACTGTCTGTATTCATGAAGGATAAATGTTGCCGAGTGGAAACACGAAGGATGGAACAGGCGAGTAAACTGATTTAGGTGGCGCTTACATTTTGCCTGGGTGATCGTGTCAGCGATGTTGGCCCGGATGTAATGCAGACTGTAGTCAGGAAGGACCAGAGCCAGGCTGAGAGAAGACACACACACACACACAGAAAAACACAACATATCACAACAATATGTATTTTTATTATTACTTCTATATATAGTATCATCTCATCGTTTTTTGCAACTATTTTGCATTGATTTTTGTAAATCTCTATTTCTGTTTCACTGCAACGCTGACTCAAGCGAGCCTTTCATTGTCGGAGGCGATAACTTCACGAACCTTGCTCAACCAACCGATTCACATGTCACAACATCACCATGACAACATTGCATGATCCGCTCTTTGTTTTGGGAAGTAAATCATCACAGCATATCTTTCAGTAAGTTCTGCGAAGCATTTTTGAACAGAAGGCTGGATTTCCGCCCCTCATGTCTTCCCGAGATCACTCCGAAGTGTGCCTGGACATTGTCCTGAACTTAAGACCGCAGTCTGGCTTAAAGAGAACAACATGGGTTTTGTGCAATTACGGCGCACATTCTGCAAACTGTGTCTGGAGTTCCTCTATTTGTCGTCTGAAGTTTGGTAAACAGTACTTAACGCATGCATCGGATTTACCACTTGATACTTAACGTATGATATTTACCTGTAGTCCGTTCCCTTCACTGGCGCAAAGGTGTACGTCCTCTGACCCATGTCAATGTAGCGCTTTGAGAGCAACAGTTTGGTCAGTACACATTACAGTTCCTCAGCAAAGTGTGAATAACTGTCATGGACTCCAACGTTGTTTCAGAATAAAATTACCTCATCTTGGGATTTCACCAATCCAGGTATTGTGTAATTCCCTGTTAGACCGTCGATCATTCTTTTTCTCATCTGTTGACCAAATAACCAAACGCAAATCAATTTGAACCAATTTGAAAAAAAAAGAAAGAATTTCCACATTCAGAAATGATTGTTTCGTTCTTTCAGATATGAGCTCATGGAATCATAAGACTTGGAGTTATGTATTTTCCAAACCTCCACTTTGATCGCATTCTCCAGCTCTGCATCCAGGAAGTCCAGCGTTACAGGTTCATGAAACTTGGCGGTCTACATGGAAATGCAAGTAATTACTCGAATTTATAAATCAGTGGGCTTTGACCTTAAAAGGGAGAACAATTAAGCAGTAAACATCGGTTATTCATATCGTCTCCAAAACAGATTCTGATAATTACATTTTTGTAACAGGGAACCAATCATGGAGAAGCGTAAATATTGACGCGGCCTTTTGAAAGTTGTAAACATCTGTGACCAATGTGTGCATGCGTGATTTACAAGAAGAAGCCTACGTCTGAAAAGTCAACGAGAAACATCTTGCTGTGTCTCAACAAACATCATTCTGGACCCACGTGGACGGGACAGCTTAGAAAAAGAACTGAAAGCTCCGCCAAGTAACACAAACAAAACCCAGTGCGGTAACTCAGGCCACCATTGTATCTGTGCTGTGTCATTTTAATGCTAAAATCATATTTAAAAAGGTACATTCTGCAAAATGCAACTGTGGGTTGGTAATAGGAATGGGAATTCCTCGTGGGCCGCAAAAGACAAGAATCTTGATGTATTCTCAGTCTTGGCTGTCACGGATGTCATGTTTAACTTGCCACTTTGACCAATACTAATGTGCAACTAATGGGTTTTTAGCAAAGCCACCAGACAGGACTGTGTCTGGAAAAACAAATGGTCTGGTTGCTCTGAATTATCGTCGAGTGATTTGTCTTACCATTGGCTGGAGGTTAGGATGGAGCAGCACATATCCATTGGGGTCAATGGCAAAGTAGTAGCCATTTGGTCCAAACTACAGGAAAAAGGGAAATATACAGAGAAAGGAATGATGGAGGAACCCAGGTACCAATCGACTGTGTAAACAGGCTGGTTTCTCCAAGTGTTTATTGATGTAGTGTGTGCTTTTACTGTAAACCGAGGAGTCAGTCTCTTGATGTCTTCCAGGGAGACGTCAATAGCCATAACCCCCAAGATGAGCTGGTTTTGAGATTTCTGAAAGGGAACCATAGAGAAAACAAAGCAGAGGATAGAGGTAGAACGAGTCACTGTTCGACCCACTTAGGAGTCCTGTTGTTCTTTCTGGATGAGTCAAGTCCCCCTGCGCACTCTGAATGATTTCACGGAAATGGGGGTGCAATAGAAATCTGGACAGCCTCATTCCCAAAAGCTTTACATGCCGCCATGAGTCACTGACAAGGCATTTCCAGCCTTCGTCTTCAGCCATAGCGGAGGTAACCCCCGAGTCCTCCGAGGTAGACATGTAGCCGCATCTTGAAGCACTTAGCTACCGGATCATTTGTCTCTCTGATCCGCAGGTTTGATCTCTTTTTGATTTTTTTTTTTGCTTCATGGCATGCTAGAAGGTCTTCCTGTGGAGGCACGTAGGAGAGCTCTGAGGGACCTCGGCGTCAACAAAGGATATAAGGAAGAGCCACAAGACAGAGGAGGATGAAAGCCAAGGATGAGACGACGATCGAGTAGTATTCATGTTGTGTGTTTGCTTATTTTTTTTTTTTTTGTCTGGTAAATATTATAGCGTGTCACAAAAACTGCAGACTTAAATTCTCCCAAGAGGTCAAAGTGTCAGATGTACAGTAAATGTAAGATTCAATTGAGTGAGTGATTAAAGAAACACTCTGGAAATTAGCATGTTCAACATAAAAGAATGAAAGAACTTACAATAAATGTGTGTGTAAAATAAATTGGTTCATTTGAATCCACATAAATTGAGCAACATGAGAATCTAAAAGTCTTTTGTTTACCTTTGAGCCTGTGTTGGTCTTGTTGAAGACGGGCAGAGTGCCAGTGATCACCAGGCCAAGCTCCTGGAAGACACACAACATATTGAACAGTTATTAGCAATGCAGGTCAATCAGTCACACTCATGATATAAATTCACAGCATCCTGTGTGTTTCAATTCTTAAATGATTCCTCTGATTAATAAAAAAAAAAACCATGAAGCAGCTGCAGCCAGAAAATGAGCCGTTTACCGTTACAAAAGGCAGAGACACTTCTGATGCCGGGCCGGGTCAACGCAGTCACAAGCGTCGACAGCTTCTTATCAGGAGAACGAATGACAACAAGCACCCAAACCATTTGGCTCAGTTTACCAGACCGCTTTCTTATCTCCGCTGTCGCCTAAAAGTGCATCTTGACAGAAGCTTAAGCACCGCAAAAAAAACTTGTGGATGCAGCATTTCTGATTAAAAAGAATGTCCTTTCACAAACACTGCTTGAAAACAGAGTTGAAGTTGAGTTTACCGGGATGACAAACAGAAAATGTCTTTATCTGACAGAAAACAGATTTTTTTTTTTCTCATTCTTGCAGAGACGACCAATTTCTTTTTCCCTACGAAGTGTGTTCTGTATTTACATGAAACGTTTGTCTGTTATTACACGCGACGCACCAGAGCATCCAGGTACACGTTGGTCCACTGAACCTGCTTGGCCCTTCTGTCAGCCTTCACCATAGGCCTGCCCAAAACATCCAGGTATTCCTGCAAAGAAGAACGAGAGGCCGGCATCAGTTTTATTCTAATTGAATCACATGCACACCGGTCATTCCACCACAAGAGGGCACAATACACAACTGGTAAAGTCTGCCAGGGAGAGGGCTGGAGCGACGGACGAGTAAAGTAGCAACCATTCATGGACAAATAAGAGTAATTACGGTCGTGTCGTAATTTGAGTTTACCTGAGTGTTGATCCTGATGGCACCTATAGATGGGATCTCATAATAGTACCCTGAGACAAAGATAAAAGCGTATTATTCATTGTGAGACTCCATTTAGATGGCATTACCCCATCAAATAGCTCAAATGGCCGAATAAGTGGAGCACAACAACACAGTTTCTTCAGGTTGACGAAACAAAAGTGTGTCTCTTTATGTTCTTTTCTTCATCCTGCTGAAGAATACGCGTCGGATATGCGACGTATGTCTGATGCAAACGTCGTACCTTTATTAGCGCAGGCCATCCACTGTATTGGTCCTTTGTCGTAGTTGTGCTGACCGACTGAAAATGTAAAGATGCGCACCTGTGAGGAGACGAAGAGGAACAAAAAGATGAACACGGAGCAAAGCAACGACTGCTGTAGTCTACTCTCTCAACATCTTGCGTTCACGGACCGCTTGCTTGGGGTTGTACTTTACAAAGATCTCCTCCGCCCTCTCTTCTCCTCCGTCAGTGAAGAGCATGATAATCTTGTTACAGTTGGCCCGTGACACATTCGTCTAGGGGACACAAAGTTTGCGTTGAACTGAGGGAAACAACAGAGCAACACATTCTTATTGCTGTTCGGCACAGATTGAAGAAGCGGCTGCAAAAATAATTCAAGGCTCTTGTCATGCCTATTCATGTGGTTGCAGAAGACGGCAAGGGAAACACGAGCTCTTCTACAAACATCTGCAATGGCCGGAAAAAACCACAAGAGTACGCCATATACTCACTCTTAAGTCAGGACACTGGGATTGAGTTGTCAGTGAGTCCTTTGTTCCGGCATTATTTTCATCATTGAATGAAAATCATGAATTAAATTGACACAACTTATATCAGACTGTCAAGTAGATTTCACAGGGTTTCATCAAGCCTCCGGGCTGGTCTGCACATTCCAAGAGCCATTGTCGGGTAGGATAATCAAACAGCTTGACAGCACCGTCCTGAACATTACGACTACACAGAAGACTCCTACGCCCTTATGTTCTTCAGATACCACACAGATATTCCACCACGCACGCCCACGCTGACACTTTACCTGCGCGAGCTGCTCAAAGGCCAGCTCGAAGCCGCCTCTGTAGTTGGTGATACCCTTGGCTGTGATGTTCTGCACAGCGTCTTTCAGCATCCTCTTGTTGCGGACGTTGGCCTGCACCAGGTTCTGAAAGCACGCCGCGTACGTGGCCTTGTCATTGAACTGGAGGGAAGAGGGAAGGAGGGATGATGGGAAGTGGAGGGAAGGCACTTGCACATATTTGCTGTTAAATATGCGGCCTGTCGTCTCTCTGTCACGGAGTCGTGCGGTGTCCCCTAAACATATTGGCTTGGCTTAAGACAAGGTATTTTAAGACAGAGATTAAATCGATTCCATTTTACATCAAATAAATAACATCATTATTGGCAAAATGTTATAACTTTAATGACTTTTAACTTCTTGGCTTTGCTGAAAATGTGTCATGTGTGAAATGAAATCAGCCTTCATCAAAAATCTGCACAGACCGAAGGGAGCTATAGGAGCAGAAGGAAGGATTGGCAGGAGAGCAGGTAGGGATGTGAAAACAGTGGCATAAGGAGGTAAAAAAAACAAAACAAAGAGCTTGATTATGGAGGGATTATGCCAGAGACAGACATTACTCTGACTGCTTACATTACAATCATACAGCTCTACATGTAAAGCAGATTAATATTGGTGAATAGTTAATGTGGAGGCACAGACGGAACCCTATCAATCCATGCTCACACACACACACACACACACACACACACACACACACACACACACACACACACACACACACACACACACACACACACACACACACACACACACACACACACACACACACACACACAGGCTATGGAAGACTGGGACATGGCTCATTAATACCCAACATCTGTTTTAGCCTAGACTGCAGCTTTGCAATCATGATCATGTGGAAAAACAAACACACACTCTCAAACAAGTGCACGCGCACAAACACGAGGTCCAAGTGGAATTCTATTACATAAAAAAGATGTTGCAAAAACGAAGAGAACAAGGACCATAACAGCCAGGATTGCACAAGCGAAGGACAAACTTTCGCCATCAGCATCTCTTTGCCGTTTTTCTTTTATTCACATGGGGTTACGTTTGCAGAACGCCGAAGGATGCTGCAGCTCACAATGACTGTTTCCACCAATTCAATGCTGCTATTCATGTTGGAAGTCTGCTGCCAAGACATTTGTCCTTGAAAAAGATTCACGCCCACACACACACACACACAACAATATGAAGCGGTGTGCGTTCGAACTTATAGAAGACATCTTAGAATAATACAAGCTGAGTAGAACAGCATACTGTAGGAGGGCACGTTCTTCATATACGTTTGTGTCTGTAAAAAAATTAAGTATCACAGGTTTCGGTAGGTTTTAACGATTGTGTTACAGAATTATCTTCACTGTCTCTGGTTGAAGAGTTGTGTGTGAGTGAGACACCTCGGAGGAGTCACAGCACATCGTACTGTTGCAAAAGGAAGCATAATGATAGATACTGTGTATGTTCACTCTGAGGACACACTTTTGCTTCATCCAGAAATACATGAATACATTTACAACGCTACTCTATTATGAAAGGTTGTAACAGATTGTAGCCTACCTTCACAAAAATCTTCAAAAGGCTTATGAAGGTCTACGAACTGAGCTGGATGCCTTCAATATACTTATGACACTGCTGCCTTATTTAATTAACATCAAAAGCCCTTTCACTTTGCTGATTGGAAATTTCCAAACAAAACATAAACCATTGCTTTATTAAGGGAAGTGAAGGAAAATGTAATCAATGGTTTATTTGGAAAGCAAACTATGAAAATCATTGATTTCCCTCTCACATTAGAGGGACAAAGAGGAGACAAATAAGGATTAAGAAGGAGATTTTAGATAGAGGGCAGGCACATCAACGCACATGATGTATGCAAGTGACTGGAGCGAGGTATTTTTAAATGTGCATCTTTAGTAACTTTATAACTTTGGAAAAAAGAGCAAAGTGGGCATAAATAGGGGGAGGGTTGAGGATCCATTAAGTGAAGGACACCAGTTTCATAGTTGCTTGGCAACAATATCTAAATGTTGTTTATTGTCGAACAATTGTTAAATGTTACGCACCTCCCGTCATGTCAAATTCCTTGTATGTTCAACATACAATGGCAATAAACGGTTTCTGATTCTGATATAAAGGGGTCGATTTTAATCGATTTTTTTATCGATTTAAAAAAAATAAAATGAAAAAATCAAGTATTTTAGTCCTGCAAATCATTCCCAGTGTGACTGCCCATAGAACATATATGCACACGCACAGATTCTTTGAGTCAGTCAGGTCGCTGCCATGTTTAAACCAATGACTCAAACCAAACAACTGAGCCACAATGTCCACATTAACATTTAGCAATGTGTGCACCTGGAAATTCAACACACGCACAGAATCATAAGCACTTCATGGACAGGATTTTGTTTCTAAATTAAATATTAGTATGAGCCACGTTTATTTCCACTGGAGAAGAAATTAGCTGCGGGACTGTACTCACATAGACCACGTTCACGTAGTCATCGTCGGAGAGGGTCTCCAGCATCTTGCTGACCGACGTGCGGATGAGTTTGAGGGTGAGACCCGAAACGCTGCCGCTCCTGCAGTTTGGCACAAAGACGTTTTGGTTTTACAAAATAAATCAATGTCATTTATCACATTTGTATGCATATATACCTAAAAAAAAAACATGTCTGCGCTCCTTTGTTTTCTTATGCCACCTCAGTCAAAGAAGAAAATGTGTATCGATGTGAAACTAAACCTGAAGTTTGTCTGTCAACTTGTCTTTTTGATATTCTGTGTACAAGACAAACTGGACCTTTTGCCTGATCAGTGGGTCTCTAAAACATGATCACGTCTTTGCTCGTCTAAACCTTTTAAGGCATAAATCACTCATCACAGGAAGAAACAACTGGACTGTAAATGAGGAAGTCGCACGATACACTGACTGCTCTTCGTTGGTCAGTGTCGCATGCGGAGGCAGCCGTGAGCACAGCGCAGTCAGAGAGTTAGCGTCAGGGCCTCCTGGCGCACAAAATCAAATAATAATCAGACTGGAATGAATCATGAGGTCGTCACTCACGCATCCACCAGGATCAGCATGTCCTTGGGTGACGCTGCCCCCTGAATGTACCTGGTGAGTAATAACAGACACACACACACACGAAGATCGTGAATACTGAGCTCACATAGGGAATCATTATAATTCAGAAAGTATTTTTAAAACCGTTTTTTAAGGAGATAATAGAGCATTGATGGCTTCCAGTCAGATTTGAATCATTTTTAGGAGACTAACGAAGCGTTCGTATCTTTGATCTAAAGTGGATGAACCATCATAGTGCTCTGATGCGTTGGTTTGAGTGGGGTTTGGATTTGATTGTTTTAAACTCTGTGCGTTTACCGATGCCCTTATGTGTAATCAGTTTATGCAACATGGAAGAGGAGTTTCGGCTAATGAGTGTGTAATATGACAATTCGATTTACACAGGTAGAGTGAATGAGCCACGTGTCTGCCCTTGACACACACTAGAGGAACGACTGACGAGGAGATGATTAGAGAGACGGAAACAAAACTGCACTTTCCATAATGAGCGTCTACACTCACCACGGCCGCCTGCGGACATCATAGAGGTCGATCTTATTGGCTAAATTGCTTGAGTTGACCCAAGGGGATGCTGTGATTTGGCAGAAGGATGAAATGGGGAAAGGAAGGTTTACTGCACATTAAGATTGGGTTTAAGTATACTTGAAGATGTCAAGTTAGTGGCTTAAAACATGTCTTACATCTATCAGCTTAAATATTGTCTTAATATATTTTACATTAAAAGAATACTTGGACTTTTTGAGGGATCTACTTTATTTGCTTTCTTACTGGTGAGAAGATTGACACTGCTTTGATTGCTGTGTATGCAAACCGTGCCAGGAGGCTATTAGCTTAGCATGAATACTGGAAGCAGGGGGAAGCTAGCCTGACTCCAAAGTTCAATAATTGTTGGATCTCCTTTGTTTAGTTGGTCCAAAATCAAAAGACTTTGAACTTTGGACAGAGCCAGACTTGGCATTCCCGCCATGCATTCAGTCCTTGTGCTAAGCTAAGCTATACAATCATGATTTTCCCCCAAAAAAGTCAAACTATTCCTTAAATGCAATCTTTGAGCTATAGAGGACAATTCAAAATTCATTTGAAAACAGAACTTTATGAGAGATGCTCAAAGTAATTCGTGACTTGTATGCCTTTTTCTCAGCCAGTCAGCAGCACATCTTTGTCCGTGACTATAGGACGGCCAGTGGTGGTTGGAGTAACCCCATTGGCTACTGAGCGGCTCACCTGGGAAGTATCGAGCCAATCCGCTGGCCGAGCCAAACACCTGCCAGAGGATTGAGGGATCTTCCTCTTTGTTTTTCCGGAAAACATCCTCCAAGGCCTCTGTCCAATTTAGCTCATTCAAAATGATGGTTGCTGGAACACACACACGCACACACACACATACATTCCTACATTACCAACAGTGGACAGTCATGCTTCTCTGTATTCTGTTTCCGGTCAACAAACAAAAATGGAAAAGGACATACAAACGCACACATAAAGATGAAGTGAGTCATATTTGTAAAGAAGTACAAAATCATAGAAATCACTCAAGCACAAAATGTCAAGGCTTTTCAAAAAACATTTATTTTGAAAAACTATTCAAAACACACACACATCAGTATTAGGCTACTGACATTGACGGCTGAGTAGAAGCCTCCTCACAGATATTGAAACTGACATCAATCTGCTATGATGAGATATTTCCATTTCTTTGACTTTTCTTTGCTCTCAAAACACACACCAATATCTACAGCAGTGCAAAGTGAGCAAAGGAGAGGAGAGAGGGAGGCAACAACAAAATGATTCTATTCGATTTTTCTGGAACAAAACAAAAATCATCTTCCGCGTACTCGGGAAGGGGGGGGGGGGGGACAGACATACAGTAAACGATTTATTTACCTGTTTGTCTGCAGGAACTCTTACTGGCTTTAATGCTCCAACAATCTAGTGCGATCAAAAGAGGCAGCGGTCTGCCTGGCTGGGAGAGTGGGCTGCATGTCAAATTGATGCTGTGCATGACTCATACTGTGTGTGTGTGTGTGAGCAACTGGATTAAAGAAAAAATTAAAACACAAAAAAAAGACATCAGGACGAGACAGGGGACAGCTGGGAGGTAAGAGATTTTTCAGAGGGAGACTCATACGGGACAGACAACTCGAAGCTATGTGGTTAAAAGTGAGTTATGGCGAGTTAGTGTGACGCTCCTGTACTCTTAACTCGGTTAGAGAATTATATTTACAATTCAGCAGGAAGAGGCGCAGTGTACAGTGGCTACTCGTTTCTTTGGCTAAAAGCCACCAAGAAAAACTCAGTGTACTCTTTTAACTCAGTAAATAAGCAATGCCCAGCCTAGAAAAATATTTTTTTCTCTGTCACCCTCCCACTTCTCCCTCGTCCTGTGGCTCTCACGCTCCCTCTGCCTCCTCACTCCTCCCCCCCTCCTTTTAAAGGCTCTATTTCCATGCTACGTGAAATAAAGACAGAGTTTAGTCCTAGCCTTAAATTGCTTCCTGCGGTATTGTAGAGCAAAGCGTATCCAAGTGATGAGTGGCGATATTTTGTTCAGGCCTCAACCCTCGTCTCCCAGAGGATGGCCTTTAATGGATTAGTGGCATGACCCCCCCCCCCCCCCCCCCACCCCCTCCGGGATGGGCAGGTCAGGCATCACTGATGAGCCCTCAGCATCAATATCAAAGGCGTGGCAAAGCAGTGTCCTCTGATCTCAGCCAAACACTGGAACAAATCACATTTTCAGTGCAAAGAGATCCATCTCTGTGGCAATGCGTTTGTTGCTTGCTCGAGGTCGCCATGATGAAAAGAAATGAGAAGTGCGGTCAGCTCTGGTTGTCAGGAGTGGCGTCATGGCCTGAGGGACACTCGGGGGATCGGGCGCATGCGTTTGTGTGTCTGTATACGCATTTATATTACCAATGCCGAGATTGAATTTCAGTATAAGCGTTTTTTTCTTCAGGGTTGGAATAAAACGAAGCAATAAACATTTTGCAATGATTTATTTTTCATGTTCCACAAATGCATATTCTGCATCAAGATTCTGTTTTCACTCTGGTGAAATCAGAGGAATGACACCGTAATGAGTGAATCGATGCCCAGCCATGGCAGCTTCTTAAATTTAACGATTCAAATATCACTTGAAGAGGTGAAATTTGATGATTCATGGGGCGAAAAGACGAGGGAACTAAATGTGGAAACAAAGACTCTGAATATTCCCCGTGAGGCATGTAGATGCTTTCAGAAACAAATCAAACAGGATTCTGGCAGTAACGATGCGGGCGACGACGGTTGGAGGAGGTGAGGAGGGAGCGCTGCGTGGTGCCATGCCCTGTCATCAGCTAGCTGGTGGCTGAAACTGCCTATGCATTTAAAAGTAATTACTTGGTGGAGGCTGAAGTGATGAGAACCTGTAATCACAGTATCATAAGGGGCCCTGTACTCGATGATACTTGGACAATTACTACTCGGCAGGAACAGTAAACTCTGGAGGTGAGAGGAAGAGTGAGGTGACTTCAGCTGAGCTGTGGTTCTACTGGACACCACAATTTACACCACACTGTTTTACTGGCATATGTTTTGGGAAAGTCCTGATTTTAGGTCTAGTAAAATAGACTAAACAAACAAATTTGAAATAACTGGAATCACTGAACGCAAAGCACTATGATGTTGAGGTTTAGATTCAATCCAGCACAGGATCGTTCGTTAGAGTTAAATATGACGAAAAAGAGGGAAAAGGGCAAAAAAATCAATTCCAGTGATGTAAATACAAGTGTGTGTTCAAATGAATGGGGACGTGTGGAGAATGTCTGACACATCGGTAATCATTTGGTGATGCCACATGGCGTAAAGGCTTGAGTGTAGTTATCATGAGTATGTGTGAAAGCCACCCAAGGCCATATGAAGATGTAGAGACACACTCATAGCGGCCATGGCCAAGGGGGAGATATGACACCAGCACACACACACACACACACACACACACACACACTAGGGGTGTAACGATACGTGTATTCGTATTGAACCGTTCGGTACGAGGCTCACGGTTCGGTACGCATGACGAACCGAATACGTTTGAATAAAAAAAAATACTAATAATAATTAATTCAACAATACAGAATGTGACATGACACAGTGTGTACGACAGTCTCTTTCACGACTGTCGTACAAAGTTTGATGGATAGGTAGGATAGGAGTGGAATCCCAATCAGCCCATGAGAACATCCTGGGAGGGCATCCAACCTGTCGCAAGGACACAGGTAGACATAATGACAGTGAGAGGGGGGGGGGGGGGGCAGAGAGGAAGGAAGGAAGGATGGATGAGGAGCCAAAGATTGAGATGAAGGCGATGCGGGGGAGACAGTAGCACATTTGTCTCTGCACAACCTCCTATTAATATGCTTAATAAAGTGGCGCAAGGGATGAGAGGAGGGTGGTGTGAAGGGGTTGTCAAGGGATAAGGATGGCAAGGAAGAAGAGAGAAAGACGGCGAGGAGGAATAAAAAAAATAAAAAAAAGCAAACATGACAATATAAGTAAGGCAGAAGAAAAAACAAACCAAGGGAATGGGACAAAGAGGAAGAGGGAAGAATGAAACAAGGTGAAGGTTGCAGAGAAAGTGCACCTCAATCAAAGAAGAGCTCGAGGATGACACGTCTCTCCTTCAGCATCAGTAAAAGCCACAAGGACGCAGCCCTGTCTAGACAAAGTCCCTAATTAAGTTACCAGTCGTTCCTCCACACAACAGGATAGAAAAGCAGGGCGTGTCCAAGTATGTTTGTCTCCTTCTACGCACACACACACACTCACGGATACACATTGCCATGGCAACGCCGACAGTGCTGACCATCCGGAGTGGCATCAATGTGGAAGCCCGTCCTTGGAGATGGAGAGAGTGAGAGTGAGAGAGTGAGAGAGTGAGAGTGAGAGTGAGAGTGATGTAACTACAGCTCCACCCAGACCCCACCCTCCACCACCTACCTGGGAGAGATCAAACAGACACCACACACCCTATAAGCCAGAGCACTGCAGTAGAGGACAGTTCAGTTGTGTAGTATTAAATGGTCAGTCAATCAAAGTTAGAAAAAAAAATAAAATTGTCAATGGATTTCTTCCAACTGCCCAATTCAATTGATATTTTATTTGTGGTTCTCAACACACAAATCAACATTGTTATTGAGAGTGTATATGTACTCAACCAAAACAATCTGCATGGCTAGAAACCACTAAAGGTAAATGTAATAGAAATCTGAAAGAAATGTTATAAGGGGATCTGTTGCAAACACATGCAGAACATTTTAATGTACCAATCCAGTCGTGGCTTTTAAACTTCACATCAACTGTTGAACGAATTTCAGTGCATGACAGAGGTTGGGGGACCACGTAACTAACAAATTGTGTACATTTTGACACCCATCCAATGAGATCTTGCAAAGGAAAGCCTTAAACAAAGCATGCACGCCATGGAGCAAAAGACACAAGACGAAGAAAGGAAGGAAGGCAGGAAGGAGAGATAGAAAGAGGCTCCATTCAATTATAGAAAGAGAGTAAAAGACTAATAAATCACACTGGGAACATACCCCTACTCCAACACCCAAAGCCACCCTAACCACCAAAAACGTCTGCAGTCAGAGGCCTGTCACTCTGCACACTTATAGTCCAACTTACGTGACTCGCTGTGTAAGGACATTAGAATCATGTGACCGAGTTCCATGCATTTAGCAAACCCAGTGTGACGTCGTTACTGAAATTGATATTGAATGCTCAATCAATGCCACGGAGGCTATTAGCTCATGTCTGGGTATAAAGGAACCGTTTAACCGTTTGATGCCTGCTGCATCTGCGTGTTGCTAAATCTTTTGTGCAACTGTGAAATGATGTAAGTTTAGTTTATGAAGTGACATATAAAGCAGCTTCAGGGACCAATGATGTAGTGTTGCTATACTACATCAGATCACACGTCAATTCTCATTAAACGTTTTATCCATCATAATGGATAAAACTCCAATTATTCGGATCCTGATGACTATTTTGTCTAAGGCTGGCAAAAAGGAGGCATCGGATCGGATATTAGTTTTGCAGGTTTTGTCAATCCATGTTTTTACATATTTCTCTCGTTAAGTGAAGATTTTGATTTATTGGTGGCAGCAGATGAAAAGTCAGGGACTCACTAAAGCTGTTATGGTTGATCCTCTGGGCACCATGGATATCTGCACCAAATGCCATGGCAGTATTAAATATTTCACTTTAAAAAAAAGAAGCTTCAACGGTGGCGTGAAGAGATAAAGTGAGGGAATCACCAAAGTCATTCTGATGAATCTACTGGGGACCATGAATATCTGGAGAGATTTTCATTGCAATCCTTGAGTCTGGACCAAAGCAGCAGACCGACCAACAGACCGACAATGCCATCCTCGTAGCCAAGCCGCAAATATGGCTGACATTTAAAAATGAAACTATGCAGAGCACGATGTTTATATGATGAAAACAACGACCCTTTCAAGACGCTTTCACGAGACACTTTCGTAAGTTAAGAAAGTGAGAGAAATAGTGACAAAAAAAAGATGCTTCAATGCAAGTGTGTGATAAACATGCCAAAAATAACTGAGATAAACTGAATGCAAGTGCAAAGCACCCACAAAAACACCTCTCGTTGGCCGAGGGAAAACGTTGTTCAACTGTCGAGGTCACGGTTAGCCGTGAACGGGAGGGAAGGGAGCAGCTGGTGACCAGGGTAAAGAGGGGGCGAGAGTGTGCTGGCCGTTGGTTTGTTGGCATCTGAGCTAAATACAGACTAGAATGGCCTCGCCTTGGTGGGGAACGGTCTACACTACAGACAGCGCTGGGGGGGGGGGGGCTGAGCTCTGCATCATGGGAATGTACTGTAGATACTGGACATAGTGATGACAGGGATAAAGAGGGAGAGAGGTGTGAGGTGGTGGTTGCTATGTATTACCATTTTTTTTAAAGAAGGATGTGTGGACAATATGAGAAATATAATGCAACTTACAGCCTTCGTATATATCCGTAGGGATGTGGACGGCGGTGGTGTTGTACGAGACGAGTCGTTTGAAGTCGGGGTCTATCTCGAAATCATCTGGAAGATATCGGTTCTTCCTTCCCTTTCCGTCCTCTGTCTGATTAAGCTGCACAAAAGGGGGGAAAAAAAACAACAGAACGTGGCGTTTCAGTACCATCCTGTAAAGGATTATATGGCTTAAGAGGGGTCTGTGTATGTGTGTGCACCCTCGGTTTGTAAACATTCTGTTTATGCAGTTTCGTGTTACTGTGAATGACAAGGTGTCAATGTTAGTATTCACTGAAATGTCACTACTGACAGATAAGTATTGAGAAACTGAAAAGTTGTAGGCAGTGAAACATAAACCCAGGCATCCAGAGAGAAAGAGAGCGAGGGGAGAGGGGTTGTCAGACATTAGTGTGCTGCGGGTGTGTGGTTCTTTCCCACTGGGATAGTGGAGGGGGAATTAGATGCTGATCCCTGTTCATGAGAGCAGACACGTCTGAGGCCGGGGGAGGCATTCAATGTCTCACGCATACTCATGTGGTTCTGAGTGTGGGGCCCAAAACATGTACTGGTCCTTATGGATAAAAAAATATAATCAGATTAAACATGCATGCATGCATACCAGAGTTTATTACGGATGTAACATCAGTAATTCCTACATACAGTGACTTCTTTTCACAGATTCTTGCAGGCCATCAATACAATCTGCTATCAATTTTGTTGCCATGCTCTCAGGAGGGCTGGATACGGGTTGCTGGCGGTGTTTTATTTGATCATTTGCATCTCTAATTACACTGAGAGAATTTAAAAGTCGTGGGATCAAGTTGAACTCACGTCATCTTTGGCGTTGTAGTAAACGATTTTGTCAATCTGTGAAGAAATTGAAAGACACACAAGAAAAGATGAGCAATGAATCACAATATACACTTTGATTAATGACTTAAATCCAGGCTGAAAAACAGCATTTTACTGTCCTCTCCGACGGACAGTTTGAATGTTTTACCTCTGTAAACCTCAAACAACATAGGTGGTTACTAGTGTGGTTGGGCTAGTCGGTCCCGTCGTGTCATTACTGCCAAGATGGCGACAGCCGGAGTCACCCACTTTGAGCCTCGCAATGGCACCCATAGGTGACGTCATGGTGACCATGTCTATATTTTCTACAGGATGGTTGCACAGGTAACCACACCCAACAGTGAAGTCACAGTGTACGGGAAGTGTACGCTGGAGGACACTTCTACATCGCTGCTGCAAGGTGAGAAGCAAAAACAAGCTTTCTAGCCGCGAGTAATTTGCTCTTTAAAATCTCAACAACTAAGTGTACAAGTCTCCAAATTAGTGCCAAAATGTATCCTCCCTGATCGGAAGTTGTGGGTGTGATGTGTACTGCCAAATTCAGAGCGTGTGTGATCTGTATTCTGTCTGAACAAGGAGACGCTTGTGAACGTCTTGCGATCAGACCTCTGCCAGGTGGAACTGCAGCGCATGCACTCACTGAAAAGGTGCTTTTCAAACAATATTGCGTCAATGGAGTCGTAAAAGACAACCTTCTTTTCCTCGAACAAAAGTCAATGCGAATTGTAACGTATCACATTTAACGATCTGCAATTTTGTTTTCGACATTGCCACCTCCAAACCCGCTGTTACATAAAATTAGATCAAAATGCAAGAACCACAAGAACTGATGCAGAGACAGAATTAAACACAATGTAATCAAATTGACCCGTTTAGAGGAGCTGGATACAGCTTGTATTTGAACGACAACTGTAAATAGGGCCAACGTCATCACATTACTGAACGGACACACACCAGTCACAGCTTCTAAGTGTTTAACGTCAGCAGGGAGAGGTGCCCAGTGGTATTGGCCCAGTTATCAAAAGGTGACAGAAAACAGACGCATGCGCATGAACACACACACACACACACACACACACACGCTCCACTTGCTATTTCAAACACTCCTGATTCCGTATGATACAAATCTATACATTGTGTAGGCCTACTTTGTGTGTCAAACTGTGGTTGTTATATTTCAAGTAATTTATTCGCTTTATATGTAGTGTTCTAAGTGAAAAGGAAAATTTAATTTTGAAACGTTTCTAGCACGCATTATTGTAATTGACCTTTTCTTTCGAATATGTGTCCAAAATGAGTCAACGCCGAGGTAGATTCAGAATTTTCCATAATGGCGTCGTGGAAGCTTGCATTGCACACCGAATATGTGGCTTCACCTTTTAGAAGATCCCACCGAGGATGCCCGCATCCCGTGTTCAAAGAATTCACTGGAATATATTGGCCAGCATTAAAAATAAGGCAGCCTGAGTGATTTGCAAAAAACAAACGAACGAGCACAGCGTCCAAAAGGCTGATGTAGAAAGTAGACAAAAAGACACACATGCCCTGTGTTCAATGAAGGCACACAGAGGTTCATTCGGGGCTAAGCTAATTCAGGGACAAAGGGATACCAAACTCAGTGATTGTAATATAGCAGATAAATGAATCAATTTCCTTCCTGTTTTACGCAACACAGCGTGGAAGTTAACAAGCTAAATGGCAAAGTGGAATTTCTTTGAAGTTCTTCCGCCACAGTATTTTCACTCGATATCATTTGTCATATGTTAAATGGCTGCCAAGAGCGTGAGGCTTTTCTCATTGCAATTTGCATCTATTATGAAACGGCCGTATGGCTGAAACACGGCATCGCCGCCAGTGAGCAGCTGAGAGAGCTGCACTGTAATTCCAGGCTGCCATTGTGGAACGGGGGCACTGCATTCACTGGACCAGCAATTGGTAATTAAATGAGTAAATGAATAGCGTGTTCATATTATTTGCTGTACATTTAGCTTTGAATGTATTCTTAATAGTATGATTAATGGACAATATCAGAGAGTGTGCAGCGTCCGTGTGCTCATCACATGCACACCTAGTTTCTGCCTATTATGTGAAACAATGAAATTCAATCTTGTATTAAGTCATAACAGCATTACTGTCATTGTATCATGAGATTTGCCATCCAATTATTACAATCATATTGGCTCATGAAGAACACGTCCCTCCCCCAGCTCCTCTTATGGAGTTCGAGGCGCCGCTTGACCTGTGTCGTAACGCAGCCAGTGTTAACGAACACAGTCGACCGGGCTCCCGCCGCTCACTCACCTCACTGTCGCCCCTCCACTCGTGCTCCATTTGGAACTTTTCTGCTTCCGTTGCCAGCCTCTGAGAGAAGAGAGAGGGAGGAGGAGAGAGTGGGAGGCGAGAGAAAGACAGTATGTTGGCCCATGTTAATTATTCTCGTAAAAAAAAAGCGAAGCTTTAAGGCAACATTACTGTCAACATCATGATCCTGACTTTGGCCCCAACTTACACTCTGTCCAAGGATGACAGTGTTTGCATGAGCTGAGTTAGAGATTTGAAAAGCCATGAGCCGGGCAGCTCAAAAACCATACGCGGCTGAAAATATGAATTATTAAATACCAGAGCATGTGAAGTCATGACATCTAACCCTCATCTAGCAGCTCAAAGAGGGTGCTGCTTCTCCTCTCTGCACCTGTAGGTATGAATTAGGACTAGCTGTGACACAGTGTTGCGCTAAAATTAGAAACCCACATACTCCATCTTTCCCAGATCTGGTCCTAATGACTGGGTTAATGGATTTATAATGGGCCCAGCTTTTAATCTGTACCTTGTCCAGAAATGCACTGCACTATTAATTTCCCCTGGGAAATATAAAACCCGGCTCTTCCTGCTCGTGTGAACGGCACTGCGGGTTTCAAGTCGCGCAGAAGGATCAGAGACGTGATGGGGGCAAAGCAGTGAATTCATTTATGAAATGAGAGGAGGAGGGGGTTGAAAGAATGAATTATTTAATGAATTTGGCGGTGAAATTAAACAAGACAGTCCCAAGGATCAGAGAGGCAGAGCAAAAGTCTGATTGGGAATCTCACACTGGGATATTAGTGGCAGCGTTTGGGAGGCAAGTCAGACCTTACACATGACATCAACTGTACATTTGTCTTCGTTTGCCATTTTGAAATCGCTCATCCAAAAGCAATTCAGATCTTAAACCACTTGATATCATTGTACACCTCACACAAAGACAAAGTATACCCAAGTCACGTGATTAACTCATCAGCAAGACAACAGCCTGTGAGAGAACAGAAAAAAATAAACAGCATCAATCTTCTTGATTGACTTCAAACATCCTGCGTCCATAAAATACACAGACAGACACTTCGACAGAAATGGTGCCGACATTTTTTTTAGCCTCTTGTTCCTGCACTGCTGCTCCTTTCTTTCTTTCTCAAGGTAAACATATTCATAATGATCACTCGCTGTGCCTGTACGCCACGCCGTCCCATCATGCATGCTGGGGCCGGACACTCTTGTGGTCTGAAACACGGTTACCTCGACAGCCTCTCAGTTGTGTCTCGTTTGGGGAGAAGTCTAGCAGCAGCTGTCAGAGACGGTGGGACCTCGCGGCTAGCAAAGGAGCAAATGTCAACGAGAGATATGTGGGCGTGTGGTTAAGGCAGGAAAGCTTCACTGCACTTTACGTGCCAAACATCTCTCGGTGACTAAATGCAGCGGTCACTTCAGGGAAACAAATAATTGTGCATCTGAATTATATTTGCAGCATACATCCTGGAACTTGGTCATCCACCCTTCTATCATGTTCGATTTTTATGTTTGTGAATCTCCATGCATCCACACACAAGAATTTATTTTGTAAGGATTATGGCTCTCGGCAGCTGGTTATGGTGGTCTTTATACTTCACAACACAATGTACAAATACAAGCCTTTGCAGATTTAGTTGCCAGTTGCCAATGGCTCTACAGCTGCCTTGACTTAATGGGAACATACTGTCTGTTTCCAGTCAGGTCATTATTGGCTCAAAGACAGATTGGGGTGTGTGTTTAAATCGAATAAACTTCTAAGCTGATGCTGCGGTCACAACCCGACCGCTGGTTGTTTTCTCTGGAATCACTCCTGCTGTATTCAAGCTCAAAGCATCAGAACATATATTACATTCAATAAGAAGCCAGTAAGTTTTTATGTATTTCTAAAAACAAAAGCAATTTGCAAGGAATTGCCATCATATTCTCGCATTCCTCGCAAGTAGCCTACTATGTGAAGTCTTTATCATTCCCTAAATGTAAATATATAGGTGAAGTCAAATTAAAAGACTGCAGAACTCATACAGACAAGTTGCTCTTCTGACTTGAAATAATGAGTGTAATGAATGAACACGTTTCCAAAGAAACATCATCAGTTTATTAGCTGTATATACCGTATATATGTTAGAGTTCCCAGCATGCATTGTTTGAGTGGTCGTTTTAATTTGCTTTTTAACTGAAAGTAACTTTTTGAGTTTTGGACATCAGTGTTTCAAACGATTTCAGACTTATTTAAAACACCAAATCCAGCAAAATCCTTTGAGTGCCGTTTTTGACATTGCTCCAGACAGGACTTGCCAAAAGCAAAAGTGAACTTGTTGGCTGTTACTTCTTCACTGGCTTCCCGGGCTGTTTTACTTAACTCACACTGGATTAAAGACATTATGTCCTGTATGAATCTGGAGAAAATCCATGATACCACCTAGGAAATCATTAATGAGGATCTCCACAGCAGACCAAGAGGTCATAGAGCCAAAAGTCAGCAGCTGCTGCAGTTCTTTACATTGTTTCAAAGGTTTAATCCCTTTCATGAGCCTTCACATCCCCCATTCACACTGGATGATGTACGACAGCAGCTGGGCAGGTGCAAGCCCAGATAGCGTCCCAGCTCGGGTGCTCAAACTCTGTGCCATGGAGCTCGTTCCCATACAGCGAAATGTGAAGAAGACAGAGGAACTGGGTAATAGCACATCAAACACACCTCACACTGGACTGAAGCCCACTTACATCCGCGGCAAGACAGCTGAGCAGATGAGCATCTTCAAATATCTCGGATTCACCACAGACAACAAACTCAGTTTCGATAACATATCAATGACTTCCATAAACGATCCCGGTGAAGACTTTGTGTTGTCTGTAAACTTAGAGCACTTAAACCTGGAAGTGCCACGTGAACACATGTCAGAATATAAATCAGAGGTACTGCGATGCAACTAAAATCCACAAAATTGTGATTTACTCTAAACTTTGAAAAAAAACAAAAAACTACAGCCCATCAATAGAAAGTGCCGCAAGTAATGAGAATTAATAAGAATGAGAAAATATGGACTTGCTAATGAGCTGGCTTGAAGTGTATGATATCAGCGCGCTGCTATAGAAAGACTAATGAGAGCATAATGCGGAGTTACAGAACAGAATGATGAAGATGATGTATGCCTGGTTCACGCTGTGGAACTCGATGCCGAAGAATAAAGAGTGCGTCTGTGGTTTTAGTTCTTGTGTGGAGAACATGGAAAACTGTGCTGTGTTACAAACAATGAGCCAATGGGGAAAAAAAAGAAGTTTATAAAGCTGCAAGGGGCCGCTTCATAGCGTAAGCCCCATAAATCCACTGTATGCTCAGGCGTAGAACAAGTGTATGTGTGTCTTTTTTTGGAGAAAATTAATCACGTCCACCGTAATGCCTTCAATCTCCTACATGGAGATCCAAATGGAATGATTTTTGCTTCAAAATAATGTTTTCTGAGGAGCTTTTCATATGAAATGCGTCAGTAAAGCGAAATCAAACATGAACCACATTACTGTGTCGGTCAAATTGCAGATTTGTCTTATTTAGATGAGTCTTCATGTCTAAATATAGATATAGAAAGGGAGGGCGAAAAGCAATGAGACATTCGATCGACTGGCTTTCTCCCACACGTGCACAACACACAAATCACCCACAGCTGTTCAAAAGCATCCTTTATGTCTGCAATCAAAGAACGCTGGGTACAACAACATCGGGCTCTGCAACACTTCTAAGTTTGCATCTTGTAAGCAACACACAGAGATGTACTGTGTAAACACGCACGCTTGCTTTTCTGACACACATTCCTGGCAGTCTGATTAGAGCATCAAGTCCTGCCAGGACGGAACACGCACATTTATACAAACACACACACACACACAGACCTGCCATCCCACTGATGTGCAGGGAGGCACGGGAGAGCTGAGGAAACATGAGCATCTGCTGTTGTGACTGGCAGCACTTTAGTCAGATCTATCCTGCTCAGCCTGTAGGGAGTCAGGAGGAGAGTGGTAAGAGAGAAAAGGGGAGCGAGAGATGTACATTTGCACACACACACACACACGCACACACATGCTCAGGCAGACTGGCACAAGAAAGAAAACAACTGCACAGTACAGTAAAGTACATGCAAGTTGACGAGTTAACCCTGCTTACTACACTACAACCCTGGTCTTTTAGACAGGAAACAGTGCTCATCAACATCACAGGAAGTGACTTGTCGGATACTGGTGCTCGTCTCGCTATCCACTACTGTGTGCTGGTTTGACAGCTCATCTCTCCTCCAGCAAACACTCCCAGCTGAGCACGTTCTCTGTGTGCCAGCTGGCTGCAAACAACACTCAATTACAGCTGTACCCAGCTGCAATGTTGACACGGAGGTGCATGCACACACACACACACACACACAACACAGATTTACTGGGTCACCGTGTCTTGAGGTATACCCCTCTTTAATAATCAGAAGATTGTTTGATGATGCCTCCTTTAGTCCCACTAAAGACAGACAGAAATAATGAGCTGAACACATCAAATGTACACTCCCTCTCTGTATGCAAATACTGTCCGATAAGTTTCATGTAGGAAAAAAAGAGATGACAAACACAAAGCGGAGTGTGCGACAGCTGGGCTGACAAAGGCAGCCAGACACAATGCACACTCTTCAGGAAGTGGTGAATAATGAGTCACTGGTGGCTGATATCAGACACACCCACGCCATCTCTATCTCATTGATTCAACAATTTCTGCACCATTACAGATATCAAATATTAATAGTTTTTGGAGACAGGGACAGAACTATGTTTGCATTTTTTTGCGAACAGGTCAAATTTGCAATAAGTTTTGCTCCTCCAAGCCATCTCTTTTAAGCGCCCCCCCCCCCCCCCCGTATATATATTGCTGGTTAAGTTTGTCATTTTTAAATATACTTTATACTCCACTGACACGCAACTGTAGAGCAGCAACTTTGGCTTTAAGCACGACGACCTGAGCAGATACAGGAGCAAAAAATCAAGGATTTATGATTTTGACAGCCATTGCAGACCACAGAATAATTAAAATGTGACAGCGCCACTCAGCATTTAAGTGCTCAGCACGATCATACAAGATACGATGAATCCCCAGTGGGCAAGTCACAAGTTACAACGGCACAGAGACTGGCTAACAGGAAAGAAAACAGAAAAAGATGATGATATCAACAAAAATATACAGAGAAACTATACATGAATACATCTATAGGAAATATATACATAGAGTACACAATATAAGTGTCAGAAAGAAATATTGTAATTCTGGCTGTCACTATGCGTGAACTATACATAACATAAATAGATATACGAATAAATACCTATAATAGGCGTATAATTGACATAGTAGTATTTAAAAACATATAGTGTTATATAGTATATGTGCAATATAATATACTGTATATATATATATATATATCTATATATATATATGTATAAAAAACCTAGAACACAATTCCATAATGTGTATAATATAAATGGAAGAGAATATTATGAAATAATATTTATAATATAATACACTAACAATACATATGGTATTATTATATCGTGATTTAAGTAATATATTGAAAAGTAAAATAAATGTATGGCACATGTTTTCCTTCTGTGTGTTCCGTAAATACTTCCCAATCCCATATTTGATGATGAGCTCCAATAGCAGTGCCTTTCGGTCTCCCCCTTCACTATGCAGCTTGACTGAAGAAGGCAACACTTCAATGTCTCAAAATGACTCCCAATAATAATCACACAGAAGGTAGTTACTGTGAGAGGCCCGCTTTAGACGAGGATGCCATCAGCATAACTACCTGGCAATAATAAGCCCACGAGTGGAGAATTTATGTTGTTTATTCAGCAATTTGGACATAGTCAATTTCCCCAGCATATTCTTGGAAACGAAATCATTATTTAAAGTGACAGATTGCATTATGCGCTCTCTTCAGAACGCCATCGGAAACAGCGCATAAGTCATTATGACATATGATCTGTGAGTGCAAGTGGATCTGCACTCATGGGGAATTGCACGAGCGTAACAATTTTCCCTTCAATGTGCGACTTAATAAAATAACGTGTGAGTGAGGGAGGCTCATGAGCTTGTGTGTGTGTATGTGTCACTGTGTGCCTACTCTGTGATTAGGGCTTTTAACAGCAGTGTCTAATGACTCACAGCATGTCATCCAGTGCCGGTTTAATAACGCACTTCCAGACACTGGAGATCAGTGACTCCTCTGTAATTACGCACAACTACATAACACAACACTTAAAAGGGGCTCTATTCAAAAGCTCAAGCTCTCGCTTTCATCCTTCTTTGACGATCTAATGAACACGAATGCTACTAGAGAGGGAATTCTGTGGATTGGGGTGAATGAGGAGACTTGACTGAAAGTTCTCTCATTTTGATTGTCCAGTGTTGAGAGTAAAGAAGGGTGACGGAGAAAGAGAGAGAAAGCGAGAATGAGAAGTGATTCATTTCGGGAGTGAGGAATCCGTTTGTGATGCCCACGTTGCTTAGAAACCAGGGGTGTCATGGTAACCTGCCGCATCAGCGGTCCATGCACTGTGGAGAGCGAAAGCCCCCGTGCAAACGGCTACGCGAGAGACTCAAAACAACATTTTGTCCATTATCTCCCCATTGTAGAGCAGGCCATCTTTCTCCTCAGCGATTAAGACTCGACTCAAAGCCGCCTCTCTGCGCCAATGCCAAAGACCCGCTCACAATTAAGAGAAGTTGGTTCGCGCTGGCGATGGGGAGCCACGCCGAGGGTGATTCAAACCAACGCAAGAAGCCAAGTTTGGAAAAGAACTGTTGTTTTTGTTTCCAAAATGGCCACCAATTACGACTCGAGACTCTGATGGGCAGCCAAAGCCTTTTTATGATCTGCTGCCAGAGCGCTAATGCATTCCCAGGCCTGAAATAACCTCACCGATCGATATTCAAACAGCACAGTCCCCAGCCGTCTGTTCTGTAGTCCTTATCCTTATGCTGTCCCTTTGTCTCTTGGGTGGTCACCGTCTTTTCCTTGGTTTCTTTTACTTCACTCAGAAAAAATAGAACCTTGGTATCTCTTATTCCTTTTGTTCTCTTTCTCTCTTTGATTTTTCAATTGTTGACATCTTCTCTGCAGGTCAGTCCACTCTCTTTTGTGCAGGCAGTCTGTCTGGAGGACGTCTTGGCAGGCTGCCATGTCCCCCAATGCAGGTGCGTGTGACAACAAGCATCCATCAGGCTGGGTACAAAGCATCAGACGGACTTCCTTCAAGGCACCTACACTGAATAACCTTTCCCTTGTCCCAGCAAGTCATTCCCCTCTCTCCAGTTTTGAGACAAGCCATTGGCAAGTGTAATCCTCCTCGGCTTTTTAATGTCAAAAAGCAGAGACTGGGAGGATTTTATATTTGCATGGACATGCAAATGATGTGCGTTAGTGTGTGTATAGAAAAAATATTGATAAAGTGATATTCATTACATGTTTTATATTATCTTATTCAAAAGGCTTACAAGCTAGTAAAGAGATATTGGGTTATGCTAATCGGTGTTGCTAGCCGGCTAACGTTAGTTAATCCTGTGGTCTTGTGGCTCCCGGTAGGTCTGGGTGCTAACATCTAAATAAAACTAGAGCACAGACTTCTTCCATCAATCAATACATTTTTTTTGTCACATTAAATTGTACAAGGTAAGGTTACAACTCCAGTGGAATATTGTTGATCACTGATGTAAATACATTGAACAGCTATTGCAGAAGAATCATGACCATAAATGGTATCATGACAATGGTTAATGATTATAACTTTAGGATCTAATTCAGGCAACAACAAACTAATTATTTTAATCATTTGAAAACTGAGATCAGTGCTCAACCTGCTCTCATTCATTTTATGTTTTTAAACTAAGACACAAAATGTAGTACTGAGGTGTAAGGTTATTATTAGATACCATTTTTAGATACAAATTGAGAGATCAGCCTGACACAATTATTTTCCTGTTGCTAGAAACAAGTGCAAATACCTCAATGCATACACTCTTTAATTTGTGTGATAAATGAACATATCTGGAAATCTCTGCCGGTGTCACTGTGGGGGGAGCAATGACCTATTCCACTGGGGGAGGTTAACCACGGGTCCATCAGATGAATGGTTAAGAGCAAAGGTTCAATAATTAATGAATGAGTCAGAGGACTCAGAGCTGGCTTGGATATCGGAGAGAGATCTACTGTTAAGGAGCGCAGCACAGTGAACGAGGATCCGAGTCATTGACACACAAAGAAACAGAAACTGAGTAACGGCCTATTGATGAGGCTCAGGCGGCTGTGGCGCTGTCCAGTGCTGATTCCAGCATTCCGCTTCAGCATTGATTGATGTTCAGCTGATTGAGGATTGTTGTTAGCCCATCTGGTGTTGTTATTCAAGGACTATCAAAAATCTCTCATGTTGTGTACATTTGATGAGTGTTTTCTGCAATTGCCCGAGCAACTGGATGGATGGATGGACTGTATTCTCAGTGATTTACATGAAATAATACGAGTACTACTGTGTCCACACTGTGTCCACGCTGTCACACCTGACACCTGTTTTACCAAATGAAAATATCTGCTTATTGTATCGTAATCTGTTTTGTACATATCCACTTTTAAAAAATAGGAAACATGCATTTCCCTTTTATTTTAAACATGCATTTCAGTTGTACTGGATAGAATGGACCAAAGAGGAAAGACAAGTTAGAGAGAGTCGGCAGGTAAGACTGGGAGGGTAAACAATTTTAAAGTGAAACATTTCCTTACTTTCAGAAGAATTTATCATCCATATTCACACACACACACACACACACACACACGAAAGGGAAGAAATGTGAGCGGACAGAAAGGGAGAAAAGAGGAACACAGGGCAAGGCAAAAATGGGAAAATGGGAATGAAGAGTGACAGAGAACCGGGATGAAGTTATGGAATAGGAAGTTAAGAGGGAGTCATGAGCAATGAGGATGGAAGGACAAGGTTGGAGGGTGGAATGGAAAAGACACAGAACAGGAGTGATAAAATACCATATGTGACAAGAAGGAAGCAGAGATGATTTTAGGGATGTGGACAAAGGCTCAGAAGGGCTAAAAAGGTAGGAAAGGTGATTGCAGTTGCGTGTGTGGGCATACAGATCTCCAGTTCTTTCCTGTTGGGAACCCCGGTTTCACATCTTTCTAAGGACAACGCACACTGAATGCAGAATATTGTGGTGCAACATGAAAGAGGCAAGTTCTTTGATCGCGTGAGGACTGATGTTTCAAACAGTGAATAAAAGAGACATTTGCAGCCTTGTCAGGGCTTTAGATGAAAACTGAATCAGGAAGGAAGACAACAGATTGTGTAAGAACTACCAACGAAACTGTACCACACCCCAAACTCCTCATATAGAATTAAGACGCAAAATGTCCTTCAGGATATTGGCTACCAGTGCAGCTTCCTGTTTTGGCTCCTGGCTTTTCCCAGGAAGCGAGCATTTTCCTCTCCGATTACTTTCTTTGCTTTTTCTGTACATGTGATCTTATGATACTTTAAACAAGTGCTAAGGAAATTTATTGATCAATGTTTTCGAACTTCATTACCATGCATACATGTGCATGGGAAGAGTTTAATTATGCATGTGTGTGTGGCAAGGCTGCTCTGGACGCTTGTCTGAATTGTTTTACAGATAGAGTTATAAGAATTGTGAGTGAATGAGACTTAAAAGATCGTCTTCCTGATAGAACTGAAGCTTAACTTGCCATTGCTTACACCTTGCAATAAACTGCTGAACCACACTCTTGAATATGTATGATTATTGTCTTGTCCCAAGACAGAGTTAGACCCACTATGAGTATAAACATGATTTTTTTTTTTTGCAGTGATGAAAGCTCCGTCTCCCTCTAGACAGCCACAGCTGCCAGCATTTGAGAGATTGCATGTCAAGGGAGCACTGACGTCAAACGCATCGACTGAATTGAGGTGACAGGATGGGCAGATGTCAGATTGACAGACAGCAAATCCAAGCAGGCCCCTGATTAAGTTAATGACAGCAGCCATCATTCTAATGGGATTGTGTTCCTTGACAATTACTGGCAACCTAGACACACATGCACACACAAACAAACAAACAACCAAACACGCAAAGTATAGCCAGAGGAGACAAGTTGCCCGAGTGTAAAGAGAAATGCCAGCAGTCAGTGAGGCGACGTTTCTCCTGCTTATTTCACGCACAACACAGGCTGAACTGTACTACTGCAGAGGGTGGAACATTGCAATACAGACAATTTCAGAGGGTTGTAAAGCACTAAGACATGATCTCTTACTGTAATCATCTGATGCCAGGTCCATGACTGCTTGGCTATGATATGAAAAGGGAACATGGGTTACTATAAAACCATAGGGTTACTGAAACCCCCTTAGGCAAAATTTGTGATTTGTGATGTTGGACTGTGTAAATAAAATGGACTTGACTTCCTGAACAATACCCATCTTGGTTAAACTACTTGTCTGGAGTTGCTACAATAAACTGGGTGACCATGATGCTCCAAAACTCAGAGAATTAAGTCGTCCAGCTTTAGCTTTTCATTTTGGATTGTAACATCAATGTATTATTATAGTACAGGGGCAGGTTCAGGGATATGGAGTCTACCAAAAATGCCTTTAATCGTTGCTAAATGCTAATTAGCTATAATTCAGTGTCCAATAGTATCCGAGGGTGGAAACTTGTCTGTATGTAGCACACAGCACATAGCGGTGAGAGTGCTGCCTGTTGAATTGTGTGCTAAAAGGCCAAAATCTTAATGGATGGGAGGTCTGTAATAGGCTTCGAGTCTTTTGTATGCTGCCTCATGGGAGGTGTGACTTAGTGCACTCATGGACTTCCTACCACTCTCCCTCTACTTATCATTTCTCTGTCATACACATCAGGCCATTCAATTTCCCCTCAGACAAAAAAGCTACAACCTATCAACGCAAACCCTCGCTTACATGATCACTTCATGTTGTCTGTAATCAGCCCATCCAAATGGAAAAAAAAAAGTTGGACAGAGAAAAGAGAGAGGGACGAAAGGAAACAAAAGAACAAAAATACTGACGATGGTGAGTGAAAGGGAGAAATTCTTTAAAGCATAGATTGAAAGCTGTGCAGAGATATATTCGATTAGTGTAGGTAAGGTCAAGAACATTACAGATGCTGCAGTCGTCCATTCCATCCTTACAATTCAATTCGTGATTCAGCTTCAAGGACACAGCAAGTATTTATAGTCCCTTTCACTAATTGATGGCCATAAAGCTGGATCAACTCCATCATACTTCATTATAGAGAACACCATTTACAGGAGTGACCATGCCACCATGGGCCAGCTCTTCAATGCTAATGCAGTGACAAGTAAACATTACTTTTGAGAGAACAAAAGCAAAAAAAAAAGCTAAAAAAAGAAAATCATCCCTGCCTCCCTCGCCATTTTCATATTTCTAGCATAGAGCAAAACACCTGGCATTAACTTGCACAGGTGGAACACACAGCGGCTGGTGTTGATGAGAAACGTAAGCACAGAGCCTGTAGTTTAACATCTCTATTGCGCCGCCATCAAGTCACTGAGCAGCTGTGTTTCTCTTCCAAGGTGCGACGCGACAGCATCAGAAACAAATGGTCCCTCATCACCTGGCAATTTATTGAGATGTAAGAAAAACAAAATGGTTGGCTGGATTGATGGGGTAATCAATGAGAACGGAACTCTGGCAACAGGCTGTCAAGCATGAACTGGGTGTTTCTCAAGCCGGATTGATCGAGACCAGGAGCGCCCGGGGATCCTTATTCAGTTGGCCAAATGCTGTTGTGTTTAAACGAAGGAGCAGTGACAAGTCAATTTAGCTTGTTGTCCCTTTGTAACTACATGCAAGCAAGACTAAGACATGCTGATGTTTAGCAAGTCATTTTTTACCAACAAACCATGTTGTTGCATTTTATTTGAAATGACAAAGATGAAGTTCATTCTGGTGCAAGCCGACGAGTCAAGGGTTCCTGTAAGGATAAATCCTTTGGGAACCATAAAAGTCTGCATAAAATCTTCACAAGGATTCATCTTCTGGACACCATGTTTTTTGCAAAACGTTAACCTGCTGTTGGTGCTAGAGGTAAAGTGAAGCTGTGAAGATAGCATGGACAAAATGTTACATTGTAGATAACGTGTTTCTGTAGTTTGTCAAACGGTTGTGCAGTACAAAGTGATTGAACTATAGATGAAGAAACCAAATCGGACACAAACTCACAGCTCTGAATCGTCTGGTCAGCCACTCAAAAAAGGAAGAGTTCAGCCACTTGGGTGAACTCTGTCAGAAACTCTTCACTACAACATGAAAGCATTTGCCGAGCGTAGCCCTTTTAGTATTCTCCTTCTGTTCCGTTCAGACAAATGACCATGAAAGCAGCATGTGTGGATTCAGTATGAGGGCAGACTCGTCCTCAAGGATTCCTACAATTTAAACTAAACAGGGTCATCTGCAACATTATTTTCTTTTTTTTCGAAACAGCAAAAAGTAATTCAACACATATACACAGTAAAATTGTATATATATTTTTTGGCATGTTTCAACCCAGACTGGTAACTTTGAATTAAGTCATCTAGCTGGAGGATGTCTGCTCATATTGCATCAGTGCACGGCCTGAAGCAGTGGCTATGTTCCCGTTTCCTTGGGCTCTGTGCTATAGAGATGTACGGCCTGGATCTGGTCTCACAAACAGCATTGAATTTGCATTTAATGTTCCCATCTCAAACTAAAAAATGAATACTTTTATGTTGACAGAAAGAAGGAGCAATAACCAAACTGCTCGACTCCACCAAGAAGCAGTGTTGCCACCAGATCATTTTGTGTTCGGAGATCACACTCACCTTCAGGGCTTGGGAGCGGTTAGCCAGCAGTTTCTCGATATTCCCAGCAGCTGTCGCCACCAGTTGCCTTGGATTGTTGGTCTCGACACTGAAGTGAGGTCTGTGTTTATGATATATCTGAGACAATCAGAGGAAGAGAGCAGAACTTCAACTGAAAGACCCATATATCTTTGATGTAAAGTCTTAATCATTCAGGCTGAACACTAGTTGCATTTAAAAAGGCCACGGGCTGTGTTGGTGGGGGATTTGGTTTTCCAGGGGCCGATGAGACAATGTAGCACAACCCAGGAAGGCCAATACGAGCAATAGAGTCAAACATTGAGCTAGATTTAATTTTTATTTTTCTTTTAATTTCTTTTCTTTTATTTATTTTTTATTTTATTTATTTTTATTTTTTTTAATCGGATGACTCTGCATTTTTTGCTCAGGCCATCGCAGCAGTCCAGAGCTGCGTGATGCTGACAGGTGGACGGGGAAATGGTCAAAAGGTCTTTAGCAGAAAAGAGAGAGGGTGTGGTGACATGCCTAATGCTTACAAGTCTCCAGCCCCAAAATGATGATTTGACAACAACATTTTTACATAAAGTTCTAAAAAGAAACATGTAGCACAAAATGATCAGTGACATGTATGCGTTTTCCTTGCATACAAACTGATCTCTCTCAAGTTCTCTCAGTCTTAAAATGTGACTCTGCATCAGTGGTCATCTTCTTTTATCTCTTCTTCTTGGGACTGCAATGACCGAAGCACATTGACTTGTAAAAAGAAACTACATGTCCACTGATTAAATTGCAATGTCAGGTTATGTAACAAGACCACTTACTCTGCTATGGAATATGCTCCAGCAAAAGAAATAAGAAACACAAATGCCAAACAGCCAATTATTTAGCAGCCTCGAGGGATTTCATAGTCCGACATTCAAACCACAGAACGGAGGCGCGTGCGGAGGATCTGAGTGGAATTTCTATTTTTAATCTGAATGTTGGAACTGGAAGTAACCATTTGTGTGGATTTGGGGAGTCTGAGTTGAAAACTAATATAATTCCCGGTGAAAACACAACACAAAAACTGAGTATAAAAGTCTACAAATAACGCCCACTGTTAGAAAGTATTCCAGTTGTAACTGCACAAGCGATTTCTCCACATGTGTTCATACTTGCAAGCTTCATTACACTTCCTTTTGAATTCTGCATGCCGTGTGCACTACACTACGTTTAAATAAGGCCATCCCCGAAAGCATCAGCTTCTGTTACAGCAACAGTCTGAGAGGGTTCAGTTACACAAAACATTGCCAGATATGTTTAAATTCTCATTTTTGCTGAAAAGTCACGCCACAAATAGAACACAAACGTGTTTTGTAATGATTGCTGCGATGCTTTAAAGCCGGCCGGTTATATTCTCGAAGGGCGCGGAGAGCGAAAGCGCCAGATGCATGATGTCAATCAATGTTGATTTAAAAAGTTTCTTCTCCTTATTGTCAGATGTGGGTTTGTGCGTGGTTGAGTGTGCGAGGACCATTGCTGTATAGTCATGACGCCGATCTTATCTGAGCGTATACATCGGGCTGGCAGAAAAAAATAGATTCAGCGTTATGTCTAATGAGAAGCTACTATATATATATATATATATATAGCCTGGTGATGTTTTGTGACAGCTGAGATCGTGCAAGGAGTGTTAGTGAGACGGAGAAAGGTAATGACTTGAAGTGCACACAATAATTCTTGTCAATACTGAACCCTCGCAATGGGTTTCTATTTCACTAAATTAAGCTAAGAAATCAGTACACTGTACGTCTATGGTGTTCGTTTTTGACTTTTGGTCCAAATTGTAATTACCGATTGTTGGTTCAATCTGACAATATTGGTACTGGTGCTGGAAGGGGAAAGATGTGTGGCCAATTCAAATCGAGCAGAAATTCATGCTTACCTGTATTAGGTTGTCCATACCACTGGCTGTGTCCGTTAATGTGATCAACTCTTTCTGCATCTGATCCACCCACTCCTTTACCCTGAGAACACAAAAAAAACAATCAATGAGCCAACCAATACTCATTTAATGGCGCGCTTCCGATTGGCCTGCACAGTTGAATCTAATTTGTAGAGCTGCTCCAATCTCATTCATTTCGATTACAGCCCACGAGATCACACAACCTAAGCTGAGCTTTATTGCTTACTATGACGATATGCAAAAAAAAAGAAAAAGAAGCTGTATAGATTCAGGGAAGGAAAGCATGGCATAATGATCTTTAGCCAAGTGGATACATTCCATTACTGCATATGAGCTGTGCATTAAAGCGAGAGCTATTCTTAGTTGTCAGCATGAGAGTGTCACATCCTCGGGGGCGAGATGCTGGTTAATGTATTCTTCTGATGAGAAGGAGGACAGAAAGTGAAAGAACACAGCATGAGAGACACAAATGTTCAAAAAAGTATCAAGCATCAGTACAACAAGTAGTGTTCTATGACCTCCTAAGTGAATATCTGTGTGCTCCTGAACAAATCTAAACTGTAATTGCCGGTTAATTACCGGCTAAACCGTTACGAATCAACTTCATGACCTGTAACTCAGCCACGAGGATTCTAGGAACCCCAGCGCTTGTATGGAATCCCTGACATTCAGTTCAGGTCAGGTTAGGTTGCCGTCTGTGAGGGTGTACATGTGGAACCATACACCATGGCTTTACTGTCAATCACCAATACAAGTCTTTACTTGGCAGGGGAAAGATGACCTTACTGTACAAAGTTATGTATGATTATTTCCTAAATCGAAATGTACAAGCCATACAAAAAATAAAGTGTAAAAATGAAACAAAAGTGTCGTTTTTACATTTTGTTTTAGGCTGTTTCCAGTGTTTGAGCGCAGTCTTGTTAAACTAACAGATTCCTGAGAGTGGCTTCATATATAGCCATAAGTATCAATCTCATCGAACTCTCAGTAAGAAAGTGAATAAGCATATTTTCCTAAATATTCCTTTAAATTGACTGAAATCATTGACATTTTTACATTTTTTTTGCTCGTTTGAGAACTTCTATCAAGTGCTAATGTAGAATTTTTTTGTAAAAGTAATTTCCACAGGTAATGAATTCCTATTGAAACCACAATAATTTTGTCAACCTCCCGTCGCTCAACTCCCATAACATATTCTGAACGCTCTCTGGAAGTACACCTACACATACGATACTACCGACCCTCCCCCCAGCTCCTTTCTGACAGCCAATAAAAAATACATGACATAATCCATGAAGAAAATGACCCTTCCTCCCCCACAGTGTGAAGTAACCTCTCCACTTTCCGCACTGCTGAGGGGCCTTTGATATATGAACCCTGTCTATGTTATCTTATTCAAAAAATACAGTGTAATGTGAGCACGGTTAGCCCACACTGGAAATGTGTATCTGCTACATTTAGCCATCTCAGAGACAGCTGCTTGTGGCAGAGAGCAGATTTAGGATGGGCGTACTGTACTGTCAGCACACAGCCCTTTCAAACCCCCCAATCAATGTGCATGTGTATCCACACACAGACGGCAGGTTAATGAGAAAATAAGAGATTATAATCTCCTACAAATGCATTAAAGTGGATTTCCATTGATAGTTGTTGTGTCTGCTGACTGCTGTACATGGAGCCAACTCCAGGGTTGAGATAAGGTCCACTGGCCATAGAGAGCAGGTGTGTATTAGGGGTTGTTATGCATGTGACCGTGTCAAATAAGCCCAGTTGGCCTTAAGCAAGAAGGGAGGGCCATTACAACAGGTGTCAAATGCAAAAATGGTGAGCGTGTGTGTGGGTGGTTATGCTCCATCAAAGAAGAGATGTTCAATTCCACAATCCATCAATAATCCATTAATTAAATGTCATATTTAGGAATTTTTTGCAGCATGTATTCTCATCACATCTACTGTAAGTGCGGGGCTATGTTGTTGCAGAACACACAATATCAGTTACTGATCCGAGTTAAGTTAGATATAGACGGCTCTGATCATGAACTACCCGACACTAATCCTGTTCAAAGAGCTTCTTTGTAGGAACATCATTATGAGAGTAGACTTACAACGTAATGTGATCCAGGGAAAGTGCCTAACTAGTTGTGGTAATTAGTTCCTTCACTTGTCTGCAGCTGAGGTTTCTACATGAGGTCAGCTTGTAATACAACTCACTGCTAACAGCTAATTCAACTTACTTTGTACTGGAGTTTTGAAATGTCTCCGATCTTGGTTAAATAAAATCTCTTGGGTACAATCAGAAAGGCTCGGCAACGTTCTGATGAGCCACTTCCACAAATAATCATCTTCCTCTTCCTCCAGTAAAAGAGCAAACACAACTGAAACAAAAAAATATATATATTTCATTAGAGGATGGAAACTTGGAGCAGGACATGGAAATATGAGAGAACATCATTGTCCCCTCCCATGCTCAGCTCCCTCTCCTTGGGGCAATATGGAAAGGAAGGAAGCCTCCAAAAAGGGCTGGTGAGCCATGTTCAGTCACTCAGCTATAAAGCGGACTGCGGGGCTATAGTTGAGAAAAGCCACGTGAAACTCAGCCAAGTGTGAGACCTGCTGGCACTAAAAGCCTCTTTTTTCTCACATGTGTCATTACTAATACCCACTTATGGAGCAGACTGTTTTTTCTGGCAGGCAATTTTTGTTTGCCAGTTGTGGTCACTCACTCATATATTTGCTTACTTGACAGACTTTTATGTATAATCTGTAAAACTATGACAATGCACAAACATCCAATGCGCTTTCTGCATCTGAACTATCCATGATTAGACAATTTAGCCCAATAAGGTATTGCATGAGAAAAGACCTCACAATCACCGTGTTGTTTCCAGTATGTGTTATTAACAACTCATGTTCCGTAATACTTTGCTGGCACAAGATTACAAAATTCCTGAAGGATTAAAAATCTAAACTGCAAATCTCCCACTCCCTTGGCCATTTTCTATTCCAGCCTTGAAGTTGGGACCATAACCGTTGTTGTAAAGTCAATACAGGAAATTATCCTCTTCTTAGTCCTTCCAGTGATACAAGTGACTGCTCGTGCTTGGACTTGTATTCATCAAGTGGCCAAATACATTCCAGGACAGCTGATGCTGACTTTGCTGGATGTGGAAATTGGGAAGTCCCATACCAATTTTAACGTGACGTTGTCATTGATGTGATGCTTGTTGTGCTGTCCGAAAGCGGGCGGAAAAGTGACACACAACCTACCTTTTTGTGAGGTGATAATGTTGAGAATGTAGCACTAAGGTAGTGTAATACTGATTTGTGATGCACACAGAGCATGACTCAGCATTAAAGCACTGCTGGCTTACCTCTGACCACATTTAACCCTCTAGCCGAGATGTGTGGGTCGTGTTGCCCCTCTCCCTCCGTTTCTACACTTCAAAACCACAGCATCTGGCCTTTAGCTTGTTGTGCAGCTGTTTAATTCACTTGCACACAAACGTAAGAAGATCGTTTCAGGAAGTGAATATGCTTCAACATTCAAAAACTATAAATATCAAAGTCTCTTAGGGTCCCATTTATTCGGAAACCGTTTAGATTGAAGGATAATTCAGGATTGGAAAAGGAAGAGCAGCTAAAACTCACATTCTGAATGGAATTATTTAAAGAAAATTCTGGTTACAATTTGGGTCTTACATTCATCAATGACATCAACGTTTACAGACCGACTTCCGAAACTGGCGAAACTGTGGGCTCGTTCACAACCTGTCGGATCCTCTGGCTAACTTAATTGGTTGAGTACAAGTTCATCACTGATTGAAATCACAGCAAAAACTTTGAAAACAAGACCAAAGTTGTAATAAACCATAATTCCTTTTTTAAATATATTATAAACTGACCTCGAACTCTCCTTGACTAATACTTCTCTACTTTTACCTCCTTTCACTGTCTGGATAAAAAGCTCACAGTTGGGCTGTTACAAGGGATTTGCGAGAGTTTGTTATCCGACTTTAAAAGAGGGTTCATGGAGAGTTCATGGAGAGAAGATTGGGAAGATTTTACCTTCAAGCTTTTCCTGCAGAGTCCCGTCTTTACCCTCACACCAAACTTATTTCTACGTTTCTTTTCTGAGAAAGAAAGCAGCGAGTTCACTTTGAATAAATACCCTAAAGACGGTACTGTTATGCTTTGGGCTGTCAAAGTATTGGAACAGTTTGTCATGAAGCACGAGTAGATAGTCCTCAACTCAATTGAACCTTGTGGTATTAATTGTCTAATTTCATGGTGCGTGCATGTCATATCCTTCACAGGGGAAGAGAAAGGAGTACATCTCGGGAGAAGCACACCTTACACCGTCATTCACCTGCAGAGGTTTTCATGTTTCCTTGTGTTGTAGGGATAAGCCTGACACCATGTAAACACCCCCAAGCCACGTGAAAGTCCAGAAAATTGATCCAGCTGACATTGAACGCGACATCACTCCGACTGAAACGCTGAAAGGTGGGCATCACGCCGGCTCCGAGGCCCGGCCCGTCTGTGTGCCAGCAGAGCCACGAGAATCCAGGGCTCAATATCCAATCTCGGAGTTTCCGCTACAGCACCCTCTCTTCTTGGAAACATCCTGTTTTTATACTCAGGACCCAGTCTGCAGATCCACATTTGATCTCTTAATACCATCGAAACCCGTCACGGATGAAGCATCCGACAGCAAACACTCCTCGCTTTATTTTTTTTTCTCCCCATCCCGTCTCATCATGTTGTGGAGTCGTGGTTTCCAGCACTGGGAGACAGCTCGGAACCTTAAATCCTCCTCTGATGGGAGTAATTTGGGCTTCTAATCTGTTCTTAGAGGGAGACAAGGCTGACACCATTACAGGAAGCAGAGATGCAAAAAAAAGAAAGATGGGGATGTTTGAGGATGGCAGCTTGGATGTAATTGAGCCACTGGGGGGATAGCTAATAAGAGCCCTGACAATGAAGCTAGGCATCTAATAAGCAGCCAGCTTTGACAGAGCTTGGTGGAAGATGTCACTTTCTACCACTCCTTCCTCACACGTTGATCCTTTTTGTGTAAATTCATCACCTCTTGCCGAGTTAATTTCTCTTCCTTTGATTGTTCAAGTATTTCGTTCCGTCTTTGCCAATCCTCTTCTCTTCCTTCTGTTTCCTCTTTCCTTCCACCTCTCTTACTCGACTATCTGGTGTGTATTATAGCTTACATTTTCATCCTACGAACTCCACGTAATTAATAGCCTTATTTGCTGCCTAACATGTCCCATTTTCTCTCTAAAGGAACTCATAATGCTGAAAATGTCTTTCCTCTGTCCCCCTCCCCTCTCACATGTATCACCACGGAGCACAAAAGGAGACAAGTGATGATATCGTCTTCATTATTGAGGTCACCATGAATCATGAACACCATGATTGCAGGCTTTGCAAATGTCCCGCGGCCTCATTATCTTCTAAGGCAAGACGTTATTGATATTTCTGCCTCTCTTCCACCATTTTCCTCTGACAAAGTCAGTCAGAGCCCGCGGCCCCCTGCTTATCTAAAGAGCGTTGTTCAAATGAATCCTTGAGAAAAAGTATTTTCTGCGCTCTATCGAGTGTACCATGTATTACAGGTGTGGAAGAGCTGACAAGACATTGTGTGAGATCATTACCAAATGATGGGGCGATGCTGGTGGGCAATCACGCACTGACAAGTCAACTGTGCAGATGTTAACGCCAGCTGTAGCTAGCTAGCAGTCTACGTACAGCTGTGTGTGTGTGTGTGTGTGTGTGTGTGTCGCAGCTCAGACCCTGAAGAATAATTTCCATTCAAAGAAGTGTCTTAAAGTCAGACCAGGCCAATTGGTTTTCTTCTGTCCACCGGCAACACGAGACCGCCAAATAGGGCCAGGGGGGGGGTCAGACTCATTTCCTTCCCTTGCCCACGTTTGACCTCACACTCTGGACCGCGGCTAGCTGGGACTGACTCGCCGTCCCCCCAGCGCCAAGTCTGCCTCGTCCACACCCTCCATGTCAAAAGGCATATACATCCTGACAGAACTAACGGCTCCCATTGTGTCACCTCCCCCAGCAGGTGTCTGGACACATTGCATTGGCAGAAACAGAATTGTTGTGACACCTGGAAGTGTTTGTACTCACTGCAGAACAAATCACACCTGCTGGTAAGATTCGAGCATGATGCTAGATTAGAGAAGGACAACAGGGCCTGCATTTAATATCATGCCTCCTGTGTGCGCACATGAATATGGGTCAACTTGGTGACTAGTTCCTTACAGAAATGTCAAGGACAAAGAAGTAATGAGTGATTTGCTGACAACTCTGAAGTAGAGCTTGTAAAAATCGAATGGGGTCATGGCAGCCAACATAGAATTATATATAATGGGGATTGTATTTGCAGAGTAAGACTTTTCCTCACCCTGTAATATTTAAATCGTACATATTGTCTTTTAAATCCCTTAGCCTTCTAAATTATTTCAAAAATAAGAAAATGTGATTCCATTTCACAATTGGACCGTTTTCCCCCCACTCTCTCTCGACCTGACTTTCTCTCATGTCATTTTGAACTCTGTTCAAATGACTATGAAGCTCCACATCCCTGTCACCTTCACACTTTATGAACAACCTCGCTACCCATCCATCCCTACATCAACTCTACCCCTTTGCCTCACCACACGCAGACAATTCTCAGACGATGTGGATAAAGAGAGAGATTAGAAAACCCTCTGGCAACAATCTAGACTCCTCCAAGGTAAATGTCAGAATTTGAAAATGCATCCCTTCTCCTGCAGTTCTCCCTTTAAGTCCTAAGCCCCTCCCACCAGCGGAGGAAGGGCAAATGCACATGCTTCCTACAGTAACCTGTGAGAGCACGAGTCTTTCATAACCAGAAAATTGGCACAAAAACAGGCGAGGTAAGCTGCAGGGTTTCAGTCATACAACCTCTCTTCCAACTTTCTCTGCTGCTTTATCTCTTCTGTATCTTGTGCTCCATTTTGCCTCCCTGTGTTTTACATTGTTGTTCTTTATTGACGATTGATTAGTTTGGGAGGTCCTTACTTAATGTCCTTTAAGAAATACCAAAGGCTTATGAATAAATAAACAATGTATATTAAAATAAGGAAGGGACGACACATGGCTGATTTACAACACAGCCTTAAAACTACCCTCCTCATGCTTTATAGCACATGATACAGATGTGCTTCCTGTACAGGAGTGGGCTCCCGACCAAACAGCTGTTAGCTATTCTCCAGGTTGCCTGGGCAACGCTGCAATGGAAAATTCTTGGGAATTTCCATGTGGCAAAGGATTCTGGGAAGGTAATACAGCACCAGGGTTGCTTCGTTAGTCACAAAGTTTATTTGCACATACAGTACACGGCAGGGGGACATAACTATTCCCCAAAAATAATTAATTAATGAGAAACTTTAACCAGGCACTACGGCAACACCCGGAGGCCACACATAAACAAAGTGTCCATAAAATATCGGTGGGGGGGAAATTTATGGGAAGCCCCCTGCCACTCTACACCCCTCTGTCCTGTATATCTCGATCTGAGTCAACATCCCTTCCCCAAAGACTAAGGCTTGCCTAAATATAGTCTGGGTTGAGATGTGTGTGTGGGGGGGGGGGGGGGGGTATAGGGTGTGAATACCCACTCCCCCAGGGAGCGAAAGAGGGAAAATGACAGAGAAAAAGTGGACAATGTTTAAGGAAAGGGCAAAGATGAAAACTGAATGAGCAGGGTGGGAAAAAGAGAGCCAGCATTCTCCATGGGCACAGATTTTGCACCCCTGCACGTGTGTGTGTGTAACAGATACAACCCGCCAGCTGCTTGACTCAAGGCATGCCTCCTAAAATATACCTGCGAGCACCAACTCTCTCGTGGCTGAGAGGCGCAAATCTCAGTGAAGGAAATCTGATACAAGCCTGAGCTGATCATTTCCATCTGCTCATTACATTTTAGATTCACCCTCTTCAGAACTCTTTTAAGTCCCCCGTATTATCAGTGTCATAATCCAAGTTCGACTTGACACTGGAACCAAAGTTTTCTTTTTCAACCCTTGATTATATTAGAGGAGACATTTTAAATCTCTCTGCCTCTCCCAAAGCAAGACATATGATCAAGGCTCTCTGATTCAATCAAGACACAAGGCCTGGACCTCTTTCCATTGACAGAAATAAAACTGAATTTGAAAAAACACAACAAAATACCAACGTGTTGGACGCTGCGACTCTAGCCAGTAGGATTTTCCAGTGGCACGTTTTCTGGTTCAAATCTTCTCGCACTACAATGATGCATTAACACGATTTCTTAGCTGCAAGCCAACTTTGTATATATCACGACCTTAAGAAAAAAAAAAGAGAGGAACATTTGAGGCAATATGCTTATTCACTTTCTTGCCGAGAGTTAGAGGAGATAATCAACACCACTCCTGGCCTTCTTTGCTTAGAATTCACACCGAAGGAACCTCCTCTATATTTGCATACGTACACTCTCTCCGCTCGCAGCTGCCCAAGCTGCCCTCTGTTCGGATGAAGTGCCTCCTCGCATTGAGCATGAAATCTAGTTAGCTTCTTCTTTTTTTTTTTTAAACAAGCAAGTGAGAGTGGGAGAAATGGAGCAGAGGGTGACAGAAACTGTGGAGAAAGGGAGGACAGAAACAAAGTCGGTGGGTGACTAAGGCCAAAGCCAGGAAGTAGCACATGATCACGTCTTGGCCTGGATGGCTGAATTCAGCACAATGCGTTGGCACACGATGACACAAAGATGTGGAAGTGTCTTGTGTGTTTGGCTGTGAGGGTGGCAAGTACACATGCAGAACGCATGAAGCAAAATATCCATATACAATAGACATATGGGATCAAAGAGGCAAAGTAATCTAGATGTCCTCGTCCTCTCTTCTTTTTTTTTTGCTCTGTCTCCATCTTTTCTTTTTTATCTCTCCTGATCTCTCAACCTGCTAGCTGGCGCCCGAGATCTCTGGGGGCTCAAGTCTATGACATCAGACTTTGCATTTCAGATCAGATGATGTTAAACATCTGCCTTCAGGCAACAAAGAAAAGAGATAAAGAGATACATGGGGAGCCGGACGGAAAGTAAGACGGACAGGGGATGAACAAGACGGAAAGGGGAGAGCGATGAGGAAGATTGTGAGAAGGGAAGGGAGGACGTGCTGAGAGAAAGAGAAGGGAACATGAAGATGTGAAGCTGACAGATGCTGGCATGTGAGGTTAGAGATGGAGCCCAGAGAGGCAGTCACACTTCAAGCCATGAGACAGCGGGGGTGAGGGAGACAGAAAGGACACGGCAATGCCAGTGTGCACGTACTGTGTGTAAATGTCTGTTTTTAGTCACGCAAACAGTGAGCTACTTAAAACCTTTGCTGATCCACATTTCTGAATTCCCTGGAGGAAAATACACTGGGTCAGTCTCTCCGTCTCTGCCCTTCTAGTTTCTCCGCCTCTCCATGGGACTTTCACCTTGAGGCGTCAACATGAAGCTTGTCACTCAAAATCACCATCACCACAAGAGTAAGACACAGGGAGAGATTTTTTTTCTTTCGTTTGCACGATTTTGCATTGAACCTTTCCTCCGCAGCAAGAAGTTGACATTACTGCTGATGGCCAAGAAGCAAATGTCAAAATGCAGACTCTGCGAGATGACTGGGCGTTTTCTCATTTGATTCTGGCATCCTCCTCTCTTCCAAATTAAGTTTTCCTAATTCAAACAAAGAGCTCCTGCCAATCTTGTTGTGAATTTTATTATTTTATTTCATTGTTCTTTATTTTTTTTCCGCTGCACGGATGGCCAATTCCACTCAGTAAGTCAACTATGTCACTGGAAGTTGGTCTGCAGCTCGCCAAGCCTGTGTGAATATCATGTGCACAACCCACAGATCAATCCACTTAGTGCCCATGAAATATAGGGAGCGGGCAGGCCACTCTGCTAGTCTGACATCACTGTACTCGCCCATTAGGCTGAGTGCCATCATGGCTCCCCACCTCGGGACTACTTGGGCTGCATTCAAAACCATACGCTGTAGTCCAGCCTCCGTCCCAACCATCTGGAACACCTTAAACCTGTTGATGAAGCGTGAGAAGCAGCATGGCAGATGAATCCGGCTCTCCCGCCTGTTTGATTTAGAAACTATGGATTGATTATCTGTTACATCTATTCATGTTGAGCTACAGATATAGAGGGGAGTCAGATTTAGACAGAGTGGTACCTCTACTTTACCTCGAGTTTTCAGCCCATAGTTGGAGGCCAAAGTATTCTGGGATGAATAAAATAGCAACGCTGAAAAACTATTATCTGTTGGATTCTATGTAGTTATACATCCATAAAGAGGTGGATTAAGAAGTATTTGTGTCCAAGTGACAAACTGAACAGATACACTTAATATACTGTAAATTGGAGGAAAACTGCACTGAGAGTGGTCTTATAAAACATCTGTTTATTAAGTGAAGTCTCACAAGCTGCCCACATGGTCTGCAAAAAAATGATGTGAGAGGAATTTCTGTAACCGATTATCTTTTTGATCGATCAATCGATGGTTTGGTCTATAAAATGTCAAAATATTGAAAAGGTCCGTCACAAGTTCCCAGAGTCCAAGGTGACTTCTCCATATTGCTTGTTTCGTCTGACCAACAGGTCAAAATCCAAAGATATTCAATTTACCATCAGAGCAGACAGAGAAAACCACCAAACACTCACATTTCAGAAGCTGAAACCAGTGAATGTTTTGGCGTTGTTGCTTTAAAAAAACAACGGAATAAACTGTCAAAGTGAATCAAATACATCCACACGGCAACGAACGGACAGTGGCTGTAGATATCATGTTTCAGAGGGTGAAGTTGTACCCGAAGTAATGTGCAATCATCATCACTTGGCAAGAAGGAAGCATTTTTCTGCCTCTGCTGAGACGCTTCGAGGATACTGTTCCACCAACTGCAATTTACAGAGTTGAAATTGAAGATGAATTTTCCACATCGACTGTGGAAATTAAAAGTCTAGAGGCTGTCATTTCTGCCACACCGCACATTATCCGAGACTTTTCAAAAAGCCAACAGGCTGTTTATGAAGCTGTACTCACATCTGCGCTGTTGGGAATTGTCCGGTCGACACAGATGAGATGGTTGACAGCAGTAAAAGTAAACAGACCGAGTAATCCATGGCTGTGTTTAGTTCCCCGCAACCAGGATACGGACAGGAAGAAGCTGCACATAAAAGGTTTCAGAAATCCACAAACGCCGTGCGTATACTTCTCAGCCAAAACGCCTCACACCGCCATCGGTGCGCGTTTGGAAACAAATCTCATCCGTTATCTATGTCCCTCCCACCGGTGGAGTTGAGGCGTGAGCTTTTTTTTGGGCTCGGCCGTGTGTGTATGTGAGTGTTAAATGAGTGTCTCAAACTACGATAGGCTATTAGAGCAGATGTAACGGCGTGTGTCAAAAAATAAAAGGAGAAAAGGGGGAGGGCGCATTTGGATCTTCAGTTTGGCCGGCAGAGCGGTGCCTCTCCGCACGCTGCAAGAAATATCATCCCGTTGTTTAGCAGTGAGCTACTTACCATTCAACACATGGGAAAGTGTGTTAAAGTTAGTGAGATCTTGTCATCTTCGATGCATTTGAATCATTTGCATGTGTCCTTTTCTGAATGGCTTTGGAGAGATTTGTCAATCTTTATTCTGCTTCACTGAAACAGAGCTTTCTTTTTTAATCTTTGAAAATTCTGACTAAAGTGGGAAAAATGAATTAATTAATTGAATTAATTGAATCTGATACTGAATACTGATCGGATTTCATTCCTTAAAAAATAGCACGAGATGACATATACAGATACTTTTGAAGTGTGGATTGCTGTTAATAGCATTTTTTTCAGTGTGTGTTTTTTTGAGTTTCCGGGCACGCAGCAACATTTACGCATGGCTTTCTCGGCTTCTCAAGCAGCGGGCACTTTGCACAATCACCTTGCTGTCTATTGCCCACATTCCATTCAGACAAATGGGCAGGTCTCCTGTTATGAACCTCAAATGAGACGTCTGATCATCAGAAGGCAAACAATTGAATAATTTGTTTAGTTCCCTGACATTTATATTCACTGTAGCCTACAACACCATTCCTCGAAGCACACAGTTGCATCACAGAATGAGCTCCGTTCTCCACATGAAACCTGATGTTTACAGAGCTTTGTTATCTCTCCTCTGTATCCTTGATAACAAGGACACACCACCACGAACCAGTTGGGATTTCAGTGCAGATAAGCACAATTTTCTTGTCTGTGTTGCTGAAAGCGTTTTAGAGCCCTCGACCTGAATGCTCTCCATGTCAGATGCAGCCAAACATTGCAAGGAAAAGTCACAATTCCCATCTAAAAAAGGCTTCTTATTATGTATTATCATTAGACGCCTTCATTACTTTTCAACAGTGTAGTTTATCCACAGAAATGTGATAATATATTCCCCTTGCTTCAAGGGCTGTGGCACATTTAATATGAAGTGACATTTTCTTGTGCTGGGACAATCAGCAAGGTAAATACCATGAATACAGTATTTCCTAATGAGTTTTCCCTCCAAAGCCCCTTGTCACATACAAAACTAATCTCTGACTAAGTTCCTCAGAGCTTCTTACTTGTTATGGAACCCCAAAGTTATTATTTCCGATCCTATTTGTGTCCACTTGTTTGTGCATGCACTGCATTTGCCCACGAGAGTCACAGCAGACAAACAAGGCTAAGTGTTGCTCACCTGCTGCCATTATATGAATCCTAAATTAGATTTACTGGGAAAATAGCTGACCATGTCCCTCCACTCAGGTTTCACGATAACTCATATAAAAACTTCTCCTCTGGGAGCTTTTGCCAGGCAGGGCTCAGAGGTGGGGTATAGATGAGTGTTTACAGAGAAGCAGTGAAGAGGCAGGGCAGGTTAACAGACAGTGTATCTCTACAAGAACACACAGCTTGATACACTTCAGTGAGGCGCAAATAAACAACAAAATGCCACAAACCTGTTAAATATCGATGAATGAGATGAATGTAAGACATTCATCTATTTGCCATATATACAATAATCCAACAGCAATCCCTCATGCTGCTTCTGTTTTTGAACCAGGCAAGCAAATGCAACACTCTCCTCAACAGGATTATATGAGACTTTGACAGGGATCAGTTTGTTTTACAAAAGAAAATTCAGTTTGTCAAAATACACCAGACGGCTTTAAATGTTTAGAAGACTGACAGCCGCTCTGGTTCTGTTTATAATAAATGTGAACCATGTGTAATGTTACTGAGGTTGCGAGTAGAGATTGAACTCTACTTGCATTTCTTTAGCTCATTGTTTTGGTTTTACAGTCCCAAACTTTACTGTTTTGGTTCACTTCCAAATGCTCTTATAGTTAAAAACACGGATAAACCCTAACCTGCCCAACACCACGCAGTAGACAGACAGAGTAAGCAACAAGCTGAACACGGAGAACCGTATAGCAGCTCAAGAAACAGAGCTAAAAGGAGAGTGAGAATAGGACTTATATTCACCAGGTGGCTAATAACAATGGACCGTTTTGGAAAAGCACAGGGGAAACCAACTGTTAATCGCGGGCTGGTCAACATACTCGGTAATTCTGCAGTGTCTCCAATTGGAAAGGCACCAAAACATGAGCTTTTTGCTGGGGCATTTTAGATGCAACTTTGCGTAAAGGTTGTGCGGTTCACAGTTTTGCGGTCCACTGCGCTTTTATTTGAACCTGGGGACCACTAAAAGTACACATTTCTTCAGGTCATGTTTCCACGAAAGAGCAGCAAAGGAGGTCAACTCAAGAGTGCAAGTGGGCGTGTAATAGAAAGAGACAGAGGGGTTTATGTAAAGGTTGTGCTTCTGAGTGAATTAGGAATGTGTGCGTGTGTGTGTGTGTGCCTGGCAGGCAGCAGGTGTGGCCTCTATCGCCGGCCCCCCCGACCCCACCCACCTGTCCGGGGAATTTCCCCGGCTGCCGTTGCCTAGCAACCCCTTCGCTGTCTCCACGCCGACTCCTCACAAGCGAGCCACAAGGCTGTTGTTTTCCCAACCAGTGAGCACGCATCAGTGCGAGAGTGTGTTCACAATGGGAGCTGCACAGAGGGCAAAACAGGAGCTACACACCGAGTGTAATGATGAGCAGAAGAAGAAGAAGATGAAGATGGTGGTATTCAAAGAAAGCTGCTGGGAAAAGAAAGATGAGCTTACAAGTCGGCATTTTCAAATGAACACATATTTATGTTTTTTTTATTTGAACTACCAGAGGGTTTAGTATTGGCTTCCCTTTAAGAAACAATAAACCATACCTTTAAGTGTGAACTTCACCCGTTAAACTATTAATAACCAGCTCGCCTAAGCTCTCATTTTTAATATGGGAGCTGAGATGAAGAAGTGGTGCCTGTTGTGAAAAAATGTGATGTAGTTGTCTTTCACACTTAGAGCAGGTTTAAGAATGAAACAGAAGCTCTCAGAGGCGTATAGTTAAATCAAAGCAATAGATTTATTTATCAACAGAGTCATTCAGCCCAGCTATCAAAAACAAGCTTGGGTGCTAATGGATGAACTTCGCAGAGATTCACCATGAGACACGCTTGAACACATCAGCGTGAAACTTAATATAGGGGTTCCACCCCTTGCTACACATTGGCCAAAGTCAAAGATGCAGGCGTGGCACGTTTGTACGTTATGACACCTGGTTGGAAGCCGTGAATGTCCATTCACCTTGGCCCCTCCCAATAGGCGTTGGTTTCCATCAGTGTGAGTGAGGAGTTCCATGCGAGAGGTCCTAAGAAGGAGTGTGTGAAGAAGCCGGGCTCAGCTGGGGCGTTGGCCCTCGCTTGAATCTCACTGTCTATTGTGTCTTCCTTATCTTCTCTAAAGATGGCTGCCGGTTCCTTGTGACGCAGTTAAATAAGTAACCTTTCACCTGCTTCTCTCTGGCCTTGCTGTATGCTGTGAGCACTGTATAAGTGGTTAATAGAGCTGCATAAGCTAATGGTTATTTAAAACTACAAATATGCTAGTGATTAATTAAACTGTATATAAGTCAATTGCTACTTAAAGCTGCATATAAGCTAGCTGTTAATTAAACTGTATATAAGCTAGTTGCTACTTAAAGCTGCATATAAACTAGCTGTTAATTAAGCTGTATATAAGCTAATTGCTGATTAAAGCTGTATATAAGCTAATTTTCTCAACAAATCCCTCTCTTGACGTCTGAAGGACGTCACTTTCTTTACCTTCCTGCCCTGTTCTCACGCTGGTGTCTGCCTCTGCCTCTCCTGACCCTACCAGGCTGTTCTGCTCTTCCCCTATTGGGTAAGCTCCATAAGGAGGGGGTGGTAATGGTTCCTTGGAGAGGGCAGTGGTGATAGGACGGCCAACCAAAGAACGAATACAGGGTATTATACAACATCCACATGAGACCAGTATTGCAATGAACACTCCCGCTGACACTGCTATTGACAAGATCAGGTGCTTCCATTTTCCAAACATGTTTTCCATCCAATCTCCAAATGGATTATTCACACCTGATGCTTCCTGCATTTCTTTTTGACAGTGCCTTCAGACTATTCAGTGCTTTTGTGACTGAACCGTCCGGCGCAGTATTGTTGGGGATGTTAGTGCAACACAGATCTCCAAACATTGAGCAAAAGCTCCAAAGCCATTTTGTTTTGCATAGAAATCAAAGAAGTTGGGGCCAGCTGCTCAGCCAGACCCTCTATTGCATCCCTAGTATGATTAGCCAAACGAAGAACATTGTAATGCACATAATTGATACGATCAACATTTTTATTCACAGTTATCCATGGAATAATACTTGCGACACTCTCAAAACCTACTGCAATTTGATATACCAATTTGTATTGATTAGGCACTCCTCTGGTTCACTCTGATTGTATCTATGTAGGTTGGACCTTTGTCCAGACTGAACTATCCTACTGCAGTTGCTCTTTTAGCTAAGATATGTCTGCGTCTGCGTTGGGTCAGGTTTTGTACTTTAAATATGGATGCCAGAGTAGTGCAATTTGGTGGAGTAGCCATTTTAGTCATATTTGTCATGCATGCGTATCCTGTTGGGTCAGATTCAGGATATAGTGGTGCTGGTTCGGTGAACCTAGCTGGTCTAGCTGCAGCACAAGCTATACAGCCACTCATTTTGTTTTTTATAGCATTATCAACAATTCAATTTAACCAAACATTGTCGTTTCCATGTCCTGTAGCTAATTGGATCACCTGTTGGTGGTTGCTGAAAAGTCAAATTACAAATTACAAAACAAATTATGCATTTTGCGTCAGATTACCTCGGACCTCTGCTAGAGGTCTGGACGGCTCAGATGCTGGGGCACAGTGTGACAGGTGGTGCCAAGGTGCTCCTGCTTTACCTATGACTTGGACCGAGTGTGAAGTAACCTCCTTCACTTCGTACGGCCCTGTCCACCTGGGGTCAGTCCACTTTTCTTATGAACTTTGACCCTGACCCAGTCACCCTCTCGGATGAGATTTTTACCTTTTCCTGGTCAGCTGCACTGGTTCGCTGGACCTGTTTGGAGAGAGCCTCCGTGAGAATGATTAATGCAGTCACATATGTCTTCATTTCAACTTGCTGCACATCTATGTATATGTACATCTATGTATCTATGTATATCTATGTATATGACTACCGTCTCTTGGAGGACCAGGCATTTGCCTCCTTGTCATTAACTCATGTGGTGAAAGATGCGTCTTATTTCCTTGTGCGCTCCTCACTGCCATTAGAGCTAATGGTAAAATTTTAACCCATGTCAGCTTTGATGCTACACATGTTTTCGCTATTTTTGATTTTAGCGTCTGATTTTCCCTCTCTACCAGTCCTTGTGACTGTGAATGATACACTGATCCAGATCTACTTCCTGCAAATGCTTATTACTGAAATGTGAACCATTATCGGAGTATCAGCTCTGTCTGCAGCCACCTCACAACTGTCTGTGCGTCTTCTCTTTTAGTTGGGATTGTCTCCACCCACTTTGAGAATCTGTCCACCATTACCCAGATGAGTAAAGTCCATGTTGATGTCTTGGAAGCAGGCTGATGGTACAGGATAAGAGCCCATAGGTGTTTTGTACGGTTTTTTTTCACATTATGATCCCCACAGGTGGTGCATTCGTCGCAGAAGAGGCACAGTGCTTGCATTCTTTGCAATGTTCCTTTCTTTCCTTCGTGCGTGCCTCTGATATCAGTGAGACACACAATTCTGCCATCATGGGATCTCCAAAGTCCACTTTCTCCTTTTGTTGCTCCTTTCCTTTGCCATTCGGACCATTCGTATGGTCCAGCCTTCTTCTGTATCTCAATCAGTGTTTCTTCAGTGATTTCTGGTTCTTGTATGGCTGTTTTCAGAACCATCTGTTTTGGTCTGTATCCTCTTCTTCTTTAGCAGCTTCATCTGCCATTTGTGCTGATGCTGGTTGAGGTAGGATACCTGATGCTACTATTGAGTGTTCCATATCTTCGAATTGTCTCACCACAGCATAGGATGCTGTGTTTCCTTTATCTCCTTTGTAGCAACATTCTTCCTGTTTCATAGACAATATGTGCTTTTGTGCATTCTTTTGAATTTTCGATTTTCTTGCAGCTCCGAATGTGAATTTCTTTGCTTAGGAGGATTCTTTGATGCAGCTCCTTCTCTTTTCGATTTTCTTGCAGCTCCAAACGTGAATTTTTCTTAGGAGGATTCTTTTGATGAGTCTCTTTCTCCCCCTTTTTTCTGATACAAAACTGCATTAACATCCCTCTTTTTGTTCAGAAACATCTAGGTGTAAAGGGAATGAATAGTCAATTCTTGAAGTGCCGATGCATGTGACAGAGTCTACGTGAGAATGGTGAACACATCTTCTGTTTCTTGTGTTCAAACTAAAGGGGCTGAGGTGTTTCATGATGGAGGATGCTTTGTCTGTGGGCTGTGGGCTGTGGGCTGTGGGTCGCTTGATGAGAGTGCGACCCAGGAAAGTGACTTGTCTCCTACATGTTTGGACCTTGGTTCTCTTTTGAGGCTAATAGTTGCAGCAGTGTCTCTGTTGTTGCCAGGTATGTGAAAGATATTGCTGTTCAGCGTGATTCCGGCTTCTTGGATGCTGATTGCCTGTCTCTCTCTGATAATTTCCTCTTCTTCCACGTGGTGAGCCTGATTGTTGTTGTTGACCACGCGTGGGGCAGTCTCGTGCGCAGTGTCCTGGTTTTCCACAGTTGTAGCAGTAGAAATTTCGTCCGTGCTGTTTCTTTTTCTTTTTAGCAGGTTTTGGAGCCACGGCAAGCTTTGCCAGCTGTATTGACACTTTTAGTGCTTCAAGCTCCATATCTGTTCTTTCCACAGCAGCTCTGTATTCATCATAAGTGTGTTCTTCGCTTATTTGTTGCAGATTCTCTTCAGTGAGAGGACAGTTCAGCAGTTCTCCATCCCAAATGTCTTTATCTTTCCATCTCTTTATCATTCTTTTGTACGCTTGTTGTTCCACCGGCCAATGTTTGATTCTTCCATTCATCCTGCTCTGATCCTGGACATCATTCTCCAAGTTGCACAGACAAGAGGTGTATTTCGCAGCCATGATGTCCCCCTCTGCAATAATCAATAAAAATCTGAAATCAGTATTCCCAAATGTCCACATGATGGAGCCAAAGCTCCTATCCACTGTTCCTGTTGCAGTTCTTGGAGTGGCCACAGTTTTTTCTTCCCAGGTTGTGAAGTGCCAGCAGAGGGAGCCAAACCTCCTCTCATGCCTTCAATTGACATGTTTGCTCTCTGAACTCACACTGGCCCTCGTTCACAACCGTGCTTTCTCTGGAATGTGTGTGTGTGAAATGATGATCTATTTTATTATTAACACTTAGGGTGAAGAAGACGAAAACAGTAATGTTCTAAACATATTTCGAAGTCTCTGTGTGGATAGATAAGCAGAACACTCTGTTCCTGCGTTAAGATGGCAGTTTTCTGCCCTAATCTGATGGGTTTAAGCAAGCAGATACTTTCAGGGTCACTGATCTTTATTCTGTTGTACGAAAGAATGACGGAGTGCTTCTCTCGGCGTTTTTGACCTTCATACAGTGACCTCACAACTCCGCAATATAGCTTTACAAGTATAACGCATATTATTTAACAGTGTATGAATATATATTATTTACAAATCTCCCTATATACCCCTGCTAGGTGTGAAATGCTATGTTTTAATTACACATGCAATGGATGTAACTAAATGTTTTATAAGGCCTCTAGTGTGCACCAAGCCCCCACCTTTTTAATTGTCTTCTCTCTGTCCTTGCAGTGGACACAATCTAAGGCCGCACTGTTCTTTCTTATCAGGAATGCTCTATCCTCCCGTATTTTCCCACCAGCGTTTGTCTGACTAAATGAATGGATGCTTTGTTACAGCATTTTTAAATTTGCTGACTCCCTAATTTTAGCATCTGTCTGGCTGAATATAGTGGCTGCTGTGTTTCCGCATTAGACTTTGCTAACGATCCCTAAGGAACACAATTTTCCAATAAATTTAACTACGCCAGTAAAACTGACACTTATATTAACCCTCAGCTGTCTCTCAGCATATTCTAGTGATTTATGTGTGTGTGTGAGTGCAACGTCTGTGTCTAATGCGTGTTTTTTTTTTCTGCTCAACTGACCATCAACTTTGAAATCACACACGAACATCTGCAGCACCAAAACTCAAAACCTCAGCATATGATGTGATAAGCACACGAACATCTGAAACAACTTGACTGTAGCTTTCAGCTCTCTCTCTCTCATATGTACGCTTCAAACATTCACTTTCATTCAAACAAAATTGCAACACACTGCCATTTTTGAAATGCGCAGAGATCACCAATGCGGTAAAGGAATATCTTTAGAAATACAGTCAAACAAATAAACAAAAGTTAAAACGTACAGCTCAGCATTAGCTCTCTGTAGGCAACTAATAAACACAGTTAAAACATGCTCTTGTGTCTCTGAAGGCAAAGCATAAACCCAAGCTCAAAACGTACACTGCCATTCTCTGAAGTAAAATCATAAACACAAATTAAAACAGGCACTGCCATTTTCTGAAGTTAAATAAGTCACAAGCGCGCTGTCTTCAAAGGAGATGGACAGCTCTTTTTCTCAAACTAAGCAAACTGCTTCTCAGCAAACAAACACAGTACAAAATGATAAACACCAATTAAAACCACATCTGAAATGCGCACAATTCACAAATACGGTCTAGAATGTAATTAATATCTTTACAAATGCAGTGAAACAATGAACACACATTAGAACATACACGGCTGTCTCTTTAAATATAAATCAGTCAGAAGCGCAGAAAACAGCTCTTTTTACACACTCATCACATTCCAACAGCAATTTTCTTTTTCTCAACCTCATCAAACAGACTGTGTACCGCTGACCTCTCGACCACGATACAAATGAAAAACAAATGCTTTTTCAGCAAACAATCAGTCAAATTATAATCAATTCTGTCCCTATCCTACACACATATCAAAGAGCGCTGCTCTTTAATACATCACACGGCCGCTGCTTATTGTCAAAAACAATGTTACAGCCGGGATCCGATCCCGGACCTACCGTGTCGAAGACCGTTATTTTAACCACTACTCCATCAGGGTAGCACGTCTACAATACAATTTAACTGCTTTTTATCCTAGGTCATCTCTGGACCTGTACACGTTCTGGCCATTTTCATTAATCTCGTCCGTCATTAACAACACACCGATATAATCAACTTCTGTGCTCTCGTCCAGAAACTCCGTCGAGGAAACTCTAAGCAGAGTAACATTATTTTTCACTGGATCGCTACTCACGAGTTAATGTCCGAAGACTCGATGCTCTTAATACGGGAATTCCGCAGTCACTTTTTCTCAATACAGTTTATCAATGACATCAATAACATATACATATATCCCCGTCATGTTATGCAATTTCTTCGTAGTCCAAGACGTCTTATAATTACGTTAAAGATTACGCTTTATTTGTGGCAGGATTTGAGCGCTCAATGCGAGGCGCGTGACCGCGACAGAAGAGGCGCGCGACCGCGTCTCACACTACTTCACTCTACGCTGCCACAAAAAACATCATTTTTCGCCTTTTATCTAACGTCTTCTGCTGGACTCATTCACGCATATGTACAAAAAACCCCAAATGCTGGGCTGAACAACCCTGCTGCTCGGTTGATTATTCTTTACAATACTTTTAATGACTATGTCATACTTACAGTTCGGACAGTCGGATTTAATTTAGTTTTATGACTATAATACAATACGCAGAATTCAGTCAAATAGGCTTCTGCTCACCTTGTTAGTTGTGTCGACACTATCAGACTGTTCCCGAACTGCAGGCACGACCTGGTGGCAAATACCAGGGCTCCCAGCCTCCAGGGAGACTCACAGTTTGTTTTCTGAAACACAGATAGAGAGGTCTGTTAACATTCCAACCCGAAGCTCCGTATCATATCTATCACGTCGGGGTCACCAAATTGTTGTGAAAAAATGTGATGTAGTTGTCTTTCACACTTAGAGCAGGTTTAAGAATGAAACAGAAGCTCTCAGAGGCGTATAGTTAAATCAAAGCAATAGATTTATTTATCAACAGAGTCATTCAGCCCAGCTATCAAAAACAAGCTTGGGTGCTAATGGATGAACTTCGCAGAGATTCACCATGAGACACGCTTGAACACATCAGCGTGAAACTTAATATAGGGGTTCCACCCCTTGCTACACATTGGCCAAAGTCAAAGATGCAGGCGTGGCACGTTTGTACGTTATGACACCTGGTTGGAAGCCGTGAATGTCCATTCACCTTGGCCCCTCCCAATAGGCGTTGGTTTCCATCAGTGTGAGTGAGGAGTTCCATGCGAGAGGTCCTAAGAAGGAGTGTGTGAAGAAGCCGGGCTCAGCTGGGGCGTTGGCCCTCGCTTGAATCTCACTGTCTATTGTGTCTTCCTTATCTTCTCTAAAGATGGCTGCCGGTTCCTTGTGACGCAGTTAAATAAGTAACCTTTCACCTGCTTCTCTCTGGCCTTGCTGTATGCTGTGAGCACTGTATAAGTGGTTAATAGAGCTGCATAAGCTAATGGTTATTTAAAACTACAAATATGCTAGTGATTAATTAAACTGTATATAAGTCAATTGCTACTTAAAGCTGCATATAAGCTAGCTGTTAATTAAACTGTATATAAGCTAGTTGCTACTTAAAGCTGCATATAAACTAGCTGTTAATTAAGCTGTATATAAGCTAATTGCTGATTAAAGCTGTATATAAGCTAATTTTCTCAACATGCCTATTAATAAGGTTCAATTAAAAAAATGTAGCTGCTCATTAAAACACATTTGCAGGGCAAAAAGCCTTTGCATTTTCTTCAAATTACGTTTGAAATGCACCTAAGGCCAATTTTTCACAGCAAATTACACTTAAAATGCAAGTGGAGAAGACACAGAGTGTTTTCTTTTGGCTAGCTCAGACATGATTGTCTGAGGATTTATGGTCACCTTTCTTAGTGCCGACGTTTGTGAAAAAAAGCAGGTTGTAAGCATTCGGAAGCAGCCCAAGCCACATGGCATGATACAATACGATGAAGCATCTGTCAAATCGGACTCCTGTCTGAAAAGTTCCAATGTCACTGTCACATCCTCCCATATTTTCCAATCTCTTGCAAGACAAACACATTGATGTACATGCAGCTGAGCCTTTACTTTTAACACGGAAAAATTAAGAAACTGCATTTATGCCAAAAAAAATCTTCCATTGTTGTGTATTTCCGCCCCTCTTCTTCCCCCACAGGCTGCCAGGCACAACTCATTTATTAATTCGGGGTTACCCTAGCAACAAATTATTTTCAAGTTTAAAATTTAATTAGCATCTCCCTTCGGCAGTGTCTTCCTGGAAAAGATGATTGGATGTTTGTTTTGGCTCCACATAAGCCGACACCAATAAGGCAAAATCTTCATTGTCAAAAAAAACTTCTCCAAAAAAGGAGATTTTGATGTGATTTAGGTTTCTACCGTTTTGATGGATTTTAGTATCTCTTCATATCCATTTGTGAATTTTTTAAAGCTTTTGTAGGTCACCATACACAAAGAAAACCATCCGTTTTCTCGCACCACCGTCTCCTTATTTGTGCCTCGTTGACTCAGTGAAAGGGAAGGGATGGCGAATGTGTGTGATATGATGTCTCACTCGGGACAGGGGCAGCCTCAGTCCCCTCTGTGCACTGACTGATCACATTACTATCAGCGAAAGCTCTTCTGTCAGGAGGAGAAGTTATGGCCCAGTGAAGGAGGGCCTCAGGGTGAAACAGGAATCCAGTGACAGGAAGTAGACTTTGGGGGCGATCCAAGGTGATTGGACATGAAGGGTCTTAGCTGTCCTGTTCAATTCTTTTTTACTTGTAAAATCGTGTTTCCTTCCTCTACAATTAGGTTTTGCGCAAGTACTTGTGTTGTCATTTGATACTTTAATTCTTGACGGAGTGACTGGTGCTAAGACACAACAATGTCCTTTGCTTAAGCTATAGGTTCAGCAGAAAACTGTCACACAGGTAACAAGTGGATCTAATGGATGTTTTATCCGACTACTACCAAATGTATCCACACATCTCTGGCTGTGTATCTTCGTCCATTTTGGAGCAACAGAACAGACAGGAGGAGGAAATAATGCTCCGGTCATTAAATCACAGTCCAGATGGTTTCGACTCTCTTGCTATCCAACAGGTCTCTCTGTGATTGTATTAAGATGTCACCAGACAAACTGAAATGACACAACAACAAACTGAAGTGACATTATTTCATCCTAAACAGTATCTATGTCTGGAGAAAATCTTATGGCAATCCATGAATTAGTTGTTGAGATTTTTCATGCTAAACCAAAGTGGTGGACAGATAAGCTAAAATAAAATAGAACAAAATCTCACCAAACTCATTTTCACTGCATCCGTCCGGTCACGTTTGTTATTTGTTGTAGTCCCGTCTGCAACAAGAAACAAAACCTCAAAGATCAGATTTACCAAAATGACCTCTCAATTGAACGTTGACGATTCCTCTTCGGAGATCGGGTCATGTTTGACGGGTGTGTGTGAACCCCGTCTCACCTCGGATAAGCCGATGCATCTGGCGACAGCGCCTGATGTGGCCTCGCCAAATCTCTTGTCGTTTTGATCAGCCCCACTGCTCAGTGAATCACAGACGCAGGACGGTTCCAGGTCCCTGCCTGCCCACGCAGGCGACATCTTTGAAGGCAAAAAGAGGGGAACAAACACATCTTTAGAAGTAAAGGATCTGAGGGATCCATCAGAAAGAGAGAGGGAGAGAACAGGAGGGGGGGAGTTATTGAGAAGAGGGGTAGAGAGGGTGAATATGAAAGACAACACAGGGAACATAAAACGAGAGGGGGAGACAGAAAGGGTATAATGGAGACAGCAGAGCAGGGTCTAGCAGAGAGAGCCTGGCATCCTTTGATCAAATAGTGCACGTTTTCAGCAAGAAGCACATGAGAAGTCATTGAACCCTAAGAGTGTACTTGAAGTAAGTTAAACGTTGTATCACAATACACCAGGCTAGTAGCAGATGGGTAAAAGTAATAAAAATCAGTGAAATTAAGGCAAACTAACAAGGTGCAATCCGCCAGGTGTGTCTGCAACGACCACAGCTGTATTGTGTGGTTGAATGAACACAACCCACAATTACTTTTTTGATACAGCCCACATGTCAAACTTTCTAAATACAGTTTAGAATCCAGACCTCAGCACTCTCCTATATTTAAAAAACTTTTCTTTATTTAGAAATACAGTGTGGACTCTCTGCTGCTTCCTGAGCCCCATACAGCTATCACAGCCATGTATGGTGTCTGCAACAGGTGCCCATGCAAAGACTATAAATAAACCAGATCATCAACCATGAGAAAGAGTCCCAACTTCAGTCATCATGGGGCCTCACAGAACAGAACAGGGCCTGAACAGCATTTGAGAGCAGGCAAAGTGAATCACCCAAAATAACTGAATTAGGCCGTATGACTGTTATGAAAAAGTGAAAGTGGATCCAAGATACCTGAGGATCTTCACCAGGAGTCACCTCGTAGCAGGTGCTGACACACACAATCCATCCACAAGCTGTCTGTAAACGCAAATACCAACACGTGTTGTTGTTGTTCTTCTCTCTGACTCTCAGTCTGTCTTTGAAAATAAAGAGCAACAAAGGAAAATGCATTCAAGCGTTCAATGCATTGTTTCCTCGTGAAGTCTGGCTCCACGTTGTTGACGGAGGAGGAACACATAAGTCAAAGGTCGGAAAGCAATAAAGAGACCGTGTGGCGACTCTGCAAAGTGGGGTTCTCACTCCCCCTGCAGGCAGACTTCTATAAATGCCGGCCCTCATTTATTTCAACACATAAAGACCAGATGCATTTTCTATGAAGAATATACAAATTGTCTACGAGTTCAGGAACGTGAAACGAGCATGTGGACGTTAAAATCTGAGCTCCCCTTAAATAGCAAGCCTTCAAAAAAGTAATAGCAAAAAATGTCAAAAGTTAAACTTCAATAGATCATGTATTTAAAATGCACAATGTTTTTAAATGTATACAATGTGATGTGGAATACGAAGACAGCAGAATGTTTTTCAAAAGTGCAAATTAATTAAAGCTACTTGGAGCATTTGGACCTATTAAAAGCCTAAGTGCTTTGAGACAGTAGATCACTACCAGGCACAAAAACAATCCAAACATGACATACTCAGGAAGTAAACAACACATGTCTGGCCTTTTAAGCTATTGGCTGCAACTCTAAGTAACAATTTATGCCTTCTCTTTAAAAAAAAAAAAATCAAAGTCATTGTAATTCACCAGATTTAATCAGCTGCTGGTGAACTCTGGCCACAGGCACATTCCTTAAGTCCTTCTGGCTTCACACAAACTGGTCCAGGTTGACCTCTGATAGATCCCACTGCAAACCAGCACATTACAAACTATACTTGTGTGAGACCGATTCTCCTCTGTTAAAGCTGCCGTTCCAAACCATCACTGCTGACCCAAAACATGAGAACATCTTGTTTTACAAGTATATCCAATTATCTGTGCTGCTGTATATCAAAGGCTGATGCTAACAATTTACCAAAGAAGGAACGTTAACACCATCTTCGAAATCATCCTCCAGTTTTACAAAGAAGACATCTTTCATTTGTAAATGCAGTAAATAAAATAATAAAATAAATAAAACCACATTCGATCTCATTCGATCTCACATAAATCATATATTAGCGAGTTCATCAATGGAAGCATTTGTAAATAAACCGTGGACTAACTATGCTCACCAGGAGCTAATCAGAACTGCTCTCACCTGGAAGTTGGATGGTGACTTGTCACAGGAGAGCGCTGTCAATCAGAAACAACACACGCTCACAGCCTTAATGTCTAATCAACCAGTAAGTGAAAACACCTGCAGACAGCTGTGTCAGGGCCGAAGGATGTAAGCAGGGACTTGTAGTTTCTGTTCAAAATGAAAGCATATGGCACCATCTTGTGGTGGCGTTCTGATACTTCGCACATGACGTCATCTGCTAACTCGCTATGAAATCTCTCTGGGAGCTTTAAAAAGTAAAAGAAAATAACACCAAATAACCCCCCGCTTTTTCAAAATAAAACTGGGTTAAGATCAGTAATGCAATACACAAAAGCATTTCATTTGTACTGATATTTAATATTTAGACATGGGGCAACAGCCATTTTTACAGCACAATTTGCATAATTTATCAATACCTCCTGTATACAATCACAAAACCATGACAGTAGATTTTTTTTTCTGTTTACTTACAAGTGGAAAAACCAGACAGGTTTTACAAGCATACTCTTTGTACAGTCAGCATACATCTTCGATAGTTGTAATAGGTTTTCTTCATAATTTCCCCCTCTATAGCATTTTTGTTCGATAATCTTTCTGTACCTCATTCTTTTTTTTTTTTCTTGAATAATATCTGGACACAAAAATAGTATGAACCACCAACGAAACATGCAACATCCAGTGTGAGCACATTTAAATTATCCTGCAACTGCTAGAGTTGTTGAAGATAGAATTCTGTGAAGTTAGACTCTGGTAAACCTTTAGTGTTTGGTGTAAAGGGTAAAGGGTAAATCTGGGTCTCTATGGACAGACATATGGTCCTTTCGCAGTCTATCCACTGTATATTGATCGAGAGAAAAACAACTTCCTTTTACTTCTATGATCACACACCTTTTTTTTGTCTGCTAAAAGACCTATTGCTCCCCAAACCCCGGTATAAAAAGCTATGTATTTACAAGGTTGGAAATAGAGACATAGTATCTGTGTGTGTGTGTGTGTGTGTGTGTGTGTGTGGGTGAGATAGAGTGTGTAATTATTTGTGTGTTACGAGAGATTTTAAAGTCAATAGTTTTAGACAGACAACACTTAAAAGAAGAGATATGCATTGGAGCAAATGACATGCATGGACTTGGTGTGAAGATGCTAAACACAAACACACAGTATGAAAATAAGACAAACAAAAAGAACATACACCGACCTTAAAACTACTAGCATAGCAGGTATAACGTCCATTTATTACATCTTTTTTTTGGTAATTTCACTGAGACAAATGCAACTATTCAAATGGGGAGTGCAAACAAATTGGAACATTTTGAATAGGAATGTTATCGTCTTCATTCATTGTAATTCATAACTATGTGAAATTTGGGATTTGTGCATGTTAATTGCTATACGTGAGTGTGTGTTGGTGCTAAGGAGTTTCAGGCCCTCGAAACCTTGTAAACAAGTACTACATTGTGTATAAAAGAAAATTTCTCAATGTTTTTTTTATATGTACACCTGATATGTCCTGTAAACAAATATAATACAACATATAAAATAGTCTCACAGGCAATAAATAAAGATTCATATTAACAATACAAAATAACCTGTCAAATAAAATTTTTCAAAAATCACATTAAAGCAATAATCATGAAGGACATGAAAACACTGCAGGTGCAAAAAGAAAAATCATTGTAAATGTTTCCTCTCTTCTCACATTTCTGGCAAGTCAAGATGCAGTTACCACCTTAATACAGTAGATGTTGCATAGAAATCACTCAGATATTAATTTTCACTCAGTTTGACTGAAAACAATGAATGAAGAGGCTGTCCTGCCTCTTGACTCCCGTACAAGCACGCACAATGAACACGATGGACAGAGCAGGCTTTTAGACACAACATTGGTGATCCGAAGTGGAAGTGGAAATATCAAGACAACACATGTATGACAACAAAGCTGGGACAAAACATCAACATGCTGCTGTAATAGCATCGTCGTATCTTAGAATGGTAACAGTGCTCTTTTCATGGACGCTATCTCCTCATACTGGCATCGCTTTGCTTTAACTCTCTACTTCCTGCCCTTGGAAAAAAAGAAAAAGTCGGACTATTTCATTTCTAGCAGGAGGATAACGTCAGATTTACATTCTAAGCAGAAAAAGTGCAAAATACCACACAAGCGTACGTTGTTGAGTGGACTGCAGGACTGATCATCGTAATGTGCCTGGATCTCACCAAAGAAAAACAAGAAGTACTGAAATCTCAAATGGTAAATGTCTCACATTCTAAGGGGCATTAAGTGTAAATAAAACCTCTGTCACAATCAAGACTTGATTGTCTGTGATAAAGATCTATATATCTATCTATATATGTTATAATTCATTTCCAACTATGACACGTCACTATATACAAAGTGAACCTCAGAGGCGATGGGGTTTTTTTTTTGTGCAGAAAATGTGGCACAGCATACCATATAGATAGACTCATGCGCAAAATATATAGTGTCCAATTTGATATATTTGATACATTTATATCAATATTGTTCATTATCAAACAATAATTATTTGATTGAACCAAGTTTACACTCATGGAGAGAAAAAGAAAAAGTGAACAAGGAGATGTTTCTGTTGATTCATGCTTGCTGAGATTTCCTTTTTTTTCCCTCTTGAAATGGAATGCTAGGTAGTGAGTTACAAAATATACTATGTATCCTTTCCAGGATGGATTTTTAAGTTCTTAAATAACTGAGGACAAGTCAAATGATAGAACTCTACGCTAACATCATAATACAAAAATAAACATGAGGTCTCCGTAGCGGAGTCTTCAATATTTCTTTCCCAAAATGCTTCGTAAATCAATAAAACTCTGCGCTCATAACAAAAGCAATGAGGAAAATCTGTCATGGATAAAACATCGAAATAAATAAATTAGAATCCACAAGTGTGTCCATTCCCTGTAGAATTAAAATGTCTCTTCTGCATGAATGAGTGTGCAAAATTGTGTGCATTGGTGTGTGTGTGTGTGTGTGTTGTGTGTATTAAAGTGTTTAATACCTGGTTGATTCCGTGCTTGACCTCTGAACTCAGCACCTGCTCTTTTCCTCAGCCCTGGCTACACTACTGTACACCGTACGTCCTGTAAACCTGTGTGTTCATTTCCTGTAAATGCATTCACTACTTCCTCCAAATACTTCCCGCATGACAGAAATCATCATCAGACTTGCCCCAACGAACAAAAGCGTCTTCCAAAACTCTGAGCCCTGAAACAAAGATTGAAGAAAGAGATATTTGGAACTCAATCCACCCTTTGCCCCTGCCCGACAAGAGCGGATCAGTGTTACAGATGTTGAACCTAAGCGTCCCCAGATGACAGAAACCTCTTCGTGCCCTCTCAAGCTTAGTTTTTGTATGATTGAGTTTCCTTCTATGAGTGGATCTGGGTGGTGCTGGCGAGCAGCTTGTGCCAGCTCACCACTCGCTTGCGTAGGTCGACTTTGTCCAGCCACACGTAGGCCTCCCCGATCAGAGTCTTCTTTACAAACTTGCCAGCGTTGGACACCAGGAACAGCTGGTGTGAAAAGACCATAAATCAGCATATCATGTGATAGAATATGTAATATGTACTTTTCAAGCTCGCTGATTACAGATTGTGTGATTCTATTATGTGTGTGCGCATGTGTTAGGGACTGGATTAGGATTACCTGTAGAGAGTGTCCAGCCGGGTTCATACAGAAGCGGAAGGTTTCGTTGAAAGATGGCTCCCGGTCATGACGGCACACTCTGGTCTTCTTCTTGATGATCCTTTTCTGGGTAGCGATGTTCACCACGTAAAGCTTCACATAAAGATCTGTGGACACACACATACACATCAATGTAAAGCTGACATCATCCCGATACTACATCATCATGATTTTATTGCTTTTATAGAATATATAACACCAAAGGCTTTGTTCAGAAAGTCAAGGCCACTTAACATGAAGAGGAGAAACTCTACATACCAGAAATAGTCACAGACGCACACAGCATCTCCTGTCTTAATGTTTTTAACATCGCACATATATATTTTTGCCGACTAGGTTAAGTATATGCCTAATGCTGATATCTAAGGGAATGCTGAAGGGAAAACTCTATCACGACACCTGTGGTTCTGCATTCAGGAAAAACTGGCAAGGATTGTGGTGCATGTCAGATGCCAGTCTTTCTAAACAGCGTGGGCTGTGTGGGCCTCCCAGCTGTCAAATATTAAAACGATGAAAATGAAATGCATCACATATAATCAGAGACTTTGAAGAGTTTTGACAGAAGTCGTGGAAATAATAAACCAGAGGGTAATAAAGGAAGAAAATGCCGCTTTTGAAAAGTCCTGCATGTTGTTGAGACCTTATCAAAGTCATCTTCTGCGTGTGCCTATCAGCATGAATGGACGGAAGGTGTGTGTGTGTGTGTGCTGTGTTTGTTTTACAGTACCAGGCAGGTGGTCTGGACTCTTGAACTTGTAGGTGATGTTGCGACATTGAAGAATCTCAAGGACTAGTTGCTCTCCCTCCGTCTTAATCTCCTTCTTCAGGGCAATCCTGATCTCCCCCATTATCTGGGATTTACCTGAAGACACACACACACACACACACACACAAACTGAATCAGCTACACACAGTGAAAAACAAACGACATACTTCTCTGTTCTCTCACTCCCTCTTTAAAAGCAGGTGCCTTCTGGCGTGTGACTGCCCTCTGCTGGAAACAAAGTGTACTCGCATGATGAGTAATATCAAACATGGCCTGCAAGCAATCGCACGTTGTTTATCAGAGATGGGGAGAAGTTATGAGGAGCTCTGGTTGGCTTCCGGTTGCCTTGGAAGCTGAATGGAAATGACAGTTTTGAAAGCTGGGTCAATAAGACCCTGGCAAACGGTAAGGGTAGCCTGTGTGTGTGTGTGTGTGTGTGTGTTTATGACCAGATGAGAGAGACATATTGACAATAAAAAGACTGAGGGAACCGAGAGCACATGATGAGGAGATGAAGAATCTATGCGGATATGAATAAATAAGTTAATGTGCTCATCCATGTGTGTGTGTGTATAAAGCTTCAGTCTCACACTGAGCTGTAAATGTGAAAGTGAGATAACAAACCTCTTTCAGGCTTTTAAAGGCCATCTTTGCACCTTTGCACTAGTCACAATAACTTGACTCAAAAGGTCACAGGAAGGGAGGAGAAATGAGGAAAATCAAAGGACAGAATGATGAAAGTAACCGGCAAATGAGTCAGTTAATAGGGCTACACATAATGTGAATGATGCATGTTAATACTTGCAAGGGAATTATTCAAGAAAACATCAATAGAGACTAGTTTTTAAAGATTAAAAAACAAATGTCAAAAAAATACATTTTAAAAAAAGACAAAAGAGGAGAAATGTTTTATTTTATTTGATCAATTAAATAGGAATTTAATTGAATTGCATTTGCTATTCTTTGAGGCAGGACATCTGAATGAATGCAAATACTGTACCGGAGAGTGGTAAAAGTTTAAAACTTATAAAATCATATCACGATGACTTATTTAGCATGTATTGGTGAAAGGTTTTGAATACTAAGAGGCATCAAGACAAACAGACACACACACACACACACACACACACACACACACACACACACACACACACACACACACACACACACACACACACACACACTGTATCTCTAACCTTCAGTGTCACCGTGTCCCATTGATGATTTCATCTCCTCTGTGCCGTTTGGGATCTTTCCACTGAAGAGAGAGGAAATAAAATCTTGGAAATTACCAAACTCGACAACAGCTTGAATGTATTGGTCTCTTTGTCTTCTGTGCAGGTTACTGGGTGTTGCAAAAGTAGGTTAGCTGTCAACATTTATGGCATTTATCCAAAAGGTGAAACTGAGGCTTTTTAAGATGAATGTATTTTAATAAGCTGACTCACAGTCGCGGCACCTGGAAGATGGCACTGTCCACCTCGTTCATCTCTCCTTCTTCGTCCAACAGGCTGTAGGCGCTGCCACTCAGGCCGCTGTCCAATGAGGCTGCTGTGACCGGGGCATCACTGGATCTGTAGCTCGACCGCGCTGTGCAGAGATACGACCATACCCATTACGACAAAGAGACAGGAAGAAAAATTGCACCTCTGCGGATCCAAGATTGTAAAAACTAGGGCCAAGAAGCATTAGATACCATTTGCGGCAGCTAAAATCCATCATAAACAACTTAATACTTTCAATAATGTATGTCACAGTCAAGAGGGAAGCTTTATTGGAAGCACAAAAGATTGTAATGAATAGCACACACACACACACACACACACACTGTGGACTAGCAAGAAGCATATGAACAAATACTGTACTTGGAAACTTTCTCTCAGACAAAGACAAGACAGTAATAACTCACATATAAAGCTTTCACATAAACAGACAAATAAATCCAGAGAAACATCACACATATATGTTAATGCAAAGTAGACCAAACAAGAGGCACGTAGACCCGACTGACATTGTTAGTCATCTCCATGAACTATTAATACATATCTAATATCTCAATCTTAGCATTAGTTTAGTTTAAAAAGCAAATTATATGAATATAGTTTCATATCTGAGGGAGTTTCATATCATTTTTTATAAACCCTGTTTATATGCCACCTGTTGTTAGATGTTATTCTTTAAGAAATAGATGTTTAAATCCTCAACCAGCTGATCAGGCAGTGTGATAGAGTATGAATGAAGTGAGATGCGTGGATGTGGTGCAGAGCAGAATCCATGCCGACACGTTTGTTTCTCTCAGGCCACTCGACGTGTTGTCGCGAAGGGATCGCCAGAGCTCCACTAATACCAGTTCCATGAAGCAATGCAAACAGGGGAGCTGTGACGCAGCAGTTGTGGCAGTGGCACGGCGTTAACTCTCAGGGAATCACAGTCTGGGACATTCATTTACTGGTATTCGTGAGCTGTGTCGGTGGCCGTGAAAGAAAGTGCGTCTCGCTGCATGGATGTCTGGTGATGTGGCTGAGTGCAACTTTCTCTCTGTCTTCCTGGCTCTGTTATTAGCTTCTCAGACTCCCCTCTGTCTTTCTGCAGGTGTGCGTTAGTAGCATCGCATCCTCTCCTTCTTTCACTCTCTCTTTCTCTCCTTGCTCCCCCATCTGTGCTTCAGTCACACGGCAGAGAGAAGACTCTTGGGCGAACTCTCACCTCCGGTGCTCTGCGGCCTCTCTTCTGACACGGCTTTCCTGAGGGTCAGGTGTCTGCGGTCTGCTCTGCTCCCTTTGGCCGACACAACCGATGGCAGGGCAGGCAACCAGTCAGACTGGGCTCTCTGAATGGTGAGCACGCCCACTACGCTGTGTCTCTGGTGCCTCAGTGAGAGGCGGCCTCTCTGGCCTGAACGTGTTCCGTTTTCACAGGCACGGGTAAGGCGTCAGGGTGTCAAAGGTCATGGGGTCGGAGTTTAAGATGGAAGGAGGGAGGAGCAAGATGGAGATTCAGAGAGCGGTTTATCTTCACCATGGCAACCAGGATGACTGTCAATCACATGCAGCCACAGTGTGCAGTGCACGTTTTCCCCTCCTGCATGTCACTAAGAGGCGGAGTGTGCAGCATCTACTGAGGTGCATTGTGAGTCCGATAGTTGTTCAAACAAAAAAAGGGGTGGGGGGGGGGGGGTGTTAGCGGACTGCATGCAGAGCCGTCTCAGTCGAGAAAAGCTGGTCGTTCTTTGTTCACAAAAGTTAATTTGAAAAGAACAAAAGAAAAACAACTGCCAAAAGAGGTTCATGATATTTTGGGGAGGGGGTGGGATTGCAACTTTCTTCTGTTTTACTGGGGGATCAATGAATCCAAGATGTTGAACTGCTGGCTGGTGACAACAACTCTTTCCTGGTGAACTCTGCTCCAGTAAATGAACTAAAAATAGTTAATAATTTGCCAGTCTTGTCATTTGAGAGAGCTGGAGATGTCACCGCGCTTTGGCAGTTATTGACAGATTTTGTTGATTTGTTCCTTCCCGAATTTATCCTGCGACTCTGCCGTTTCTTTTTCAGATTTGACTTTTTTTCCATACCGTCGTACTTCTACTCATCCCAAGTAAAGTTAATGTGTTTAAATTACTATTCAAAACAGCAAAACCAAACTTCAACGTAGGTAAAAGTAATTATTGACTGTTTAGCGTCAAATTGAATTATTTTAGAGAATAAGATTTAGCCTATTCCCTGTTTACTTTGTTTTGGAAATGGTTAGAACTGGCCTCCAATAAGCAACTGTTACGCCTCTTTGGGTTGAAAAAGGGTGAAACTTAGGAAGGTGAAAGACGGTGTGCTACAGGTGAGGTGCTGGCTCTACACACTTGTGAGTACGCACAGAAGAGAAGCGGTGGGAGGTTGACACACTGTGAATACAACGGGGGGAGAGGACCAGAGGGTGTAAAAGGTGAGGGAAACCAAGAATATAAAAAGGCAACGAAATGATCAGGGGGGAAAACAATAACAGAAGGATGAACAGATGAGTACGAGAAGGCCATGCTGCGTAGGCTTTATTTGCGTCTTGGTTTACTTGGTTGAAGGCGTTGTGGCAGCTGCTGCGGCTGTGGCTGCTGTGGGGCATCGCCCGTTGCTATGCCGCTGTCCTGATGGTGTTGCCGTGCGGCACTTTTGCTGGAGCGCGAAGCGCCGTGCGAGCGAGAATGTTGGCTGCGTCCGTGGCTTTGGCTCTGGCTCTCGGACGGGGAAGGCTTCGATGTGCCAGGGCTACTGTGAGATTTCTCGATAGTGGGCACCTGCGTGTCTAAAACAACCAGATTCACCAAATTACCAAAAAAAGCTATTTTCTACCTTCGTTAACTTAGATGCTGTTACCATTTGTGTACCTCCTGCAGTGATTAAGTAGCTGGCTCGCGAGAAACTTCATTTAACCAGCATGGTAACTGCCTTATTTAAGTCTATGAACTTCAAGCAGCCTCATTCAATTTGATGGTTCTTTTTTTCTAAATTAGGGGAGCATTTAAAGCCTTCCACGACCATGTTGCCTTCTGTGTTTGAAGAAATATGGAGAGAAGCTAAGGCTAGGCCTCTGAGCTATAGGTGACATCATGGCAACCAAGAAAACAGACCGTGAGAAAGCAAAAAGCATGAAGCTGAAGCTACGATGGGTGCGCAATAATAGGCGTAGGAAGATTCTGGTAAAGAGAAAAGACTGAGAGAGAAACAGGTGGACAGAGGCGGACACCGAGAGAGTGGGGAGATACAGACGAGAGAAGCGGTGACAGGAAGAGAGCACAACGTGTGAAGAAGAAAGAAAAACAGAGTTCAAGAAGAGAGCAGGGAAACCGAAATAGCGGAAGCAGCAGGGTACAGACGGTTGTTCGGAGAAGATGGTGATGAAGTCAAGCAGCTGAGGGAATTTCATCGTGCCCTACCCTTGGCCGGATCTGGAAAAATCCCGTGGCTTCGGCTCTTGATGACAGATGATTTTGGGGAATCTTGATTGTCATGTGCGGATCCAGTGGTTTTAGGGGAGGAGTGCTGTGAGGAGGGTTTCGAGGAAGCGTGTCGGCCCTGGCCCGAGTGGGAGCGCCGGTGGTGGTCCCCCTCGCTCTGCTCCTTCAGGAGGAGCCACCGCGGCACGTTGTCCAGCTCGGCTGTGTTGGACAGGTCAATGAGGACCTGGGCACAAACGCAACAGTTGAATGGATATATAAGGATAAAATGTGTTGGTACATCACTGAACTGAACGTATGGCGAAAGAGGTTTACCTCTCCGAAGAAATCGTTAGAGGAGCACTTGTCATAGTCCCACACGCTCACTTCCAGGGTCTTCTTCCTCAGCTGATACACAAAGATAGGAAGTTAATGCAGAGTTATAGTGACGAACTATCTGGCAAAGTAAACCTGCAGGGAGACACCCCAGGTGAATGTTCTTTTAAATGTTATGTTTCATTGTGCAAATGATGCATTATCGCATGCTAACTTTTGGTGAATTTTGGAGAATTTTTGGTCTTCATACGCAAAAACTAAATGTGTATGTTGGATGTTTTCCTTCCATTAAAATAACATGTTATGGAAGCAAAATCTCCAAAATGACTCGTGCATGAAAAAAAACGTTTTTGCCTTTGGTGTCCCGCCTTAAAGCAAAATAAACATATGATCTGGGCTGAAAGCAGAAACAGACATTCAGCAGCTTAAAAAAAACAGACAACAGAAGTCCATCAATTCTGTGGTTGATATGGTTCCAATGAATCTAAAATGGGATCTAAAATGATATAATTAAATCCCCATGGCATATCCATCTGCTCCACTAAAGCCAATGGCCACAATGCTCGTCAGCAAGCCAGCAGAGAAAAAGCAGAATCATCATTTTAACATGGAAGTTGGCACAGTGTGAGTTCTCCTGTGTGTGCCCACACACACTGAATATTGCAGGGTTATAGAACGAATACCACAAAACATCGATATGATTTGACACAATAATAACATGTAAGGTACTATGACCCATCGAATGTGCGCAGAAATGTGTGTATGATCACATACTTGCTCCAAGTGGATGTTTTTATAGATGACGGTCTGGTTCCACTCAGGGTTGAGACTCTTGCCTGCGTGTTTGGACCGCCTCTTATTTTCAGCACTGGGGGGAAAACATCACAACAAGACACATTTGGTCACAGACGTGCAAAAGCCCCGGAGGATATAGTGGACCATCACAATGCAGTGAGCGTAATATACTGTGCACAATGTAGACAGTAGAAGGGAGAGAATGAATGCGATGCACATTGTTTGGACGGTAACAATGCATGGGCCTACGTGCATGGACGGCAGGATACGATGTTAGGGCAGCTGCAAAAAAGTCCATTTTGATGTCCATCAAGTCAGTGAAAAGGTATGCCAGTATAGAAGGAGAGGTTGATCGATCTCCATATGCCAATAACTCAGTCAGGTAAATAATTCTGCTGATCACTGAATTGCAAACAACAGTAGAAAAAATACTTTAAAAAGTCTATTTGCTTAATAATAGCATAATCTGACTTGACTGACTAATTGTTTCAATTGTTTTAATAAAAATAAACATTTTATATCCCAGCAGACTCACTGGAATAGTACGCATGACTTGATAAGATGGATGTTTTTTGCAGGGTTTGATTTAAGATTGTAGGATATGAGTAAGTCTGTAAGCGTTAGTTTGGTAAAGACAAAAACAATTTTACAGTATTTTGGAAAGAAAATGGGATGAATAAGGACTGCAGAGCAAAAGTAATGGGAGTATGTGTTGAATGTGGCGGCGCATCGAGGGTACAGTACGATGTCTGGGCACGATGTAGGACATTACTGAGGGATTTTAATCACAAAACAGGGACAAACTAAAGGGAGTCGGGTTCAATGTTAGGATTTCAAATCACAATGGTTGAGAACAAAGAAGGACTATCAAACCAGTAACACACAACAGTTAGCCGGGAAAACGTTAATTGTCAGCACAGGGGAGTATCAGTTTATTAATGTTATGTTAAAGACATGGGAAGATGTTAATATTCAGGGATTCAAGTCCTCGAAAATGCAAAGCTAAGCCCAAAGGCGGGTGGAACATCATGAGAATATGGGGACCAGGGAAAATGCACAATATAGGGGAGTTAGTGGAACTCAACAAACTGATTTGTATCATCAGGCTACCCATCAGTTGGAAAACAATTTGGACGTTTTGTTACCTTCACCAAACTGACAACCAAATTTTGAACCAAAACAAAACCAAAGTACCAAAGTGGTCAAGTCACATACCTGGCGTTCTGGACAACCATGACCTGACTGAGAGGGTCCAGCATGCATTAAATATAGAGAACAACATACAGAAACAATAGTCAGAGGGAGGGTGGGCGTTCAAAGAGTGTCTGTGGACTGTGAGCGTGTAATGTGGGAAGGGGAGATCGAGTTTTATCGTGGGATTTTACTAAGTGTGTGTTTAGGAAAGAGGCGAGGACGGGGAACTGCGGTGTGCTGCAGGGGTGGGTTTGAATTTGTGCTTTACTGTCTCGTGAATAGTGTTGAGAGGGCTTTCAGGTGATGAAACGCTTCCAGTGGCAACCGTAGTGGAGATCTGCTGCTCATGGAACAGCTGGAGAGCTGATTGTCCTCGGCACTAGGACCGGGGAACTGGATCCATCTAACTGGTGTTTACATCGTTTGTTTGTGAGTGAAGCATCATTACTTTACAGAGCCCTACTGTGTCGAGTTGAAAGTGACATTTTTTAAAATGTGAAAGTCATAAGGATTAACACATTATCTTGGCTGATATATATTTCGCACTTTCATCATCTGTGCTGGTATGAAAGAAATACACATGCGAACGCGTCTGAAAGAGACCCGAGTTGATTTGCTTACGCGCCGCCTGGAGTAGCATAATTTTGCCATATCACATCTATTTTTCCCCTCTTTTCTGGTCTCTATGTATTCCACTTTTATTTATAACCACCCGTTTCACTGCAGCAGCTCCATGTGGTTGCCAGGAAATCTGTGATGCAACTGGAAAGGCCTCTGTATGGATTGCAGTCGGTGCTCTGACAGCTGTGAGTATATACGCACATGTAGCATATACACGAAAGTACTGTCACACATGTGCTTAAGTGTGCGTATTTTCCACAACAGCTTCCAGTCGGGCGGCTGCAGGGCTTGTGAGTGCCGTGCCACTCTCCCAGTCCCTTTAACATAACCCCTGTCTAAAACACAGTGGCGTTTGCATCCGCACGTGTCAAACTGAAGGCGGCTGCAAAGCTCACAGCCATGTATCATTGCTTTTATCTGAAACGATCACAGGGGGAAAAAAAACACACTCTCTCTCAAGGGACCTCAAAACAGCAGAGGAGGTGGGAGAGTCAATTACATTACAGCGCAATCACGGTGAGAAAGGAAGCCCTGGTGTGGATCCTATTGCAAGGGAATATGAGAGCTATTGATTTAGACTGGGGGGGGGGGCAACGTCAACACAAGCAACTTCATATAATTCACTGTACACAATGTTTATGTCAATCATCTGATGGACCTGATGTGCAGTGTATAGGTGCTATGGAATTGATACCAAAGAAAGGGCATGTGCTGCACGTTGAAAGATGTCATGGTAAGCCAAAATCAATTGTAAATCGATTTTAAAATGAATGGAAATTAGGTTTGAGCTTAACAAAGCGGCTGCCTTTGTAGCCTGCATGTTAATGGGGACATCTAAAGCAGGTATATCACTCAAATTCCTTCTCTGAAACAGTCACATCTAACACACCTCTCTCTCTCTCTCGGTCAACAGATATCTAAAACATTTTGTCTCGTCTTGTATATTTGATCCTGAACTGCCCTTCCGTCCTGTTCTGAACTGCTTTCGGTGTGCTTGCGGGTTCCAAGCCTTGGACTCACCCTCTCCCTGGAAGGAGATACACTTTAACAAACGGGTCAGAGTAGCCATTGTTGTCCCGCGGGGCAAGGTTTCTGGCCTGCAGGACATGGACGATCAGGTTGCCGAGCTGCTTGTCGTAGTGGATTTGAAGCTGCAAAAAGAAGCACATTGAATTACAATCGATTCAAATGCCTATGAAAGAAAATGAGATTCACTTTGTATGTGATGTAATGCTTTTTTTAAGTACTGAAAGACAAATGGGAACTAACAATGATCACATTCTATTGGCTTACATTTCAACTTAAACACTACAAAGCTCATCCTTTTGTGCCACAGACCTGTATCTCCCCAGAGATGGGTTGGGACTGGGTCTTCATTCCCTCTGCAGTCTGTAACAAATAAAAGCAACATGCTTAGATACCGTCAGCAGATACTACATGTTAGCTGGTGGGTGTACTGTACATACCACTGTACTGTACTGCTCTTCATGCAGTGTTGGAGGCTAAACAACTTAGGCGTTTGAAATTGATTGATGTGTTTTAATATTCATTCAGTTACCAGTGGAAAATTCTTATAATTCATTCCGCACTGGCATTCTCAAATTATTTCCTAAGTTTTACATTGATACAGGAAGAGTTACCTGATGTGGAATATTTGAATAAACTTGGAGTAAAGAAAATATACATATACAGAAAAAGATGTTTAAACAGGGAAAACAGGATATTAAATATGTCTCAAGGAATAATTCCTCACACTGATTATGCCTACCAAAGCTCTGGGGAGTTAAAAATGTTGTAAGGGGAAAAAGCATTTCATCCATCAATTCATAATGATATTACACTTAAAATACCAATTCTTAAAGATAAGCTAAAATGATTCTAAGCTGAACTTGACAAACAAACCCTCCTCTGACTCGCCTTGCTGCTGTGGCGTTTCTTGCTGACGGAGGGTGATCCTGGCTGACCGGGGCTGGAGGTTGCTGAGGTGGTGGGGGGCAGGCCGGAGGAAGAGGTGGAGGTGGGAGCCTGCTGCTGGGACACCTTTTGCAGCTCAGCCGCCAGCTGCTTGGGGTCAACACCTGGAGACCTGGGTGGTCTGTCACCTAAACGGGGTCACACCAGCATCGTTATGCAAAGGCTCCCACAGGTTAGAGGGCGAGAGAAATCATTTTAAGAAGAATCTCATGGTCTGTTATGCAGACAGAAAGAAATGTATGGCTGAACTTGAGAAAAGAGAGAATTGATGAAAGCGTTCTGAGAAGACAGGGAGAGTAGTGGGGGGAAAGGTATAAGCAGCCATCGCATGTTGGGGTTGGAGTTATACAAATACTGTCGCTCACCTTTGCTGTGCTCCTGGAAATCCAGGTGGTCGGAGCCGTCGGAATCAGCCAGCATGTTGAGATCACTGACAGACGGGAAAATAATTTGACAAATAATTCAGAGAATTAAAACTCAAGAGGAAAAGAGATGAAAGAGAAAATAAGCCAAAGACAAACTGAAGAACGATATAGAAGATGAAGATGACTTACTTACTTACTGCAATCAGGGCGGGCGTCGTTAGTAATCATGAGTTACTTTTAAATATTTAAAATGGGAAATCAGGAAATATTTCAAAAGCACATGTTTCACAGAATTAAACGTGTAATGTCGGGGGAAATTGAGCTTTTCAAATTCATGACAATGACGAGTAGAGGGTGACATCAGGGAAATGAAGAGGCAGGATATGTAAGATGATGGATCGAAGTGATGATCAGAGAATGACGAAGAAAATAAAGAAATAACCGAAGGATGAGGGTGGATTGCTAATCATAGAATACAGGAGAGAAAGATAGAACGGGATAAAGGTCATACTTACAGTCTGACACACACGTCTGCCTCATTGCATGGCTGCCCGACCAGCCCTTGGACCTCTTCATAGGTTTTCCCCGTCAAAGGAACACCACTCCACTCCAGCACTTGCATTCCTATACGCCATTACACAAGTGCACGCAGTCATACACACAAGAAAACAATCAAAAAATGTCTTGACTTCACCTCACACCAAATCAAAGGCTTGAAGGGAGTCGCTCTTTAAAAGACGAAAGGGATCAACTCATTTTAAAAATACATTTCCGTTGACCAAAATGAGGAACCAGATTCTTTGATTTGATTCAATTTACAGCTGAAAAAAATATCTGTAAACGTCATGCATCAGACTTCAAGCCAAAGCCGGAGCGATAAATGCTTGTGACAGCCGAAACAGCAGCTGTGTGACAGGCTGCCCCTGTGGAGCGCTCAGGCACAGAACTGGTTTAAAAAGAACCTGGAAATGGCTTCATGTTATTTCAGCTGTACAACTATAATTTGTGGGGCAATTTTAAACGTGACGCATTATGGCCTGGAAAGAACACAAAATCCAATCAGATGCTCGTTTCATTCATCTCGTCCAGCAAAGACAAATGTCTCATAGAGGGGACTGATCATTTATTGTATTCAATGCAGCAGTGAAAGCTCATATGAATCCACACAGCACAGCAAACCCACTGCATCCTCCAAAAAAGCACACCCTGCACACGAGCAGGACTTACAAGGTTTAAAACAGCTCATCAGGAGGCTCCGTTTGCGACGATACTCACGAGCTGCATGTGTGAGTGACAGGGAAGCTACTGTAGAGTCATCATAATATTATTCATCAACACTTTCACACTTTTGTGCTTGATATGTGTGTTGCAGTTTGCACACATTCAAAGAAACTTGAATTCCAGCGGTAAGACAAACAAGCATGTATTCGTACACATAGCGACACGGAGCGTCGACGCTTGTTGAATCTGCCGACGTTTCTCCGTATTCACACCACAGAGGGTGAGACGGTTAGTATTAAGTTGTGCTTAATTAGTGCCTCACAGATTTGCTAGCATGGCTGTAGACTCATATCAAGTTACAGTAGGGACTCCAACTATGTGATAAAGACCCTGAATATTCCCGCTATTGTTCCCAACTAGATTTGTTGTATTTGTATTTTTTGATTCAGCAGTGTTTCACTGGAAACATTTACAATGTCCTGCTAAAGAAGTGGGAGGAAGAGAAACAGCTATTTAAAAGGATGTTGCAAGGAAAGGGAAGGAGACACAGACAAGAACAGAAAGTATGAAAAGAATTGCCGACGCTCAAGCACACACACACGCACACGCACACGCACACACACACACACACACACACACACACACACACACACACACACACACAGAAGCGGGAGCTCTTCCACTGACACTGATATGTTTTGTGGCTTTAAGGTGGATACATCCATACACATAACTAGTAAATTCATGTATCTTATATCCAATCTCCAAGTATAAGATTGTCAGGCTCTTTTAGCAGAATCATTCATTCTTCTCTCTTAACACCACATAGAGCAGGGGTCTCAAACTCCCCGCCCACGTCATTTTATGTGGCCCGCGAATCCGCCAGCAAAAAATAAACGATTTTTTATTTTTATTTTTTTTAAGTTAATCAAAATTATGAGATTGAAAGTCAAAAGGATGAGATACTTAAACACACAGTCATAGAAGCAGCTCTTTGGCTGGTTTCTGTATTTGACATGGAAATGTATTGTGAGTACATTGAAGGCTATTAAACTTGGCTTTAAAACACATCAAGTACTTCATGTGGGATTGTGCAAACGTACCCTTGAAAGGATTTTAAGCATTGAACAAAGTTATTGTAATAACTTGTGTTTGATATTTGTCTTTGCTATTTTCTTTAATAGTTTGATCTTTGATAGACTAATGTGGGTTTATTAACCCTAAATTAAAAAGATTTAAGTTGTGCAGAAATGTGCTTAAATATATTTTTTACAATACAAAACAATGTACAATATTTTTACACTTGAATAAACAATAATCAAATGCAGACAGTTATTTAACAACATGTTACGAGTAGTTACATTTACAACCGGCCCTTTGTGGGCGACCATGATGCTGATGTGGCCCGGAGTGAAAATGAGTTTGAGACCCCTGCATTAAATCATTCTGGGATGTTTGCTGAAATTGATTGGATGTGGCACAGCCCTACCTAGAACATGTTCCACCAGCCGCCACTGCATATAACCATCTGATACTAGCCCAGAGTTAAGCATATTCATCCAGCAAACTATACTTACCTTGGTGTGTTACAATAGAGTATTATTTTATTCAATATGTCCATCCAGGCAAATTGGTGGATCCAAATGTTGTAAAAAACCCATATATGATATCATTTCTTTGTAATCATCCAAAATAATGTTCAGTGTATGGGTATTTTTCATGACCACATGGTCAAGTATGTTTTTGTATACTCCTGTGACTTCAATAAATGAAAAGTACTGAGAGTTTTCTCTTTTTTTTTTTTGTTCAGAACTTAAAAGCAAAATGAATACAACAGTCTCAAGTGAACTTATAGAAAGGGAAAAATATATGGTCCTGGCCAAGGGGACAGCAGAATGTAATATAAATCAAAAACAGCTGCTAAATGCATTTTACAGGACAGGTGGCAACATTAAATGTGTTTGAGGTACGATGAAGTGACAAAGCCAGTTCTCAGAGTCCCTGGTTTTGTAATCATCATCTGTCCTCAATTACTTTCCGCAACAGTGAAGACTGAGTTCCACCTTTACCAAACAGCACAAAACATCTCTCCCTGAAGATTAATTATGTTCTGAAATTGGTTTCTTCAGAGAAAAGCTGAAAATCAAATGTATTATTGTTAGATGAATTAAGTGTCCAGTGCCATACAGTTACTTTTGTCCAGTTTGACATCATATTCTTGTAATGTTCAATTTGAACATAGTTGAAGGAAATTATTTTAATAAAAGAGTTGAATTATTAATTGACACTTATATTTGTTAATCTTTCCACTAAATGTCCAATGACATCAGCACATTCATTATTCTAGTGTTGTAGTTGTGGGTAATTATTAAAGCATCTTTTATTACCTACAAATAAGACACCAAGATCATTAAAATCGGGGAAATACAAAGTTTTATTAAGAAACCAAATTTTCGGGAGGCCCAATTAGCGGCCATCTTGGATTTTTGAATGGCCAATCAGGCAGGTTTGACCAGATACCAAGATTTCATGCTTGTATCATAATTTGCACGATTAATCTACTATCTGCCCAACTACATAAAACATGACACAATCATTTATATCAGCATTTTAAGAGTTTATATTTTTTATTTTTATATATATATATATATAGTTTCATTTCTTTGCCATATTGTAAGGAACATGAGAAATCATTACATTCATAAATTCAAAGATAAACATTCAATCTGGTATCCATAGTAACGACTCCATCAAGGACTCCATGGACAGAATGTTGTCCTGATGACATCACGCATTCTGTGCCTTTAATGTTGAGGTCTCCATGGATAGAATGTTGTCCTGCTGACATCACGCATTCTGTGCCTTTAATGTTGAGGTCTCCATGGATATAGAATGTTGTCCTGATGACATCACAGATTCTGTGCCTTTTAATGTTGAGGTCTCCATGGATATAGAATGTTTTCCTAATGACATCACGGATTCTCAGCTACATATAGTCCCTCACCGTTGTTAACAGCTGATAGCAAATTCTTTCAGAGACACACTTGACAATTGCATTGGATAACTCTCATACAGTATCTCAAAGTACTCATCAAGTTGGTTCAGAAACACAATTGCAATGGAAAACTCTCGTACAGTATTTCACACCAGAAACCAAGTTGGTTCAAAGATGGAATTAAATTCCAAAGAGGTTGAACCTCCAATGGATTTTTACCTCAGTTCACTGGAGGAACAAGTAAGATGTGAACTGTTGGACAGTGAGGCGAGGCTCACCCGAACAACAACCAAGGACAGAGTCCTCCTAGAAATTAATGAAGACCGTCTTCAACATTTTCTAGATGTTCTCCACGAAAAGACCGAGGAGGAGATGGACATATCTAAGATGTTCTGTCAGGCTAACGCCAAGCTGAAGCTGAAAAATTGTCATCTGCGATGGCAAGAGGAGAAGTCTTCCTATCAAGCCCAGTTGGACGAACAGAGAGCGGAGACAAACAGGATCGCAGCAGTTCTGAAAGACACACAGGACCTGCTGGAGTCTGCCCGTCACGTTCAGCCTAAAACTACCACCTTGGAGGAGATGGAGGTATTCAAGAACTTCTGTCAGGCTGCTGTTGATAAACACTTAGATGTCATCAGTCAGCTCAGCGAGGCTCTTCATAAGGCCGAACAGGAGCTGACAAATGGACAACTACAATGGCAAGAGGAGAAGTCCTCCCTCAAAGCACGCCAGCAAAACAACTGTGACCACTTTCACTCCCAGGTGCAGGTCATCGCATCCATTCGCGCACAAGAGCAGGAAGCAGTAAAACAGAAGCTGGAAAAAGCTCAGGCTTTCTATACAGCCCAGCTCGACGAACAAAGCGCAGAGACAAACAGGATCGCAGCAGCTCTGAAAGACACACAGGACCTGCTGGAGACTGAGCGTGTTCAACATAAAACTACCACCAAGGCTGAGTTGGAGATATCTAAGAATCTCTATCAGGCTAGAATTGTTGAACTGGGAGATGACAACAGTAAGCTCAAGGCAGCCTTTAACAAGGCTCAGAATGAGCTGAAGAACAGAGTTGTACTGTGGCAACAGGAGAAGTCTTGCTACTTGGATCGGAATAAAAAAGCCTGGGGACTTTATCATACTCTGGTGAAGACCACAGCTGATTCTGGAAGAATGGAGGAGGAGGCTAAGCAGACCCTGCAGAGATTCCAGGCAGACCATGAAGGCCAGCTGGAGGAACAGAGAGTGGAGACAAACAGGATCGCAGCAGCTCTGAAAGAAACACAGGACCTGCTGGAGACTGAGCGTCTCCGTTCCCAGGAACAGTCATCCCTCACGGCACACCTGGAAAAAACCTGCAGGGACCACGATCATGCCCAGCTGAAGAACATAGCTACTCTTCAAACATTGGAGGAGAAAGCTACGCAGATGGTCAAAAGAGACCAGGCATCCCAAGCCCAACTCGACGAACAAAGAGTGGAGACAAACAGGATCGCAGCAGCTCTGAAAGAAACACAGGACCTGCTGGAGACTGAGCATCTTCAACATAAAACTACCACCAAGGCTGACTTGGAGATATATCTGAATCTGACAAAGAGGATCATAGCAGCCCAGAAAAATACAGAAGATCTGTTCGAAACTGAACGTTTTCTTTGGCATCAGGAGAAGTCTTCCCTCCTTCAGGCCACCGAAGATCTTCAGGCCACTGAAAAAGATCTTCAGAGCCAGATCAAGAACAAGCAGAAGAAGAAGAAAAAATGGTTCAAACTCTTCTAATGCCCGGCTCCCTACTGTCAAAACATCAGACAGTAAACATCAGACAGTTTGGAAAACAGTTACTATACAAAGAGTGATTCTTAACCCTGGTTCCAGATCCTTGACCGGATCAAGGATCTGGAGCCCCTAACCCTAACCACTCTTTGTGTATGAACTATTTGCCAGACGCAGAAGTCCTGCATTCAAAACCTTAAAAAAATATATATATATATACAAAAAAATATATATATATATATACATATAAAAAAAAAAAAAAGTATGTATATATATATATATATATATATATATACACACATATATATATATATATATATATATACATAAAAAAAAAATAAAAATAAAAGAATAAATAAATAAATCTCCTCCGCGAATCGCCACCTTATCGTGGTGGAGGAGTTTGAGTGGCTCAGTGATCCTGGGAGCTATGTTGTCCGGGGCATTAGCCCAAGGCAAAGAGGTTTCAGGGGAGAGCCCAGACTAAGAGCGGTTCAAAACGACCCATAGATAGCCCACGGACTTTAGCCACCTCGCCCGGACCAGGGAAACCGGGGCACCCTCCCGGAGCCAGACCCAGGAGGGGAGCTCGTAGGTGAGCGTCTGGTGGCCGGGCCTTTGCCCATGGGGCCCGGTCGGGATCAGCCCGAATAAACACCATGGAGCAGCCACCCTGTGGACCCACCACCCGCAGGGACATGCATCGGGGTCAGGTGCTATGCAGACCGGGCAGCAGGTCGGGCAGGAGGCCTGGGCATGCCGATCGCCGGCGGCATGGACTAGCTCTAGGGGCGTGGAACGTCACCACGCTAGCGGGGAAAGAGTCGGAGCTGGTGCAGGAGGTGGAGCGATACCAGCTAGATATAGTTGGACTCACCTCCATTTACCCCTTTTACATTTTGAACTTTTGTTGAAAAAAAAGTTTTCAAACATTTTAATATTCAATAAATACAAGACTCCAGTTTAATTCTCCATCTCCGTGTTGTCTTAGTTAAGTTTGGTCTCCAAAGTTATTCTGGCGATCTAGAAATGGGGTACCGTGTTCTGTGGAAGATATTTTTGAAGCAAAATTTAACATTGGTCTCTATGGAGCAGAAAGTTGGTTTTCCTCTCAATTAAAGGCTTCTGTGCCAAATGTGTAAGTCTGTGGGATTCCACAGTCATTTGTCTACGACAAGGACAAGATTAGCTACTTTTACATCCAGAAATTATGCATAAAGAGTGAAGATTGTGGACACAGTGGCAAAATGTTTTTTTCACAAGAATCTCAAACTGCTCTTCACTCTAGCGGTGACATCACGCACTCTAAGCTGTGCAATACACACCCATTATAAAGTCAGAAAGGACTGAAAAATCATATAAGTTAAATTGCTGCAGTTCAAAAAGTGTAAAATATATCAAAAAGCTGAATCATGTGGCAATAGCTCAGGGTTTTCTCAACATTGTAAAGTTGAAATGGTGTCTGTAGCTGAAAGTATGAGGAAGTATAAGGATTTGAAATTTGAAGAGAGGATTTGAACATTTTCTCCATAGAAACCCAGTCAAAAAAAACTGCAAAAAGCTTAATAATTCAAAAAGTTTAAAGGTTAGAAATATTGAAAGATATAGCAGGGGTGTCCTGAAAGAGCTGAACATTTTGATAGTTGAACGGTTTCTGTAGCTTAAAGAATGTGGAAGGAGTTAAGTAGCAAAAAGCGTACGGAAGAAATATAAATTAAAGAGGACCAGTATACCATCTGTATGCAAGTCTTTTGAAATGCATGTGTATTCATGCAGGTCTGAACGTGTGAGCGTGCCAGCCGTGTGTGTACAGTACGTGTGTATCTGCCATTATGTGTGCTCATAAGGCGGGCTGATGTATTTCTGTCCAATTAGCTAGTGACCCAATTCTCTCTGGCTGTCTCAGGGTCACCGTGTGGTTGTAATGGATTCTCTCTATCATCGTATCCAATCTCCTTGTTTTACAGTGTTTAAGTTTATTTACAGTGGAACACCACTCAATTTAACTCGCACGTGACTTTTCTCTTACCAAGGCGAGTTCAATCAATATATGTAGATCTGACCCCCGTCAGAGCGCGCACACACACACACACACACACACACACACACACACACACACACACACACACACACACACACACACACAGAAGCGGGAGCTCTTCCACTGACACTGATATGTTTTGTGGCTTTAAGGTGGATACATCCATACACATAACTAATAAATTCATGTATCTTATATCCAATCTCCAAGTATAAGATTGTCAGGCTCTTTTAGCAGAATCATTCATTCTTCTCTCTTAAAACCACATAGAGCAGGGGTCTCAAACTCCCCGCCCACGTCATTTTATGTGGCCCGCGAATCCGCCAGCAAAAAATAAACGATTTTTAGGGCCCGAGCACCGACGTAGTCGGAGCGGAGGACCTATTGAATTTCGAATGTTTATTATTATTAGGGCCCGAGCACCGACGTAGTCGGAGCGGAGGACCTATTGAATTTCGAATGTTTATTATTATTAGGGCCCGAGCACCGACGTAGTCGGAGCGGAGGACCTATTGAATTTCGAATGTTTATTATTATTATTCTTATTATTTTATGTGTTTCGTCGCAAAAAGGAGGTGCTTGGGATATTGGGAATGTTGTGAAATTTGGCACGCAAGCCAGAATTTGCGAAAATTGCAGTCTGATTGGGGTGCCCAGCTGCGGTATGAAATATTGGCTCGCTAGCGCCCCCTATTGAGTAGCCCCAACATCAGGTTTCACCCAGCTGTATGAAAGTTAGTAGGTATGTGGAACGTGATGAGACGCACCAAAAATCCTCTTGGAAGTTTTCTCTAAACCAAACAGGAAGTCGGCCATTTTTACTTTTATGACGGTTTTTGACCGTTTCAAGGCGTCATACTTTAACGAACTCCTCCCAGAGATTTGACCCGATTGACTTCAGATTCGGCTAGTCTGCTCTTGAGACCTTGGCAGTGAAAAGTTACTCAAAGATCAAAAAGTTATCGAACTATGTGGCCGTGGCGTGGCGTCAAAGAAACACTATTCGCCACGAAACAGGAAGTTGTTGTAACTCGGCCGTACATTGTCGAATCTGCTCCAAATCTTTCATATGTCATAACATCCTGACCCGGAACACATCTATATGATAATTTTGAATCAAACTGATAGCGCCACCTAGTGGCAACCGGAAGTTGTACGCTGCGTACTTTGACATCCTGCTCCTCACAGATTAATCAGATCCCTCTCAAATGTTGTCAAACAAGCCTTAAGACCTTGATAATGCTTCATTGTGAAGATTGTAAGAAGTTACTGAAGGACGGCGACGTGGCGGCTCGGCGAATTTCGATCCTTCGCCATGAACGAATAAACTGATGTATCTCGACTCCACATCATCAGATCTTTACCAGATTTCACGTGTTTGATTAGACTCCAGGCCTGAAGACAACTGCAGGCCAATTTCGAATCATAGTCATAGCGCCACCTACTGGTAACAGGAAGTTAAAGTCTTTATACTTTGGCTTGTTTCTCTTAGTAGGTAAATCAAATCAATATCAAATTTGTTCCACACAAATACAAGAAGTTCATAATGCCAGATCATGAAGCTTTTGATGTTTCGTCGAACGCCGTTGCCGTGGCGATGTGGTCTTCGCCGTGAACAACGAAGGTCATTTTGAGAGGCTAAAAATGCTCGAAACATAAGCAAACTTGGCAAGTAGATTACAAGGCCGAAATGTAGTTATGGAATATGATTTTATTGGTTCAGAGTGGCAAATCTGCTTAATAGCGCCCCCTACAAAATTTCAACGAAGCAGCCCTCGCAGTACGTTTGACCTAGATGTATGAAATGTGGTAGGAACATGTATCACATATGGACTTCAATAAAAGTCTCTTGGGGCTATGCTCTAAACTCAACCGGAAGTCAGCTACTTTGCATTTCTTCTGTATTTCTAGTGTCGTTTTTGTCATTTCCAGGCGCTGCACTTTAACGAACTCCTCCTAGGGAATTAATCAGATCAACTTCAAATTTGGTCGGTACAGTCTAAAGACCTTTGTGATGCAAAGTTACTCAAAGCTTGTTGTTTCGTGAAAAGCTGTTGCCGTGGCGACGGAATTTCGATCCTTCGCCATAAATGAATAAACTGATGTAACTCGACTCCACATCATCAGATCTTTACCAGATTTCACGTGTTTGATTAGACTCCAGGCCTGAAGACATATGCAGGCCAATTTTGAATCATAGTCATAGCGCCACCTACTGGTAACAGGAAGTTAAAGTCTTGATACTTTGGCTTGTTTCTCTTAGTAGGTAAATCAAATCAATATCAAATTTGTTCCACACAAATAGTTCATAATGCCAGATCATGAAGCTTTTGATGTTTCGTCGAACGCCGTTGCCGTGGCGATGCAGTCTTCGCCGTTAACAACGAAGGTCATTTTGAGAGGCTAAAAATGCTCGAAACATAAGCAAACTTGGCATACACATTTAAAGCCCAAAATGTAGTTGTATAATATGATTTTATTGGTTCAGAGTGGCAAATCGGCTCAATAGCGCCCCCTACAAAATTTCAACGAAGCAGCCCTCGCAGTACGTTTCACCTAGATGTATGAAATTTGGTAGGAACATGTATCACATATGGACTTAAATAAAAGTATATTGGGGCCATGCTCTGAACCTGCATGCAGTGTCTGACGGTCACGGAACTGAATGACAGCATCAACCAGAGTCCTCGCGCCGTCCGACGGTCGCGGACGTTCTCGGCCGCGCAGGCCGGAGTCCCGCCGCCACCCCGACGTGCATGCACCCCGACGTGCATATAGCGAGGGCCCGCTCATCGCTGCTCGCAGCTTTAATTATTCTTATTATTTTATGTGTTTCGTCGCAAAAAGGAGGTGCTTGGGATATTGGGAATGTTGTGAAATTTGGCACGCAAGCCAGAATTTGCGAAAATTGCAGTCTGATTGGGGTGTCCAGCTGCAGTATGAAATATTGGCTCGCTAGCGCCCCCTATTGAGTAGCCCCGACATCAGGATTCACCCAGCTGTATGAAAGTTGGTAGTTATGTGGAACGTGATGAGACGCACCAAAAATCCTCTTGGCCGTTTTCTCTAAACCAAACAGGAAGTCGGCCATTTTTGCTTTTATGACGTTTTTTGACCGTTTCAAGGCGTCATACTTTAACGAACTCCTCCCAGAGATTTGACCCGATTGACTTCAGATTCGGCGAGTCTGCTCTTGAGACCTTGACAGTGAAAAGTTACTCAAAGATCAAAAAGTTATCGAACTATGTGGCCGTGGCGTGGCGTCAAAGAAACACCATTCGCCACGAAACAGGAAGTTGTTGTAACTCGGCCGTACATTGTCGAATCTGCTCAAAGTCTCTCATATGTCATAACATCCTGACCCGGAACACATCTGTATGATAATTTTGAATCAAACTGATAGCGCCACCTAGTGGCAACCGGAAGTTGTACGCTGCGTACTTTGACATCCTGCTCCTAACAGATTAATCAGATCCCTCTCAAATGTTGTCATACAAGCCTTAAGACCTTGATAATGCTTCGTTGTGAAGATTGTAAGAAGTTACTGAAGGGCGGCGACGTGGCGGCTCGGCGAATTTCGATCCTTCGCCATGAACGAATAAACTGATGTATCTCGACTCCACATCATCAGATCTTTCCCAGATTTCACGTGTTTGATTAGACTCCAGGCCTGAAGACATATCCAGGCCAATTTTGAATCATAGTCATAGCGCCACCTACTGGTAACAGGAAGTTAAAGTCTTTATACTTTGGCTTGTTTCTCTTAGTAGGTAAATCAAATCAATATCAAATTTCATCCACACAAATACAAGAAGTTCATAATGCCAGATCATGAAGCTTTTGATGTTTCGTCGAACGCCGTTGCCGTGGCGATGCAGTCTTCGCCGTTAACAACGAAGGTCATTTTGAGAGGCTAAAAATGCTCGAAACATAAGCAAACTTGGCAAGTAGATTACAAGGCCGAAATGTAGTTACAGAATCAGATTTTATTGGTTCAGAGTGGCAAATCGGCTCAATAGCGCCCCCTACAAAATTTCGACGAAGCAGCCCTCGCAGTACGTTTGACCTAGATGTATGAACTGTCGTAGGAACATGTATCGCATATGGACTTCAATAAAAGTCTCTTGGGGCTATGCTCTAAACCCAACCGGAAGTCAGCCATTTTGCATTTTTTATGAATTTCTCATGTCGTTTTTGTCATTTCCAGGCGCTGCACTTTAACGAACTCCTCCTAGGGAATTCATCAGATCAACTTCAAATTTGGTCGGTACAGTCTAAAGACCATTGTGATGAAAAGTTACTCAAACCTTGTTGTTTCGTGAAAAGCTGTTGCCGTGGCGACGCATCCTTCGCCGTTAACAACGAAGGTCATTTTGAGAGGCTAAAAATGCTCGAAACATAACCAAACTTGGCAAGTAGATTACAAGGCCGAAATGTAGTTATGGAATATGATTTTATTGGTTCAGAGTGGCAAATCGGCTCAATAGCGCCCCCTACAAAATTTCAACGAAGCAGCCCTCGCAGTACGTTTCACCTAGATGTATGAAATTTGGTAGGAACATGTATCACATATGGACTTCAATAAAAGTCTCTTGGGGCCATGCTCTAAACCTGCATGCAGTGTCTGACGGTCACAGAACTGAATGGCAGCATCAGCCAGAGTCCTCGCGCCGTCCGACGGTCGCGGACGTTCTCGGCCGCGCAGGCCGGAGTCCCGCCGGCACCCCGACGTGCATATTGCGAGGGCCCGCCCATCGCTGCTCGCAGCTTTAATTATTCTTATTATTATTTTATGTGTTTCGTCGCAAAAAGGAGGTGCTTGGGATATTGGGAAGTTTGTGAAATTTGGCAAGCAAGCCAGAATTTGCGAAAATTGCAGTCTGATTGGGGTGCCCAGCTGCGGTATGAAATATTGGCTCGCTAGCGCCCCCTATTGAGTAGCCCCAACATCAGGTTTCACCCAGCTGTATGAAAGTTGGTAGGTATGTGGAACGTGATGAGACGCACAAAAAATCCTCTTGGACGTTTTCTCTAAACCAAACAGGAAGTCGGCCATTTTTGCTTTTATGACGTTTTTTGACCGTTTCAAGGCGTCATACTTTAACGAACTCCTCCCAGAGATTTGACCCGATTGACTTCAGATTCGGCTAGTCTGCTCTTGAGACCTTGGCAGTGAAAAGTTACTCAAAGATCAAAAAGTTATCGAACTATGTGGCCGTGGCGTGGCGTCAAAGAAACACCATTCGCCACGAAACAGGAAGTTGTTGTAACTCGGCCGTACATTGTCGAATCTGCTCCAAATCTCTCATATGTCATAACATCCTGACCCGGAACACATCTGTATGATAATTTAGAATCATAGTGATAGCGCCACCTAGTGGCAACCGGAAGTTGTACGCTGCGTACTGTGACATCCTGCTCCTCACAGATTAATCAGATCCCTCTCAAATGTTGTCAAACAAGCCTTAAGACCTTGATAATGCTTCATTGTGAAGATTGTAAGAAGTTACTGAAGGCCGGCGACGTGGCGGCTCGGCGAATTTCGATCCTTCGCCATGAACGAATAAACTGATGTAACTCGACTCCACATCATCAGATCTTTACCAGATGTCATGTGTTTGATTAGACTCCAGGCCTGAAGACATCTGCAGGCCAATTTTGAATCATAGTCATAGCGCCACCTACTGGTAACAGGAAGTTAAAGTCTTTATACTTTGGCTTGTTTCTCTTAGTAGGTAAATCAAATCAATATCAAATTTGTTCCACACAAATACAAGAAGTTCATAATACCAGATCATGAAGCTTTTGATGTTTCGTCGAACGCCGTTGCCGTGGCGATGCAGTCTTCGCCGTGAACAACGAAGGTCATTTTGAGAGGCTAAAAATGCTCGAAACATAACCAAACTTGGCAAGTAGATTACAAGGCCGAAATGTAGTTATAGAATATGATTTTATTGGTTCAGAGTGGCAAATCGGCTCAATAGCGCCCCCTACAAAATTTCGACGAAGCAGCCCTCGCAGTACGTTTGACCTAGATGTATGAAATGTGGTAGGAACATGTATCGCATATGGACTTCAATAAAAGTCTCTTGGGGCTATGCTCTAAACCCAACCGGAAGTCTGCCATTTTGCATTTTTTATGAATTTCTCATGTCGTTTTTGTCATTTCCAGGCGCTGCACTTTAACGAACTCCTCCTAGGGAATTCATCAGATCAACTTCAAATTTGGTCGGTACAGTCTAAAGACCTTTGTGATGAAAAGTTACTCAAAGCTTGTTGTTTCGTGAAAAGCTGTTGCCGTGGCGACGGAATTTCGATCCTTCGCCATGAACGAATAAACTGATGTAACTCGACTCCACATCATGAGATCTTTACCAGATTTCACGTGTTTGATTAGACTCCAGGCCTGAAGACATATGCAGGCCAATTTTGAATCATAGTCATAGCGCCACCTACTGGTAACAGGAAGTTAAAGTCTTGATACTTTGGCTTGTTTCTCTTAGTAGGTAAATCAAATCAATATCAAATTTGTTCCACACAAATAGTTCATAATGCCAGATCATGAAGCTTTTGATGTTTCGTCGAACGCCGTTGCCGTGGCGATGCAGTCTTCGCCGTTAAAAACGAAGGTCATTTTGAGAGGCTAAAAATGCTCGAAACATAAGCAAACTTGGCATACACATTTAAAGCCCAAAATGTAGTTGTATAATATGATTTTATTGGTTCAGAGTGGCAAATCGGCTCAATAGCGCCCCCTACAAAATTTCAACGAAGCAGCCCTCGCAGTACGTTTCACCTAGAGGTATGAAATTTGGTAGGAACATGTATCACATATGGACTTAAATAAAAGTATATTGGGGCCATGCTCTGAACCTGCATGCAGTGTCTGACGGTCACGGAACTGAATGACAGCATCAACCAGAGTCCTCGCGCCGTCCGACGGTCGCGGACGTTCTCGGCCGCGCAGGCCGGAGTCCCGCCGGCACCCCGACGTGCATGCACCCCGACGTGCATATTGCGAGGGCCCGCTCATCGCTGCTCGCAGCTTTAATTTATTTTTATTTTTTTAAAGTTAATCAAAATTATGAGATTGAAAGTCAAAAGGATGAGATACTTAAACACACAGTCATAGAAGCAGCTCTTTGGCTGGTTTCTGTATTTGACATGGAAATGTATTGTGAGTACATTGAAGGCTATTAAACTTGGCTTTAAAACACATCAAGTACTTCATGTGGGATTGTGCAAACGTACCCTTGAAAGGATTTTAAGCATTGAACAAAGTTATTGTAATAACTTGTGTTTGATATTTGTCTTTGCTATTTTCTTTAATAGTTTGATCTTTGATAGACTAATGTGGGTTTATTAACCCTAAATTAAAAAGATTTAAGTTGTGCAGAAATGTGCTTAAATATATTTTTTACAATACAAAACAATGTACAATATTTTTACACTTGAATAAACAATAATCAAATGCAGACAGTTATTTAACAACATGTTACGAGTAGTTACATTTACAACCGGCCCTTTGTGGGCGACCATGATGCTGATGTGGCCCGGAGTGAAAATGAGTTTGAGACCCCTGCATTAAATCATTCTGGGATGTTTGCTGAAATTGATTGGATGTGGCACAGCCCTACCTAGAACATGTTCCACCAGCCGCCACTGCATATAACCATCTGATACTAGCCCAGAGTTAAGCATATTCATCCAGCAAACTATACTTACCTTGGTGTGTTACAATAGAGTATTATTTTATTCAATATGTCCATCCAGGCAAATTGGTGGATCCAAATGTTGTAAAAAACCCATATATGATATCATTTCTTTGTAATCATCCAAAATAATGTTCAGTGTATGGGTATTTTTCATGACCACATGGTCAAGTATGTTTTTGTATACTCCTGTGACTTCAATAAATGAAAGTACTGAGAGTTTTCTCTTTTTTTTTTTTTGTTCAGAACTTAAAAGCAAAATGAATACAACAGTCTCAAGTGAACTTATAGAAAGGGAAAAATATATGGTCCTGGCCAAGGGGACAGCAGAATGTAATATAAATCAAAAACAGCTGCTAAATGCATTTTACAGGACAGGTGGCAACATTAAATGTGTTTGAGGTACGATGAAGTGACAAAGCCAGTTCTCAGAGTCCCTGGTTTTGTAATCATCATCTGTCCTCAATTACTTTCCGCAACAGTGAAGACTGAGTTCCACCTTTACCAAACAGCACAAAACATCTCTCCCTGAAGATTAATTATGTTCTGAAATTGGTTTCTTCAGAGAAAACCTGAAAATCAAATGTATTATTGTTAGATGAATTAAGTGTCCAGTGCCATACAGTTAGTTTTGTCCAGTTTGACATCATATTCTTGTAATGTTCAATTTGAACATAGTTGAAGGAAATTATTTTAATAAAAGAGTTGAATTATTAATTGACACTTATATTTGTTAATCTTTCCACTAAATGTCCAATGACATCAGCACATTCATTATTCTAGTGTTGTAGTTGTGGGTAATTATTAAAGCATCTTTTATTACCTACAAATAAGACACCAAGATCATTAAAATCGGGGAAATACAAAGTTTTATTAAGAAACCAAATTTTCGGGAGGCCCAATTAGCGGCCATCTTGGATTTTTGAATGGCCAATCAGGCAGGTTTGACCAGATACCAAGATTTCATGCTTGTATCATAATTTGCACGATTAATCTACTATCTGCCCAACTACATAAAACATGACACAATCATTTATATCAGCATTTTAAGAGTTTATATTTTTTATTTTTATATATATATATATATATATAGTTTCATTTCTTTGCCATATTGTAAGGAACATGAGAAATCATTACATTCATAAATTCAAAGATAAACATTCAATCTGGTATCCATAGTAACGACGCCATCAAGGACTCCATGGACAGAATGTTGTCCTGATGACATCACGCATTCTGTGCCTTTAATGTTGAGGTCTCCATGGATAGAATGTTGTCCTGCTGACATCACGCATTCTGTGCCTTTAATGTTGAGGTCTCCATGGATATAGAATGTTGTCCTGATGACATCACAGATTCTGTGCCTTTTAATGTTGAGGTCTCCATGGATATAGAATGTTTTCCTAATGACATCACGGATTCTCAGCTACATATAGTCCCTCACCGTTGTTAACAGCTGATAGCAAATTCTTTCAGAGACACACTTGACAATTGCATTGGATAACTCTCATACAGTATCTCAAAGTACTCATCAAGTTGGTTCAGAAACACAATTGCAATGGAAAACTCTCGTACAGTATTTCACACCAGAAACCAAGTTGGTTCAAAGATGGAATTAAATTCCAAAGAGGTTGAACCTCCAATGGATTTTTACCTCAGTTCACTGGAGGAACAAGTAAGATGTGAACTGTTGGACAGTGAGGCGAGGCTCACCCGAACAACAACCAAGGACAGAGTCCTCCTAGAAATTAATGAAGACCGTCTTCAACATTTTCTAGATGTTCTCCACGAAAAGACCGAGGAGGAGATGGACATATCTAAGATGTTCTGTCAGGCTAACGCCAAGCTGAAGCTGAAAAATTGTCATCTGCGATGGCAAGAGGAGAAGTCTTCCTATCAAGCCCAGTTGGACGAACAGAGAGCGGAGACAAACAGGATCGCAGCAGTTCTGAAAGACACACAGGACCTGCTGGAGTCTGCCCGTCACGTTCAGCCTAAAACTACCACCTTGGAGGAGATGGAGGTATTCAAGAACTTCTGTCAGGCTGCTGTTGATAAACACTTAGATGTCATCAGTCAGCTCAGCGAGGCTCTTCATAAGGCCGAACAGGAGCTGACAAATGGACAACTACAATGGCAAGAGGAGAAGTCCTCCCTCAAAGCACGCCAGCAAAACAACTGTGACCACTTTCACTCCCAGGTGCAGGTCATCGCATCCATTCGCGCACAAGAGCAGGAAGCAGTAAAACAGAAGCTGGAAAAAGCTCAGGCTTTCTATACAGCCCAGCTCGACGAACAAAGCGCAGAGACAAACAGGATCGCAGCAGCTCTGAAAGACACACAGGACCTGCTGGAGACTGAGCGTGTTCAACATAAAACTACCACCAAGGCTGAGTTGGAGATATCTAAGAATCTCTATCAGGCTAGAATTGTTGAACTGGGAGATGACAACAGTAAGCTCAAGGCAGCCTTCATCAAGGCTCAGAATGAGCTGAAGAACAGAGATGTACTGTGGCAACAGGAGAAGTCTTGCTACTTGGACCGGAATAAAAAAGCCTGGGGACTTTATCATACTCTGGTGAAGACCACAGCTGATTCTGGAAGAATGGAGGAGGAGGCTAAGCAGACCCTGCAGAGATTCCAGGCAGACCATGAAGGCCAGCTGGAGGAACAGAGAGTGGAGACAAACAGGATCGCAGCAGCTCTGAAAGAAACACAGGACCTGCTGGAGACTGAGCGTCTCCGTTCCCAGGAACAGTCATCCCTCACGGCACACCTGGAAAAAACCTGCAGGGACCACGATCATGCCCAGCTGAAGAACATAGCTACTCTTCAAACATTGGAGGAGAAAGCTACGCAGATGGTCAAAAGAGACCAGGCATCCCAAGCCCAACTCGACGAACAAAGAGTGGAGACAAACAGGATCGCAGCAGCTCTGAAAGAAACACAGGACCTGCTGGAGACTGAGCATCTTCAACATAAAACTACCACCAAGGCTGACTTGGAGATATATCTGAATCTGACAAAGAGGATCATAGCAGCCCAGAAAAATACAGAAGATCTGTTCGAAACTGAACGTTTTCTTTGGCATCAGGAGAAGTCTTCCCTCCTTCAGGCCACCGAAGATCTTCAGGCCACTGAAAAAGATCTTCAGAGCCAGATCAAGAACAAGCAGAAGAAGAAGAAAAAATGGTTCAAACTCTTCTAATGCCCGGCTCCCTACTGTCAAAACATCAGACAGTAAACATCAGACAGTTTGGAAAACAGTTACTATACAAAGAGTGATTCTTAACCCTGGTTCCAGATCCTTGACCGGATCAAGGATCTGGAGCCCCTAACCCTAACCACTCTTTGTGTATGAACTATTTGCCAGACGCAGAAGTCCTGCATTCAAAACCTTAAAAAAATATATATATATATATATATATATACAAAAAAAATATATATATATACATATAAAAAATAAAAAAAAGTATGTATATATATATATATATATATATATATATATACATCAAAAAAAAAAAAAAAAAAAAAAGAATAAATAAATAAATCTCCTCCGCGAATCGCCACCTTATCGTGGTGGAGGAGTTTGAGTGGCTCAGTGATCCTGGGAGCTATGTTGTCCGGGGCATTAGCCCAAGGCAAAGAGGTTTCAGGGGAGAGCCCAGACTAAGAGCGGTTCAAAACGACCCATAGATAGCCCACGGACTTTAGCCACCTCGCCCGGACCAGGGAAACCGGGGCACCCTCCCGGAGCCAGACCCAGGAGGGGAGCTCGTAGGTGAGCGTCTGGTGGCCGGGCCTTTGCCCATGGGGCCCGGTCGGGATCAGCCCGAATAAACACCATGGAGCAGCCACCCTGTGGACCCACCACCCGCAGGGACATGCATCGGGGTCAGGTGCTATGCAGACCGGGCAGCAGGTCGGGCAGGAGGCCTGGGCATGCCGATCGCCGGCGGCATGGACTAGCTCTAGGGGCGTGGAACGTCACCACGCTAGCGGGGAAAGAGTCGGAGCTGGTGCAGGAGGTGGAGCGATACCAGCTAGATATAGTTGGACTCACCTCCATTTACCCCTTTTACATTTTGAACTTTTGTTGAAAAAAAAGTTTTCAAACATTTTAATATTCAATAAATACAAGACTCCAGTTTAATTCTCCATCTCCGTGTTGTCTTAGTTAAGTTTGGTCTCCAAAGTTATTCTGGCGATCTAGAAATGGGGTACCGTGTTCTGTGGAAGATATTTTTGAAGCAAAATTTAACATTGGTCTCTATGGAGCAGAAAGTTGGTTTTCCTCTCAATTAAAGGCTTCTGTGCCAAATGTGTAAATCTGTGGGATTCCACAGTCATTTGTCTACGACAAGGACAAGATTAGCTACTTTTACATCCAGAAATTATGCATAAAGAGTGAAGATTGTGGACACAGTGGCAAAATGTTTTTTTCACAAGAATCTCAAACTGCTCTTCACTCTAGCGGTGACATCACGCACTCTAAGCTGTGCAATACACACCCATTATAAAGTCAGAAAAGGACTGAAAAATCATATAAGTTAAATTGCTGCAGTTCAAAAAGTGTAAAATATATCAAAAAGCTGAATCATGTGGCAATAGCTCAGGGTTTTCTCAACATTGTAAAGTTGAAATGGTGTCTGTAGCTGAAAGTATGAGGAAGTATAAGGATTTGAAATTTGAAGAGAGGATTTGAACATTTTCTCCATAGAAACCCAGTAAAAAAAAACTGCAAAAAGCTTAATAATTCAAAAAGTTTAAAGGTTAGAAATATTGAAAGATATAGCAGGGGTGTCCTTAAAGAGCTGAACATTTTGATAGTTGAACGGTTTCTGTAGCTTAAAGAATGTGGAAGGAGTTAAGTAGCAAAAAGCGTAGGGAAGAAATATAAAATAAAGAGGAATAAAGATTCGAAGAACAACAGTTTCGAAGAACAATAGTTTATTAACAATAGTTAATTGTTGGAATGCTTAACAGCATTCCAACAATGGGTTAAAGCTTCGGGAGCGACGTAAAAGCGCTCGGTAAAGTAAAATACGGATCTCATTTGCGCTCTCGGATTTTGACAGTGATTTGCCTTCATATACACACTGCATAATAGAATGGCTTTACAACGGTGGTGAGAACATAAATACTGGTGTCGCATCAGAGATTCCTATTTGGGAACATATTTCTCTTGAAATAGATAAAAACGCCTTCCTTCAAAATGCATGCCTCCCACAAGATTTATTTTTCCTTACTTATCCTTATCACAGGACATCATGTCCTGTGTAATTCTCAGACTACTCCTTTACACTGTAACACCATTTTTGTGACACATTTTTTTTTTTTAAAGAAAAAAAGAAAATGAACACTCAGAGATTGGTGGCTAAGATTATATTTTCTTGATATGATGCCACCAGTGGTGTTTACTTGCAGCTAACAGGATATATCTCCATGTTTAGGACAGCTGGGTGCCCACAAATCAGAGTGCACGACAGATAGAAACCTAGCACCCTATTTCCACTTTCTATTTAATTACTGATATTCACGTCACACCACTACGAGTTCACCTTTAATCCTTGCTGTTCTGTCTCTCTCATACAGAACTGGCTGATATCCAGGAAGTAGATTGATGATCACTGAGTGACAACACGATCGCGTTTAGTCAGGATGACTTTGATGCAAACCCATACGTTGCTCTGTCACATATCTGACACGTTCTACACCATCAGAGGACGTTTATAGCTTCAGGCTGTAAAGTCTCTATAACTGCCACACTTCGGCACTTTTTTGTCCTTTGGTAATTTGTTTTTCTCAAGAACCAGTCTTCTGCATATCCCAGTGTGGCTGGACTGAACCTGAAAATGACATTAATCCGGTATTCACATATACCCACGGCCGTGTAGCAGTTATGTAACATTATTCTGTGCTGAAAACATGCCTTCACACTTGTTATAACAAAACGGACAAGGAGAGCCGGGCTGCCACTGTTCAGACATTGTGAACTGATCCTGCAGTTTGACTTCATACCCCCCCCCCCCTTATTGCCTCTGTGTGTGTGTGCATATGCGTGTATGTGTGATCTGTTCACACACCTGTGTCAGTCAGAGGCTGCATCCTGCTGCCCCACTCTCCTGTTGCCATGGTGAACTCCCTTTGGCCTACAGCAAGTGCCTAGGTGTGTGTGGGCGTCTCTCATGTGTACAACTTCATGTTTTGATTTTAACGAGTGTGTGTGTGTGTGTGTGTATCCATGGCTGTATAGAGCAGTGTGCACTAACGCAGGTACAAGTGCTTCTGTGACCATTTGTGTACGTGCACACGTGCTTTATGTACGTGCACACATGTGCTTCTGCATCAAGAGTGTCAGCCTGGGTTTTATTGTGCGCACGCGTCCTCTGCCATCGAGTATTAGGGCAGATGTGGGCGGAGGGGTGTGATGACTCAGAGATTGTGGTAGGTAAGAGGTCCTTGTCCTCTTTTAGTCCGGCTGTTTGTCTCTCCTCAAATAAATTCTCTTTTTACACAGGCTCTTGGCATGAAGTACTGCATTGATCACTGTTGAAGCAAAGCGTTATTGTCACAGGCCCCCAGCTGACAAAGAAGTGGATGAATAACCAGGCCGGTTCAATGACGTCTCACGAATCCGTCACACGATCGAGAGACAATTACGTCGGACAAACTTATCATTTGTTCGATTATTTCAGAAAGGCGTCCTCGCAACGCAGCCGTTGAGAACTGGTCGTTATTGAAGGCAAACAAATGGCTGGTGAGGCGCAGTCGCTTCAGGAAGCAGAGGCGCTGTCGTCAAAGACTGACCGGCGATGACATCTCGGGCCACATGTCTGAATCTTGTGAGCACGTGTCTGAACACTTGTACTCCCAACTCATGCAGGTGCTTGGGAAGATGACACCAGGACAGACAGAGGGGCTGAGAGGCTCCGGCTGAGAGTAGATTATAGGCCTGTGCTGCAATGAATATAGCCTTTATGCTCACAGTGAAGATAGCTGTGTATTTCACCATCAAAGTAGGACGATATCATCCCATAACCATTTCACACAAACAGCTGGAGAAGCTGGAGAAGGCCAACATAAAAAAACAAACATTTCCAGCCACAGCTGTAATATACATTGTACCAGGTTAATATATTTGCTTAACTTTCTCATCATATTTTAAGATCTACAGCATATTGAATTTGATATGAAAAACATTTGTACTCTACTTCCTTAATAACAACAGTAAACTCGGAGCAGTTGTATTATTCTCCACAGACTCTACCTTTTTCCTGGGAGCTGAATCCTCTGAAGCTCTGTCATCTTCTTTTCACCTGCTCTTATTCTTAATACCTTATTTTAATTCTCCCCTCTTCTCCTTTTACCACTTTGCTCAGACAGTTTCTCATATCTCCGTCCCTACACTCTCCCTCTGTTACATCCACACAGTCTAAGCTCGTCCCTGTTCTCCAATCCTTCTCTATTCCACTTTTCTGTGTGAACGTCTGAAACATTTTTTTCTCCTCACCATCCTCTCACTTTATCTACCTCCCTGTCGTCTCACTATCTCCTTTTTATTAATGGCTCCCACTATTTTATCGGCTCCCTCAGCTCTTCTGTCTTTGACTTTTTCCTGTTTTTCATTCTCACCTCAGCTCACCTCTCTGGCTCTGTGGCTCCATCCTCAACACTGCTTCTTTGAGTCACAGGGCCTCGGTGTGTTTTGCGCATTGGATTGCGTGGATGCTGTTTGTAGATAGGCGTGCCGTCATATTTATTTTTTGTGTGCCTGTCACTGTGTGCACATTTTATGCATTTGCAAGAGAGAAATTGTTGTGTGCGGTTACAAACTGCTTCAAAGCATCAACCCTGCTCCACCTAGCAACAGCCTGCACGGTGCACACTTCTCTCTCTTGTTTCTCTCTTTCTGCCCCCTCTCATCTCTCGCTCTCTTTCAACCACCCCTCCCATGCTGTGACTGGGAATACTGGAGATTCATTTACATGCAGGTATACAGGCACACACGCACACACTTCCTCTGTTGCTGGTCTTTAAGCAGATCTGATGACGGGGCTCTCGGCTGCGTAAAAGCTTCTAAAGAACGATATTCAAAAAGAGACCTTTCGGTTACTATGACAATGACAACGATATGAATGTGACAGGCTCCTCATGAATGCAGTCGGACGTTCTTTCTGAGCTTTCTGAAAAAGAGAGCGAGAACAAGAACAGGCAATGCAAGCGAGAAATGGAGACGAAGAGCCGGAGAGGCAGACATATAAATGTAGAGAGAGAGAGAGAGAGGAGGCGTGATACGAGGGACAGAGAGCAAGGCTGTAGCGTGTCAGACTCCGCCCACTTTGACCTTGGCCGCACCTCCTCCATTCATCCATTCACACTGACATACACAGGACACAAGGCAGCGCACACACACACACACACCCACACACACACACACACACACACACACACATCCTCAGAGCGCTGACAGATGGATAGCGCCCTACACAGGTCCAAAGCGGGCAGTATTTCTGTCTGTCCAGGTGGAATGGGAGGGTGAGATGGTCAACTGTTCCCAGACTGCACCATGTGAAATCAATTCCACCTCATGAAATGTGTTATACCACACGGCAACATGCTGAGGTGGTGTCAGTGAGATGTGTGTGGGCGAAATCACAGGTCATAGGGTTTAGTGCACAATGGTTACTTTTCAAAATAACTGTGGCTGTTGCAGTATCAAGCTGCTGTACATGTAAAAGAAGTCCAAATAGTCCAGCACATAACCCCTTGTGATACCCAAACCAGATGTTTTTAAGCATCGTTTTAAAAGGGGACACGGCATGTTAATCAGTTGTCTTCTTCGCTCTAAGCAAATAAGAATGCTTCATATGTAAGAAAATAAATCTCCAGTATATCTTTTGTGATTTATTTCCTTTTCTCCTACAAGTGAAGCAGATTTTTTTTGCACAAGGGGAAGTTTAATTTGGTAGATGAGCTTACCTTCAAGAATTTTTCCTGTTTGTTCTGCAGCTCCACCAGGTAGGACTTTGGCAACATAGGCTCCAATGTCTCCATTACTGCCAGGGACCTCTTTCCCTCCAACCACACGGATACCCAGACCATTTCCTGTTTAAGACCCAAAGCAAAGATTGTTTAGTGGCATTATAAGATAAGATAATCCTTTATTGGCAATCATTCAATGGCAATATCAATAAGTCACTCTTGGCATTCAACATCTACTTTTTTTTCAACAACACAGAAAAAGAAGGATACAATATGGACACAAATATACTGCCATACCAAGAAAAAATGCTGAACTATAAATAATTTACATTCAACAATCCCTATAACTATAAATAATGAAAATAGCAAACCAAAAAAAGTGTATTTTCTAAAAGAATACAAGAAATACCGCCCCACAGTTGTATAACTCTACCAACCATGTAGATTTGCAGTTTGCATCAAAATCACGTTTTATCCTAGGAGACATTTGTGTGAAATTGTCATAATTAGCGTATTAATTCTAGTGCTTACTTAATAATGAACTTAATCAGTTCATTGCTGAGTTCAGGTGGATTTCCAAATTTGGATAGATTCCCCTCAAGTTTTCATGATATAAGAGTTCAGAAGAGTGATACGGACAGACAGATGGACAACTCAAAAACAAGAAGCAGAACCTCCTTTATATTAGGCTATTTAACACGGTTATGGAAGCTGGAAACAAAATGACTCCGTTCAGCACCGGGTCCTTTTAGACAGAATGCTTCCTTTGTGGGCTGCTTGTTACCTGCGCAAGATAATCCTGAGTGTGAGGGATACGCCATTTTGAGCATGGCAATGACTGATGAGCATGGAAAAGGGCCAAATCAAAAGGGATGCCAGGGAATGAAATGTCAGCCTGCTTTGAGCCTGGAGGAATGGCGTGATGGAACGTAATGGCAAGGGAAGTGACTCGCTAGTTTGTTGAGATCTGGCATGAATATCAAGTAAACAGAACGCATGAAGCACACTGGTCATGCTCCGTTAACCTAATGGGACAATACGATCCATATTAATGTGTACGTTCTACTCCCCTTTTTCATTTCTGTTTTACAAACATCAACCATACGTGTGCTGTAAACGGTGCATCGTTGATGCAGTCAGTAAGCAATGGGGTCAATAAAATAGAATGCATGCATCACAGTCAATAATAGCTTGTAATAAATGCTCTTTGCATGCTGCTTTTGTTCTTGTTGATTGAAATGTAGTAAATTGTGGTACTTTACCTGAGACACTGCGGTCTTTGGGATCCCTCTGCAGTTTGACCCTGAGGTGAGGGAAGGGGTAGTACAGGCCTTTTCCCTGTGGCCCATACACAATGGTGAGATGTCATGTATGTACAAGGTATATGCAACATGGACATGCCATATAGATATTCAGGTGGTTGAGTGTGATTTCATGCATTTCATTACTACTTGGACTTGGTATTCAGTGCATGCGGAAACTTTTCGACAGTGTCTGCGTGTACAGTATGTGTGTGTGTGTGTTTTCTGTTTCACCTGTCTCTTCTCTTGTCCATTCTCTGATCGCCCGTCCCTCGGATTGTCAAACCACTCAGTCTCCTCTTGCCTAAGGTGGTAGGCTTCAGGGATAAAGACAAGCACTACTTAAAAATCAATCTGAGAGCTTGGACATTTTCATTTCACTATGTAGAGAATGGGCTTCTTCAGGCTATATACTGTAAAGATGATTAAATGCCATTAGGCATAATTCAATTCATGACAAGTCTATACTTAGTAGGGATTGTGACAAATAAAATAAAAACAAATACGACGAAAACAAGGTCCAGAGAAAGAGTTGATGAATTAGTTCACTTTCTTGTGAAAAGGAGAAAGGATTCCAAGCAACATGACATTTTACACAGGTATCGTAAAATAGGCAGAAAAAATGCAGTTTGAGACAGAATAAAAACTATTTATTACAGTATGTATAGTGGCATAATCTCAACCTATCATGTGTTTTTTTTTTCTATGAATGTAAATGTTACTCCAATTGTTAGGAAAGTTCATGTATTTCTTTTAAACATTGAGTATCAGTACAGTATTACCATATGACATTTCCACAATATAAAATCGTTGAAACTTGCAAATTAAAGTAGTGTTAATTTGCGATTTTAAGAGCGTCTTAAACCTCCCCAACAATTGGTCATCATTTTATGGTGATGTGCATTTGACTTGAGGTGCGGGTTAATATGTTAACTGATGGACGACTAGAGAACTGAACTAATACTCTACCATTGGGTGCATCGTCTCTGTTCAAAGCCATCAGGGAATCACTTAGGGCTGGAATCAAGGCAAATGGATTTACATTGAAAAATGATCAGATCCATATGAATTTATGAGTAATTATGCTGCATTCAAGACAACTCAGAACTGGGATCTTTAAGCCAAAGAGATAAACAATTGTACCTCTATTAGTATCTTAATTTACCAATAACTTAGTGATGACAACCCAGAATACTGTATGCTTTCAGTAAGTACAGAGGAAAAATAGATAAAGAAGTGGAAGTGAATGTTTGCTCAGAAGATGACGAATGTAAAAAAATGTTTTGCATTATTATTAAAACGTAAAAGGCATAAATCTGTTCCATGCAATAAATTACAAATATGTCACAATAAAAGCACATATTCAAACAAGACATGCAAGTTAAAGTTTTATATTTATTACATACAAGTGTTGCAACCACATTGGCATTTAAAAAAATATGACAGTATCCTGCTTTAAGCTATTATTTTCTAGCTATGTCATTAGAGTTTGGTAACATTTTGATCTTGCCTATACTTTGCTATCTTAATAATTGAACCCACATATTTACCCACTTATATGATGAAATACACCGAAACTATCTGCTATCCACATTGCACATCAACTACTGTAGAATCTCTAAATATAAGTAATTTGCTGTGTTATTACAGTATAGTTATTTTGAAGACTAATTGTTAAATAACTGGTTCATTTGTCTGAATTCTGTAAAATTTAACGAGGGGAGGCACTTTTTCAGTGTGTCATTTGTGGGGAAAAAAGGTCTGACTTAAGTTTCGGAGGATCATTTTGCTATTGTGGTTCAAGTCTTGTATCCTCCAAGCAGGAATTAAAAGACGATTAAAAAAATATTTTGAAAGTTGAAATAGCTATGTAACATTTGAGCACAAGTGAGCAAATGCCATTTGAGGAGGGGAACCTCCCACACAATGTAGCTGAAACAGAGAGACCATACGGTGTCAAGCAGTTAACTATTGTGAGAAAACATTACACAATATCTGGCATGCAGACAGAAATACAGTGCATGCATAAAGATACATTCAAGCACAACCTATAAGACATAGAGCAAAATATACAAAGGCATGCATGTACAATAGATCTCAACCAAAAGTACTGACACCCGAAAACAAAAAGAGAATACATTCACCAAAGTTAAGGTAAGACACATGCAGACATTCAACAAATACACAAAAGCTAAATATCGTACATAATAGTACTAAATGCAAGAAAGACAAACCATAGCCAGACACTCTAAATGATGAGACATTAAACAGGAAAATATTGACAATATGACAAGTCTGTTTTTTACCTTCACTATCTGACATGGTGCCCTGAAGGTCATCCAGCAGCACGTAACCCCTACCCCTGGTTGGCTCTTCCCTGATATGTTGCTGGGAGTCCTGCAAGGACAGGCAGGAACCAAATTGGTCCCTTGAATCAGCTGAGATGGGCGGTAGAGGTCCCGCTGATGCACGGGCCATGCCCATAGGTTGCCCAACAGGGCTCAATGGGCTCTCTTCCTCCGAGTTTTGTGCCACTATGGGTAATCGGCCACGGCCACTTTGCACAATGGGAAGGCTTGTAGGTTTGGTGCGACCAGAGGGGGTTTGATAGCTTGGTACATCTCCAGATGTTTCACTATCCCCCTTAAGCCTCAGCGAAGAGCTGGAAGGGTCTCTTTTAATAGACAAGTCCAGGCCATAGCAAGATGTGGGCCTGGATGAGGGTCTTGAGCGACTACCACTAGGATAAGCAGAATCCAAACCTAGGCTCTGGCCCAAATTTAGTGACCCAGCCAAGTTGGCACCCAAGGTGGACCCCAGGTATTTCTGTTGTTCTGCAATATTCTTACGAAGGCCGAAGGTAATCTCATCTTGCGAGAGCCGGTTGGATCTTACAGATGCACTGGTAGACCCAAGATAGCTGGTATAGTCTGTCTCCAAACCCCTGTTGTCTGTAATAGAGGAATACTTGGAGGAGATCTTAGGATCAATCAACGGTGCCTTTTGATTTTGGTACAACAGTGATGCTGGGAGTTGTTTAGCTGCCTGCTTCTCTAGAGTAAGTCGACTGATACTGTACCTGTCTGTCTTTGGATAGTGTCTTTGAGAGTAACTAGAGATGCTAGAGCTTGGGTTATAGTAGTTCTGGGAGAGGCCTGTCAATTGTTCTATGTTTTCTGTCCCACCAGTACTTCTTCTGAACTCTCGCTTTAGCTGCTGCTTCAGGAGTTTCAGTTCGTAGGGTTCCTCCATTGTATCTTCTTCATCAGGGGTCTTTCCAAAAGTATGGAGTCTAGACGTGGATCCCAGATAGTCAGTAGAACCCAGATCTGCAGCACTCCTACGCAGAAGCTTCTCTGCTTTGGCCAGCTCCCTCTCAGCCAGACTGTAAGATGAAGACAGACCTGTGGAGCCCTTAGCCAGTTCTGCAGCATCTTCCAACAACATGTAACTCCGAGGTGTATGGGGATCTACATCTGTATAATAGGAATCAGATACAGTTGACATGGGGCTACGTGCTATATTTCCAACATCCAAGGCTCTGAGGTCAAGGTGGTTGCCATATTTGTCATATTTGACTCCCAGGTAAGCTGATGATGTGGGATCAGGCTGGCGGCTAATGACATATTTAGTTGCATCCAGCTCTGAGAGGAGGGCTGCTTGTCTGGCAGCTTTCTGCTGCAACAGGAGCATCTGGTGGTAACTCTGCTGCTGGGAGCTAGTGAGCGAGGGGACAGAAGAGTAGAGAGAGTGGGATTGGTAGGACTGGGGAGTTTGGTAGAGAGACTGCTGGTATTGGCTTTGATTGTATTGGTACTGGCTGTATTTCCCATACTCATGCTTGGTTTGAGGTGGGACAAAGTCATCCAATTCTGACTGAGGAGCTGTTCTGGGACGTTCAAGACCATGACCTTCAATCTCCTCATCTTCACCAATTCCAAGCCCACCCCTTGTCTCTCGGATGTTACTAACCTCACTGTCTGACATGTAGTCTCTGTCCTCGGCAACACTCTGTAAATATGCCCTTTCTCTCTTCTCTCTCTCCTTTAGTAGCACATCTTTTCTACGATTAATGCCCATCTCCAAGTACCTAAGCTTGGCATCAATCTCTTTCTCCTCCTCATCGAGCTCTGCTTGTCTTTTGCGGAGCTTGGAAGACTCACGCTCAACGAGATCTAGCTCACGATCAATGTCTTGCAGGATCTTAGCACGTGCCATGTTGGAATTGCGGCACATTCTTCGGCGGGCCGAACCAGTGGTGTGTGCTGTCTGACCACTCGTTGTTGACTCATCCTCTGATGGTGGATTGGGGAGAGTCCTCTTCACCTTCTTTTGAGTGCCTGTTTGAGTGCCTGTTGGTGAGCCTTTCCCCTGTAGGAAAAGAAAACAAGATAATGATTAGGACTGTAGGAATTCAAACAGTTTTCTTAATCCCCAAAATAAATGAGTCAGCCAGTTATGTAGTCCTCAGAATTTTAATAATGACTTTCTGTGAACCGTATTAGTTCGATAATTGTTATGTGATCAAAGTGAAAAAGTAGAAAATCAATTCTAGTCTTGCCACAAAGTTAATATAAAGTCATGATTTTAGATGAGGACATGAACATGGTGCTCGAACACCTTTTAAGCATACCAGTAATCTATTCCTGTCCATAAATGTTCCCCACTTCTCACTAAATTGCACATGCCTAAATTTAGTTCCAAAAGAAGTAATTTATTAGCATTAAACCTCCATTGATCCCTGACAGCTCAGTATTTTCCTGCAAGCTCAGCTCATTTCCTTTTATGTATGTATGAGATTCTCAACAGGGAATTGCCCAGGCTGAAAACTGACTTCCATACCTCATGAGGGCCAGGAGCAACATAAGATGCCTACGTGTGTATTGTGTAATACACTTGTTTCTTTTACTTTTCTTTCTGTATATGTTTCCCTATGCATGTGAACAAACCAACATTTTAATTACAGATTTTCTTGTTTTCACAACATACAATATATGTATGGTACGGATGCATACTTTAATTCTTAAAATTAAAAAAAGCAGAATTTAAGCTTGAACATTCAGGTTGGCATTGAGAACTTTGCTAATGTCTTTATTGTCAGAATTTGGTTTGATGTGATACATCACTTGGGTTAAGGTCACAGCAATGTAAAGGATGGAAACAGCTGCATTGTATGCCATTAAGTTCAATTAATGGAGCACATCTGCCATCTCAAGCATTACATTGACATAGGTATAACCACACTAGCATGTGTGCCACGCTTAGAATACACAAAGATGGTCTTCTATTGAATTACCATTGTATTCAATGAATCAAATTGTTATTTTTTTTCTTCTGCATTTGACCCATCCACCTGTTTCGGAGGTTAAAGCAAACGCTGTGCAGCAATCATTGAGAATCAACACTTCTAAGGCCAGCCGTGTTGAAGAAAAATGGCAGCAGTATTCCCAGTACCTAACATGCTTGTCATACTGTGGTGTGCAAGCTTCCTCATGCAAACATGAAGAGAACATGCCATCTCTTGCCGTCAGATTATGTAGCTTTACTGTAAGTGTATCTCATATAATAAAATGACAGGCTTAGTGAAATGACTGGGATATGTAATGGCATAACAAGCCAAAACTAGGAAAAACTGCCCTCATTGGAGTCTCTACCATGGTATTTAAAAAAAAAAAATGCGCTCAAGCTTGAAACTATTCTCCAAATATCTAAATTACATTTGCACATTATTTACCCAAAGAACCATTTAAATGTAAATAACTAAATATTCTTACAGTTAAAATAAACCTGAACTTAGTCAGTGTCTATGTTCCCATATTAATGACAATCAAAGTGATGGGTATATTACTCACAGTATCACCATACTGGGTGCCACATGTTGCCCTTTCTTCTCCTGTTGGACTCATGGGCTTAGGGTCAGACATGGATCTCTGCATTGCTTTTGGTCCCCTTGGACTTAATGGAGAGACTTTTGATGGATCCGTACTTCCTCTTAGCTTTTGTGGGCTTGTATCACCCAATGATTTCTCATAGGACACAAACTCAAGGGATTTGCTTGGGGATATACAGGGAGATATGGGGGAATAAAGCACATTGGGAGATTTAGGAGGGGCTTGAAGCGTAGAGGAATCAACTTTGAGGTTGGGAGACTGGCCTATGTCTAATGGGGTGGGTCGTTTCTTTGGTAAGGTCCTTTCAGAGTCAGACAGCTCCATCCTGGAGTCTATTCGAATGTTCCCTTCTGTATCTGTTTGAATAGAAATCTCAGTGTGGGCTTTAAGAGACATCTCCGACTGCCCACCCCTATCACCCCTGGCAGTGCGTGGCCGGCTTTGCCGGTTTCTGGTCTGAGCCTCCCATTCGTCTTGATCTTCATCATCAGTCTGCACACAACTGTCTACACTCTTTTTAACACTTCTCTTTTTCCTCCCTGCTGTGTAAGCTTTGCTGACTGCCTCATCCTCTTCATCTGTCTGGCACCCACTATCTGTGATCTTTCGGGACAGTACTGTGCCATCAGGTCCTAAGACAATTGCCTCCTGCACGCCATGCCCTGGTAGGTCCCCACCTGGGTACATCTGATGAAGCTTTTGCTCTTCCAGTTGCATGCGCAGCTGCTCTTGGAGTCTTTGAATCTGTTCAAGCTGCTGCTGTTGCTGGGCATATGTTTCTTTCTGCATCATAAGGTGAGCCTGTCTTTCATCTTCTTGTTGGTTCAGGATATGTTGCTTCATGGCCTGCAGCTCCTCCAGTTCCTTCTGCACCAAAACTTGTTCGTGCTCTCGGAACCGTTGAATCTCTTGGCGCTCCCACTCTAATTCCTCAGCCAAGTGCTGTTGCTTGAGTTTCTCCATCTCTAGCCTCTCACGCTCTGCCTGATACTGGCCATCCCCAGGAACCATGGGTGAAGACAGAGCCTCTAGTGAAGCAGCTATGGCGTCCAGGGATGCATCAGTGTAGGTGTCAAGGGTTAAAGAGGTTGTTGCTGTGGCGGCAGCAGCAATGCTACCCCTTCTAGAAATCTCCAGATTGAGTGGGGCATCTTCTTGTTCCTCTGTTTCAGTAAAGGAGATGGAGGACAGGAAACTGTGGGACCTTGTAAGTGGTACGTTCTGGAGGTTGGACAGGGAAGGCATTGTATCGCTGGTATGCATACCTGAAAGCGTGTTGTATGTTGTACTAAAGATGGACCCAGGTTGGGTGGTAATGGCATACGTAGATGGGATTGGTGCTGCAACAGAGGAATAGACCACCCCATTTGATGACCTCAAGACACTGCTTGTACCAAAGAGTGTACCAACAGCACTTGTGACTCTGGCTTGGGAATAGGGTGGGATTGTCATTCCTGCGTAAGTCCCTTTCTTGGAGTAGTCAACAGCTTCACCTGTCAAAAGTCAAAAATATCAGTTGAATCCAAATAATGCAGACTTATTCAATGTTGAAGCAAGCCATGCCTTGTCCAAATAATGAAAAAAGGTGAAAAAGGGAAAAATCCAATGTTGAGAAGTGCAACAAGTATAAACAAGATTTACAGTAACAGCATGCAGGCACATGCAAAAATATTACAGTGAAAGGGCAAAACAAATAAACAAATTGTCCATGCAAAACAAAAAGAAAAGCAAAAAACAAACAAAAAAATGCCAAGTTAGCCATGAATGAGTCGAGGCAGTTCAAAGTGACATTTAAGTGACAGGTCTGCAATGTCACTGCACTGACCTGCATCAGAAATCTTTGCTGAGGTAAGATCTACTGCACCATCTGTGGTACCACTGAAATTATAGCTGTTCTTACTCTTGTAAAAGAACAGGCCAGCCTCTGCTAAGTTAGTGTCTGACATCGACGGTTTAATTCCACTAAACCCTCTCATGCCGTAAGGGGATCGGTCATACTGGTAATGGTCATCACGATATCCAAAACGATCTTCAGGCAGGGGTGTAGTAGGTTGCTGAGTAGTGCAGCTTCCTGCAAATGGGAGGTTGTACACAACATCACAGCATACAGCTCTTTGTCCTGCAGTCAGATCCACTGGTTTGCCATCGTCATCTGTGAGTACAGCTGTGACCACCTCTGCAGAGGCAGCATCCACTGATACCATAGTGTTGAATGGTTTTGTTGTGGTAAGGTCAATGGCTCCAGCCACTCTGGTTGCACCTGTAGTTAATCCATTGGCAACACAACCTGCAATACAAGTGGGTGCAATAGTGATAGGAGTGGTCTGGAAAGTTCCTCCACCTGTGCTTGATCCAACTGAGAGGTTAATAGGGTTTTCTATACCAGCAGGAGTGGAGGACTGAGAATCAATTGGCCGATATACGATTTGAGAAACAGGTTCAAATGCTTTATTTTTTGTTAACTGAAGGGGCACTGAAGATAATTGAGAGGTGTCTACATTGTCACATTGTTCAATTGTGGCAGCACATGTCATAATTGTGATACTATCAGTCACTGTAGAAACAGTGGATGATTCAGTACTGAGATTGACCACAGGTGAATGCACTGCACTGTTCTGACGACTGACATCAATTGCAAAGGACTGACGTCTTGAGTCTGGCCCAGCAGACAGATCCACACCATTCATGTCTGATTGTGGGTCTACCTTCATAGTCCTAAGATCTACCACCTCAGAAGGTTGGACGGCCTGTCCATTCTGTGCTGGCAATTGGGGCTTAGGTTTCTCCATCGAGATTGGGATACCATTTGCCCTTGGAACTGGCACTGGTGGTGATGTCCTTTCATGAACAACGGAGACAGTGGTTCTTTGGACTTCTGTGGTGACCACTTGAGAGATCAGGTTAGGCATAACCATGGGTGGCTGTGCAGAGGCAGATATAGCCTCAATTATATGACAAGAACGAGATATATGTTTTTCTGGGCCACAAAACTCTTGACTTTCAATGGATTCTGTGACTCTTGTGTATGCCAGAGGCACTCTGGTTGTTTGAGATGGGGTTGGTTGTGGATGCTGCTGTGGATAATATTGAAGTTGAGGTTGTGGTTGGTGATAACTTTGGGGCTGAGCTGGGCATAAAGGAGATGCTGGGCCAGGGCTAGAGGGAGCTTGAGTTGAGACACTGTCTACTGGAGAGCTGGGCTGAGATGGCAGTGTGATGACTACATATGTGTCACGACGATTGCTGGCATATCTTGGAGAAGAGGGAGACTTTGGGGAGGGTTGAAACAGCTTGCTCTCAGAAGGACTCAGATTCAGAGCTATGTCATTCGGACCAGTGGGAAGTACAGTGGGTCTTGGTGGATGTGGGACATGGGCAGGTGAAGAAGGCTGTGAGCCAGGCTTTGGTGCAATTGGTGGTTTGACACCATGTCCTGGCCGGATGCTATCCCCAATCCCTGCATGAATGGATGGCTTTGGGGCAACAGGAGGGGGAACTTGAGGCTTGTACATTGGTGTAACTGCTTGTCTTGTAGGTGGCCCTTGGGCTGCAGTCATAGCCACTATCTCTGTCCTGATTGGAGTTGCTGAAGCCTGAGGTGGAAGTGGGATGGGAGCTTTCCTGGGAAAAACAGTAGGTTTTGGTGGGGTGGGAGGAGGCAGTGGTGGTGCAACAGGTACTTCTGCTTTTTCCTGAGAATTAGCCCTATGCAGGATGCTGGGCTTGGGAGGTAAAGGTGGAGTAGTTGACACTATGCTAGGAATACTGGGTGTGTACTGGGGGACTGTGGGCAAGGGCGAAACACTGGCAATTACTGGGACTGATGTTCTTGGGAGTGCACTAGATAAGTCAACAATATCAAGTTGTGATTCTGTGATTGTGGTGTGAGGTTGCTGACATGATGTGGTTGATGGAGGGGACTCGGTAAACACTGTCACAGGCTCAGTTTCCATAACTGCTGGTGAGTCGGATACTGCAGTTATATCCTCCTTTTTAAGCATACTCTCGTCATCAGAGGACAACTCTCCCGAAGAGCACTGCGTCACCTTTAAGTCTGGAATGGGGTGGAGTGCCCTTCTCGATGCAGTGGCTTCCACTTCTGGCTCCTGCTGAGTTGGACTTGTTCCAGGAGTCAGCACTCTTTTAATTAGCTCTTCATAGGCAGTTTCAGCATCCAACAATGGCTTCCCATCTTTGCCTAATGTTACTGTGGTGCTTTTGGATAAGGTATTCTCAGCAGGTTGCAACACAATTTCTGGGTTGCTGCTTTCCTTTGTTGGATGCATATTTTGATATTCCTGCTCCAGCTTGATGAATTCCTTCCTCTTCTTTATCATGTCTTCATAAACTTCATCTGGTGATCTCAGTGTTTTGGGCTGAGTTGGAACAACAATCTTCTCTGGCTCACCCAGAACAGCCGTTGAATTGTCAATAAGAGATGCATAGGCATAGTCTTCAATAAGCATGCCCCCATAAAGGGACTCTTTTCCTGGTTGAATCTCGCCTTTGTCAAGCGTTGGAGACTTGGCCCTCAGCATTATTTCCTCATAAGCCTCATCAGCAGTTTTGAGAGTTTTTTTCTGTGGTTGATCAATATTTTGATCATCTGTTGGGGAGTGAAGAGATACCGATAAAGGAAGTTGATAGGTTTTCTGAACTGCCGCAATCTTTGCAGCATGGATTTCAAATCCTTCAGAATCTGATTCAACACTGGGGGAGAAATCAGAGCAGGATGATCGTCTGATTTCCTCCATCTCAGCTTCTTGTCTCAGTTCCTCGGTTGGTGAGGCGTCTTCAATGGGGGAAAGGTTGCTTGGTGGTGTCTTTGGACGCTCTCGCCTCCTTTGGGCTCGAATCTCTTCTTTGTCTTTCTTGGACTTTTTCCCAGATCCCTTCTGTTTTTCTTGCTCCCTGAGTAGCTCCTCTTCTTCCCGTAACTCTTCCTCTTCAGAAGAGTCTTCAATAGTTGGCAGCATTTGACCAGGTTGTCTGTGTTTGGCTTTCCTGTGTTGTTTACCCTCACCAGAACGGATATGGCTGGGACTACTACTGTCACTGTCTTCATCCAGTGATGAGAGGGATGTTGGGGATGTCCCAGGAGTGAAGCTGGATGCATGTAGACTGGATGACCCCTCACCTCTAGACCTATCATCTGGAGAGTCTGTAAGGCTTTCCATTTCAGGGTCTCCATCATCATTAGGTAAACGCATAGGGCCGCTGGTTGAATTCAGCTCCATAGTTTGGAATTTGCGAACTCCAGTACCACTACCTTCCTTTAGTTCTTGTCCCTCCTCTTTGTATGTATCAGGTTTGTCCAATGAGCCACATAGTTGTTTATCCTCTTCATCATCTGGACTTATACTGCTTTTCTTGGTAAGTCGCCTGGATTTTCCTGATGTACTCCTCTCCACAGCTGTCTTCTGTTCTATTTGTTTCTTCTCATTCTCTCTTATCTTGCATCTGATGAAGTTTTCCTCATCAGACGGGGAAGCATCCTCATTTTCACTCATTTCCATAATTTGTTTTCGGATAAATTCCTCATCATCCCCAGACATCGGGCTTTCTTTTCCAAAGCTTTCACTGCTATCATCGAGGGAATCTGCCCTGACATCCATGGGTACAAGTAGCTTTTTCTTTGTAGTACCTTTGGTATTCTTCTCAGAAAGTTCTCGGTCATCTTCTGAGCTGGGTGAGTCAGGTGAGAGAGGAAGCACCTCCAATTTACGTCTGGCCTTCAGAGTAGCTGTTAGTTTCTCCTCATCATCCTTTGGTTGTGTCTGGGCCTCAAGAATGGGTAGGACTGTGCTTTCCAGCTTGGCTAGGTCTGATGGGCTGGTGGGACTGCTGTCCTTGATAGCCATTTCTTTCTCTCCAGGCTCTTTCAAGGTCTCCACTGTTTTCACCTGTTGGAATGAAATACAACAATTATGTTTTTCCCTAGAAACTGCAATACAAATTTAAAAATCAAGACTGGGATTTTTTCGCTTGTTACATGTGAACCATGTGTATATGCATGTACATTCTTGATGAATAGCAAATGGAGATGAAAAAAGGCTTTCCATAACTCTATTATTGTTATAGAAACAGTATTTTTTCAATACATATATATCCACTCTTCAGGTTTTTGATATATACAGTCTGAAATCAAGAATTAAAGCAAATGCTGTAAAAGATTATCATATAATCTACCACTACTTGTACTAAATACTATGGTCACCTCAGCGACTGCATCTTCTTCACAAGGCTTTCCCAGAGGCTGAGCTACAACCTCCTTTTTCTCCTCCACGTTAGTGTTCTCCTTTAGACCTTTGACCTGCTCACTAACTACAGACAATGAGATTTCATGTTCTGCTTCAAGGACTGAAGCTACTGATACAGACACATCTCCATTTTCAAAAGCTGTATCTGATACTTCATCCTTCTTTGATATTGTGTTCTTTCCTACATCAAACTCTGCATTGTCATTTTTATCACAGAATATGTTTGTCTCTGAAGACAATATCGCTGAAGTAACTTCCTGGACGTTGCCAGCAACAGGTTGTGACTCAACCACTTTTTTGTCAATTTTGTCTTCCTTCTCTTTGTTTGACACCTTTTGCTCTGAAACTTTCTCTGGTGGTTTCTCATCACGGCGCATCTGAGCTAACGTCTCCCTCTCTCCTTCATGTTGATTTTCAGCAATACAATAGTTTGTATTACGTGAACAAGCTTCTGTCTCTTCCTGAACGAGTTTCTTCTCACAGGCTTTATCTCTGGCTTGCGTCTCACTAAAGACAGCTGAGGTTGACACCTTCTCTAAACTTTGCATTGATTCCTTGACATTGACCTTTTCTTGCTCTTGAGGTTCAGGAGATGTAACCACTGCATTCGCAGATTTATCACATGCTTTTAATATTGTTTCTATAGGTGTCTGCTCTTCCTCTTTCTGTGCTATACTCTCTGCTCCGACCATCAGCTTGTCTTCCTCCTCTGACTTCTCTGGCAATAAAACTGTCTCAACAAGGCTATTCTCAACAGGTGATGGCTCATACTTTGGTCCTGGTTCTTTCTCTTTATGTATCAGTGTCTCTTCTGTTGGGATCTCAATTGCCTTCTCTGCAGCTGCATACTTCTGAACCCCCTCCTCTTCAAAGGCTTTGCCGTTAGACGATATATTCTCAATACCTGCCTTCTCAACAGCTCTCTCCTCAATGGTTTCTTTTTCAATATGTTTCTCCTCAATCATTGTTTCTTCAGCAGTGTCCCTTACTGTTTCAATCTCAACTGTTTTTTTCTCATCAGGTATTTTCTGCTTATTTTCAATGGTTTTCTCCTCTATTGCTTCTTCCAGAGCTTTGGTTTCTCCTTCAACCGGAGCAACATGAGGTGACTTTTCTGCTGGGTCAAGTGGAGTGTGCTCCTCCTCTTTAGCTATGGGTTTAATTTCCACTTTATTAACCTGACTTTCCTCCTCTGAAGAGAAGACAGGATGTTTGTTGTCTGACACTACTAAAGAACTCTCAGATTCTATGCATTTTGCTGCCTCTGGTGTAAATTCTAGCTGGGTCTGATCAGGTTTAGGGACTTCAACATTGTCAACAGGAGCTACATTTTCTGCAACCTCAACTGCAGGTGAAGGAGCACCTTCACTGCATACTGGATTTTCTATCAAAGGTTCTGGTTCTACCTTTTTTTCTTTAGTTATTTCATTTTTGACATCAGGTGCTACACTGCCAACCTTAAGTTGTGTAGTGACTTCTGTTTGCTCCACATTAAAAGCTGCGTCTACTCTATTTGATGGAGTTTGACATGCTGGAGTCGCTTCACCTATCTTGGGTTTCTCACTTGGCTTAGCATGCTCTACCTCTGTTATTGTCTCATCTTTTACATTTGCAGCTGGAGAATCTGGCTTTGGATCGAGCTGAACAGGGACTTCCTGTGAGACTGTTGTTGGTATTGAGGCAGGTTGGGGCTCAACTGAATTAGTTGTCACCTCCAGCTTTTCTGGAGTGGGCTCCACTTTCTCATCAACTGTCAGGGGAGTAGCAGCCTCACTCTGAGTAATTTTGGGATTTGGCTCCGTTCCTACCTCAGTAGGGACTGTTGTCTTGTCTAAACCTGTATAAGTCAATATATTTTGTGTCTCACTTTCCACAGGGGGAGAAAAGTCCTCTGCTGCATTCTCAAAGCTACTTTGTTGCAACTCACCTGCTGGGATTTCACTGACAGGTACACTCTGTGCTTGATGCTCAACATTCGATGGCTCTGTCTCAGAGTAAGGATGGTCCCCTGCTATTTCCTCAGAGCTGTTCTGTTGTTGACTGACTGCTGGGATTGGAGGTATACCGTCAGCTACACTGTCTGAAATTGAAGCTGCTACTACTTTTTGTTCTATTGACTGTGGTGTTTCATGATGGGTGCTATCAGAAGGAGGGGCACTAACGGAAAGAGGGACATCATGATGAGGTGAAATGAATGCATCAGGTGTGGGAAGGGTTTCGGGTACTACCTTGGTATCAGGAGTTGGTGGAGTTAGGTCTGATGCCTCTACTACAGGTTTGCTATCTACAGCAGCAGGGGCAGGGGCAGAAGAGGAAGCAGGAGAAGGTGGTTGCTTCTGTGGGGAAGCCATGGCTGGAGGTGGCATGTCTCCCAGCTGGCCCGACATGGCTCTTTGGGTCTGACAGTTGAGGCAAAGCCATTCTTTCTGTAAGAAAAAGAAAATAATTCATATTAATTGTTGTTTGCTGCAATATGATTTCTACAACTAAATTAGAAAATAATTAACTAACTTGTAACTGTTATATTGTGTTTTGAATTGCACGAAATCACAATGCTGATGAAAATTTCCCCCCAAGATATGATTCTGGGAAAAATGTCTGAATTTTAATTCTAACACAGTTACGTGGACTAAATGTTTCTACGTAGTTCAAACGTCACTGTGACAAGGCACCAGTGTAACGTCTTCTATTTCAAGGAAAGCTTTTACATTTATGGGATTTAAAGAGACAGCCCTATGCATAATGCATGGTAATGGGACAGGGGTTTACCAAGGCATGTCAGAAAGGGTTGAGTGGCCTGTGCAGACATTTCATGGAGCAGACTTAACAGAGAAACTGTCTTTGAATGTATATGTTGTATTTTTACAATTGTATAACTTGGTGTGCACCACCAAGTAAGCATGCTTTACATGAGTAGAATGTGCACATATCCTTAAACCTGTGTTTAACCCTAACTTGATAGTTCAATTACATTCAAGACTGAAAATATGCTTCCCATAATTCTGTGCTCCCTGAGCATCTTATTTAGTTCCAATTAAAACTCTATTCAAACACTAAGGCACAATACAGGCCAATTTCAAGAATTGCCAACTGCTGTTTATCATTTAAGTACCATAATCCTCTTTAAAATCACCTGGGATGTAGTCCTTGCTAGGAACAGCTGCTCCAGCCATCTCAGAGCTCTGCTAAATCTCTAATTCAATATTCAGTACTGCTCTGCTTTAAGTGGTGATAAAAGTGTTGATAAACAATCAAAATACTGGGATTTGAGGAAAGTGCAAACAACACACACAAGTACCTATCTATGTAATGTGGGGACACCAGACCAGAACATGTATTATGGGAACCACACATGAAAACACAAATCTGTTTTATACAGATTCAGTGAAGCTCGAGGTAATAGTCAGCATATTTTCAACCCTATGACGTAAACACCTCATTTCACATTTTGCCAAATGCTTTAACATTCCTCTGTGACCCCCCTCTCTTATGAATGTGTTTGTCTGGCTTAACAGCAGGGTTTATGCTAAATTCGGGTTTCAGAGATGTTAAGCCATGTAGCAGACAAGCCACTTCTCTCCAAGCACGGAAAGAAAGAGGGAGACCGGAGGAGGATGGAAGAAGACGACTGAGGGAATGTCGCAGCAGCAAAGTCAGGGTAAATAAGGCATGAGCCTCCCTGTTTCAGTCCATGCTTAAACAGCAGCAAGCTTAGACTCAAGAGAGAATGACACACCTGCACACACATCTCAGTGGCATGTACCCAAACATAAAAATATATCAAGAATGTTTTGACGGGGCAAATATTTGTATATGTGGCATTGCGAGAAAGAAGTAGATCCGCCGATGGGTTTATTCCCCCTCTACCGTTTTCTTTTTCCTTCCTCTTTCTCTCGCTCTCTCCAATTTTATTTGATAAATAATGTAAAAAAATCATGCAAATGTCAAAAGTTTTCCACAAATGCTTTCAACTAAATATTTGAAATACAAAAGAAGATGATTTTAATATCTGGAAGAAAATAAAGATACCGACACATGGACGGAAACCAATGAAAGAAAAGAAAGAAACATGACAGAGATGCCTGTGCTAAGGCGTGCTGACGTTAGTGAGCATTCTCGACTCGACAGAAATCCAGTTAATCCTCAAACATGATGATGGACACAGCACAGATGCAAGTGCGTGAGCAAGCACGCGCTATCAACATCCATCCTTGATGGGAGGAGACTTGAGATGGGAGTTTCTCCAGCTTGATGGCTCTATCAGTTAAACCAGAGAGACCAGGCACTGAGAGCCGGAGAGATGGCCGCCAGATACGAAAAGCTAAAAAACCCACTCAGTCAGACAGCCGGTCAGCCGCAGCCACTTCAGAGCTAGTCATCACCGACTTTATCAACACATCACAACAGGCACACTTCAAGCGTTTACCCCTCCCTAAAAACACTTGGTCAGTACCTTTCCATTAGCTGCTGTGCAGTGCTAAGTCAGCCCTTTTTAAGTGGTTTGGACCAACATCCCTGTTAACATGCCTACATTTGCTCGTGACTACACAAAGTACAGCTGGGTGGATTGTCATTAGTTCTGCAGGTATTTCGCCATAAAACAGTGTATTGGGAAAAAGAAATTTCACTTGATGATGGTGCTTGATAAATAGTAAGGGGATGACCAAAGTCATTATTATTCCTCCCCAGGGGACATGCATTGCTGTACCAAATTTCATTACAAACCATCCACAAAAAAAAAACCCATTGACAAAGCGCTTTTGGATCTGATAGCGATGTGACACAAAAACACAGGAAAGGGGAATAAATGACCCCAAAGGTCATCCAATAGTTGTTCAAATATTAGATTATTAGGGTTCATTTTTGTGGGAACCATGAATTCCTCCACTAGATTTCATGGCAGTCCATCAAATATTAGAATTAGAAATTTCCATCTCGACAAAAGAGGAGGATCAACCTACCGACAAACCTACATTGCCCGTATTGCACGCTGCTAACATGGCTGAAATGAACGGACAGATTAAATGATGACAGCCCTAGTTATAACTGTCTTTTTAAGTGGCATCATATACCGGAGAAGATGTATCACCAGTTCACCACACCCATTTATTACATTACATTTATTGAGGGGATCCACAGGGTCTATATTAGCATGGATGGTACACTTATCTTGCAGCCTTGCCTTGTAATTAACACTAACTTTTATACTACAAGCTGTCAAATTAAAAGTGACATGCCTGTGTGCGTACCTGTCTATCTGCTGTGATGAGTTCTGCAAACAGCAGTGCGGATGATTCATAAAAGCAGGTGAGTCACTCGCACACATCACCATCTTCCAAGGACTTTTTCGAGCATCACATGTGAATGGATACCAAAAAAAGTTGACACCCACCAACACCCAGAGATGAGTTCATGACAGTGTTGATGTAATACATATACCCAGATGAAAAGCTTGAAATATCTCGTAAGAAATGACAACTTGCTCCCTCTCTTCCTACATGACTTTTCTCAAACAACATGCAAGCTTATACACGAATGGATAAGGAGAGAGAAATAGAGGATCTAGAGGACGATGGTACAGATGGATTAAGGCTGATGAGAGGAGGAGGAGAGAGGTAGAAGAAATGCGAGGACATGCACAAACAAGGGTGATAATGGTGTGTGAGAAGCACGAGAAAAACAGGAGGAGGAGAGAGAAGCAAGACGACGAACAAAAGGGAAGCAGGGAGAAGCAAACAGGATGACAGTTGGAGAAAAGGAGCATGGTGTAGTGAGGTAAAGGGCGAAGCAGGAGAATAGAAGGAGCTTAATGGTCTTTGGTGGTGACTCAACACCAGCTCCTACTAGGGCTGGGCGATATGGCCTAAAAATAAAATCTCCGATTTTTTTACAAAAAATCCGATTCACGATTTAAATCGATTTTTTCCCCCACAAATTTTTGCAGATGACAGAAGCTGTTGAAAACAATTTTTTATTTTATTTTGTGATGATTTTCCCTCGTAGGTTGATAAAAATAAAGTGCAAACAAAACCTGAACATTGTAGAAAGGTGCCTGTAGTATACAAAAAGTATTTGGTCACTCTTTTGTTTGCCTGAATCATTTAAATATAAAATTAAATTAAAGATAACATTAAATGGCATTAAATAGTAGCCTTCCATTGTAAACAACTGTGCAAATGTAACTTTTGACAGTAAGCTTTTCTAACTGAATACACTGATACAAACACAGCATGAAATAAAATGTATGTGACCCTTTACCATTCACATTTTCAAAAGTCCAACATCTGATCTAACATCAACATAACATATTGTGCACAGTAAATAAGTGCATGTAAACAAAATCAAGTGCATTCACAACATAACCAACAGTATTAAACAGTAGTGCATGTTTTTTCTAAATATTTTTTGCCAGGAAGACAGCGTCGCTTGTGCTCCCGCGGTCCTGCTCCCTCCTCAGGGCGCAACACTTCTCCCACTCGGCGGCATGCCTCTGTTTGAGGCTGTTTGTTCTGTGTCAGATGACACGAACCCGAACCATTTCCAGACCACGGAAGACACATTCTTCCCTCTCTTAAGAACGAGAGCTTCACTGCTGGCCGCCATTGTTTTCGTTTGTAAACAATGCGCGCGCACTCAACTACGGGAACCCAACGGGGGGAGGGGTGGGGGCGATTTTCTCGATTTTCAATAAAACACATCGCCTTAAAGCACACATTCGAATTAATCGATTAAATCGATTTATCGCCCAGCCCTAGCTCCTACCAACAAGCTTAACATTATCACTGTGTAAATCGGTTAATCAATAGCCGGAAAGTCAGGACAAGCTGCAGTTTGTGATGAATGCCAAATATAGACCTTAAAATGTTAGCACACAGATTGGGCATTTAGCTGACGTCACTTGCATATATAGTGGCACAACGTCCTGTCCAGCTTCTAGGTGAACTTCTGTGCAAAATCGTGTCATATGTCGGCAGTTTATTGTTATTCTTTTAAAAATATAAACTGTGCAGTTTGTTCAATGCTGACCGCTAGCAGCTTCAACAGAAAGTTCCACAGTTGTTCCTTAATTGATAGAACCACTGTTCTATGTGCTCTGTTGAGTTCAAGTCGTTTCATGCGTCGGCCACTTCACGTACTCTCACAAAGTCTTGTGTGATGTTAAAATTCTTGCTTCACCAGATGTTGTGGCCTGACATTATTTCTGCCTACAGCTGCTGCTAATGTGACTCACAGGCGCGAGTCACGAGCGCTACGACAAACCAAAACAGTCAGGTTGTCATGGCCGGCACTGCTCGGGGCAGCAATGGCCGGCACCCGTATCCCTTGTGACACCCCCACCCTTTTGACTCCCTGTTGGACTTCTCTTTGTGTCACAGTATTCTATCTTGTCTCTTCTCTCCTCGGTTCTGGGCATGCCCTTCCTCCACTATACAGTCACATGTGGCGTGTGTGTTTGTTCGTCATTCTACATCTCTTTTACATGGTGTATGGTTTTCAGCTAAGATGCATTTGTGTATTTGGTGATTTCACACCTAAGTGAATAAAAAAGGGGCAGTTTGTGTCAAGGATCTCGTCTATTTGTCTCAATCTGTAAATCCAACAAGTGCCTTCCAGCTGCACTGCCTTTACCATATTCTATCCAATAAGGATGAAAGGCATTACTTTAAACGTGGAAAAAAGCTAATCCATTTCCCTCTCCGATTTTTTGAATGCATGGAAATTATTTTTTGGAAGCGAAGCCATTTCCTAATCCAGGCTCTGCTGTTGGCCGCACCTATTGAATATCAATGTTTATGGAGAAAGAGTCAGACACTGCATCCTTCAAAGCCCACCTGCCTTTTCAACTCAAATAACAAACTCTCCTGTCACTCTAGTGAAGCCTGTTTTCAAGGGGCAGAGAGCAGCAACAGTCAGGACGTAAATACAACAGCCTGTGCTAACGACATGAGGCCGGTGCCAGAATGTGTGTGTTTTCAAGTGTGTGTGTCTCTGCCTGCCTGTCCTTGCCTCTCTGTCTCAACAGGGCTCAGTGCTGGCACACGTAATGTCTTGGCTTTCCCCCCCCCCTTCTTGGCGCTAAAGGCTCAGTGGCTACAATGTCGTTGCTAAGCATGCATGCACCAGTAAATTAGAGAGGGGATGATTGGAAATCATTCTGGAGTGGAGCTAGAGGGGGAGCTGTGTAAAAACAAAGGAAGACAATGAACCGTCTGCAGTGCCTGAGGACAGTTCATTTCAATCGTAGCAATTTCTAAAACAATGTGAAACCACTTGTCACGGCTTGAAGAAGGTCTTGGACCTGGTAAATAGGGAAAACAAGACAGTACTAATTTACCTTGTGTGTGCAATCATTCAGGCAAAACATGCATATAATACAGAACATCTCTATTCATGTACCAGCATTCACACTGCCAGATTAACAAAATGACTTCAGACAGAGAGTATTAAACCCACCCACACACATACACACACACACACACACACACAGAAAACACCTTCGTGTCTAAAAATAACATCCTTTTCGAGCCTTCTAAGGTGGCCATGTCCGGGACTCTGTGGGTTGCCTGGTGCAACAGAAAGACTCTTTTAAAAAGGAGGAAATATTAAAGAGGGAACACACAAAAGAGCCTGGAGAGAGGGAGAGAGGGAGAGAGGGAGAGAGGGAGAGAGGGAGCGAGGGAGAGAGAGGGAGAGAGGGAGAGAGACAAAGATGCCCTGCAGTAGCTTGTGTTCCCCCCTCTGTAGCTTTTTTAGTGGATGTGACTATTTCAAGTCACTTCAGCCTCCTGGGCATGTGATGGCGGAGCTGTGAGGCAACTGACCTCTATGGACCAGATACAGACTAACCTGCATTTACACACAGTTAGTAATCAAACCACAGGAACCAATAGATTCATATCACAAATGATATGCAAGATGTTATAGATTTAGTAAAGAGGAGAGGTTTTGAGAGGGCCTTGACTGTCAGTGTGTATGACAGATGATACCAAAGGCTGGTATTGCTGCATATGCATACATGTGTATTGTATGTATGACCATACAGCATGCCTTATCTGCCAGTGCAGACTCCGGAGGGTTCAGACTATGGCAGGGTTTTTGTTATTCTGTGGGCACCACCACAGAATAACAATGAGGGAGGAAGACACAGGAAACACCACGTATTGAGACACAGACAGGAGGACGTGCAAGACATGAGCCGACCAACAAAACGTGCAACACAGTGAATTCACTGAGAACTACACCGAACCTTAACGAGTTACTGTGTGACTTAACCCAACACTTCAACTGTGCATAATTCCAACGTTACCCAAAAACCAGTTCTAAAATAAATATTTAGCTTTCGGGTATCATTTGCTAATTGTTCCTGTGTTGACTTTTTAGCATGCAGTGGAGCCCTAACCTCAGTTATGCACAACGTAAAAAGTAGTAGTTTAGCATTAAAATACACTTAAAGTACCAAAAGCATGCTGAAAGGCCCCTTTCAAAATAATATATGTTAGATTATAATGATCTATGCATTAGATGTGTGTTCATCACTTTAATGTTGCAACTGGCAAACGGTGGAGATTATTTTAATTACCTTATATACTGCTGGGTCGTTAAATCAGTCATAATACATCATCATTTATGAGTTGATTTATATTTTGTATGCTAACTAGCTGCTGACAGTAGCTTCATATTTGTCGTTGCCAAGAAAGAAAATAGGTCTATTTCACAAAATGTCAAGCCTTTAAATAAAAAAAGCGGAAATCTTATTAACGACTAGGATCCTTCTTTTTCTCCAGCCTTTCGGTGTTTAATAATTAAATCCAGGGAGCCCATTTGTTATGTTGGATCTTAAGCTGGTGGTGAACCAAAGATTGTCATAAAGCTTCAGAATGCTCTCAACATTCCATAGAATTTGGCAAGAAAGGTGAGATTTAGTCGGTTCTCCTTGGTGAAGATGATCCACGATACTTTAATCCGTGCTCGTTAGCAAAGGGGTGCCTCTCCCATTTTACATACGGCTTCGCCGACGAGCACATTCAGATAAGGGCAACATGACATGGAACTGAACTACCATCGCTGAGCAGCACTAGACACACACATCTACAGTACAGACTTCCCCCACATCAAAAGGAGCGACAGTGAGAAAGGCACAGGCAGAGCACCACTGAGGGAGAGTCTGACACAGAGAAAACACTGCTTAAGAGGAGGATAAGCACCAAAAAAACACTGGTATTAAGTGTGTCTCCCTTACGCTTTATAATGATTAAAGGATACAGAGAACGAGGACATAAAAGAGGAAGGATGGAAGGAAAAAGGAAAGAAAGAACCCATCAAGGTGAGTGCTTTTCCTTCTGGGGAGCCTATTTTCACGCCTCATATTGATAAGGATCACGCACAGATACTCGCGTCAAAGATCAAGCCTCGATAGAAAATGACAGGCCTCCCGTTGCCCTTTAAATCCTTTTGAGAAACAGAGATTACGCCTACACACGTACACGTGCTATCACATACGCTTTGCATGCCTAACCTTCAGTGTTTTAATTGGAAGAACTTTAGCTAAATAGATCCCCAAAAAGCTTTATTCTCACATGTTCACACTCATATTGTAGTGATGAAGCAATCAAGCAACACGCCTAGATTATGCAAGCTCACACCAGCCTGCCCAGTCTCAGTCATACCCAAATTGCAAGTGCAACAGTCTTGGAAATAAAACATACTGCTCAGTGCCCACACACACACACACACACACACACACTCTGACCCACTCACATGCGTCAGCAAGTAAACCCCTACTGACAGCCGACATTATGACAGCGAATGACACAGAAGCGAGGCACAGTGCGTAAGGAGATGACTCAACCGAGGTGTTGTGAATGTCTGCATGTCTCCCGTAGAAATTCTGTAGAACTCGGTCTATTCTAGTTCAGCGAACCCTTTATTAATATCAGTAATTCTTAAATTGTATGTAGTGTTGAACAGGGTGAGTGTTTTGCGAAATCGTGATGTCTCTACACGGCAAAGCCCTGGTTAAATCAGGCATATGACTCTGAGTCTCTTATAAGATTTCACCTGTCACACAGACATGTTTCTGTTGTCATACACACACACACACACGAGAGCAGGATGGTCTCACAGACTCATACACACACACACGCTAGCAGGGCGTGACCCATAGGTTCACTCAGGGTACATCGGCCACGGGTCGCTGAGATTGGCACTCTGATGCCATTCAGCCTCAGGACCGCCGGGCGCCAGCATGTCTCTGGACTCACGAGTTATGATGACATTTATGGCCACAAGGTCAGCCTGAACAAGGGAGGGGGTCCTTACCCCAGGGGTTGTTAAGAGTATAAAAACTCTCGGTTTTCGAGAACAAGGGACACTCGAACGGACTTCTTCTTCAGCTGGAGCTGAGTTGAGGAGAGCTTAGCGAGGGAGAACCCCAGGCCTCTGCCTGCGCGGGGGTGGAACTTTAAACTTCTTGCAGACCTCCGGACTTTGAGAGTCAGAGTTTTTAAGAATACTTAGAAGATTTTTTTTTAAAGTTGAGTCAGACCTGTCTAGACCTGCGCTGGGTTAATCGTTAACTTTTTCCTCCGTAGGCTACATAGCAAGCCAGTCTGCTGGCTGAGTCAGAGTTTTTAAGAATACTTTGCTGATTTTTAGGAGTTGTGTGGGGGAGACCCGTTAGCTGAATTAGTTAATGGTTAAACTATTTCCGTACAATTGAACTCCTGCATTCCTTGTAATGCGCACCCACACTGATACATAATCAAAAATAAAAAAAAAATAAAATAAAAAATGAATTACATACATTTTTTAATTTATCAAATAAAATAATTAAAAATCGTGAGGGGTCACCCCCGACATCACGTAACAGTAGTCCGAGATGAGTCCAAAATGATTCATCCTTGTGCCAATATCATTCTTAAAAGCAACACTGAGCTGACGTTCTGGCTTTAAGACAAGATGGTGTTGAAGGATCTATATCCAATTAGAGCATCAGTGGCTTGGCCTCAATTAAGTGATTGTGCACTTCAGCTCCTCATTATCCCTGCAAGCATGTGCAATTAGGAGCTGAAGAAAAGGACAAGAATCCGAAAAATGAACATAGCTTGAGTCTTTATTAGTGCGGTCACGACTGTAAACAAATGGCGGCCATCTTGTTTTGAAATGGTGCAGAAGGGGACAATTTAATAATATGTAGAACATTCATTGCTGTATTTCATAGTGATCATATCATAAATACTCTCCAATTTGAAGTGTCACACCAACAACCGATAACACAACTACAATAGAGACATGGGTCATTCTAACTTTTCAATTTGCAGGACACATACTATACTGGCATGTCAAACAGTACGGTAAATATAAAGCTTCAACAGCCGCTTAGCTTAGCACTAAAACTGGAAACGGACGGAAACACTTAGCCTGGCTCAGTAAGCTAAGGTAACAAGCGTCTGGTTGTAGCCTTTTGTTTAATGGACAGACATTAAGAGATCGGTATTCTTTTTTGTGTTCTTTTACAAATCAAAGTTGATTCCCCATTAGAATTGATTTACTACATTGATACGGTGGAGTCCACTCCAAGCTTAGTTCAATTCGCTGATCCGGAAGACTCCAGAAATACACAGCAGATTACTAAAGGAAGGCACACTTGAACCTCCGGCTAACAAAGTAGTTGACACGTGATAGGATAGAGCTGCTGCTGGGCAAACACGCGATTGTGCCCTGACTCGCATGACCATGTCAAGAGGAGTAAGAGTGGCTTGTAGACAACAAAGATATATTGTATGAAGTAATAAATGTGTGCAGCACATGTGAATATGTTTTGCCTACATGCTGAGGAACCACTCAACTGAAAACACGTTTTGGCCTCGATTCCCATAATGTACTGATCCTACACCACGGAGTACCTTCTGCTCTGTGGAACAACGCAGTCTTGTGAAGTTGCATCCATACGAGACAAAACACTACGGTAACACCAGCAAACCGGTCCCCACACCTCCGGAGATAAGCGGGCCAAAAGTGTTTGGTTTCCACGTCGTTATTAAGCTGAGACAATGAACGGACACAATCTCATATCCACAAACACGCACAAGCGTCACACAAATCACTCAAGCGTGCATAAGATTTCCCAATAAAAGACCAGTTAATAAGAAATTTGTGTATTCAGCCAAACAAGAATACACACATGCAGACATGTTCACATATATACACCGTACACACACATGCTGGGTATTCAGTTTCAGAGTCAAGTGTCCTCTTTGACGTCCGTTTAAACAACCTAAATTATCTCTCTGGCCCACCTCTCCACTAAAGAATGCTTGATAGTAATAAGACTGCCATTTTAAAATGCAGCATAAGTGACCACATCCACTTATTCAGTGGTGAAATGTGTGCAGATGTTGTTACAGTCTATTTGGGGTAAACAAATGAACTTATTACAACTAATAACATGCTATCCTCCTTTCAGAGTGCTTTGCAAGATGCTAGTGGGGAAAAACACAGAGCTGAAAACTCCTGATGTTATCTTTACAGTGACCTATTTCAATGAGGATGTTGGCGTTCTATTTATACAAGGCGGATTGCATAAATTACTGGTAGGAGTACTGTGTTGAAAGCACAACAATCTGTGGTGTTTAAGCAAACTGTAGTTCTTACCTCTCCTAAATGGGGAGTAGGATTAAATCCACAAAGATTGCAAACTGTCTTCTTGCACTTGGTGCACAAGCTGTAGTTGGGCGTGTCTGCTGATCCAACGTTCAGCTCCACATTGCAGAGGGGGCAGCTTCCCTCTGCTGTTGAGGCTGGGGCAGGTGCAGGGGCAGGTGCAGGTGCAGGGGCAGGTGCAGGTGCAGGTGCAGGGGCAGGTGCAGGTGCAGGTGCAGGTGCTGGTTTGGCTGCTGACGTCTTCTCTTCCTGCTCCACAGAAAAGGTTCTGGTGGGTTTCTTGGACTTAGCAGGTGGGGTGTCAGGATCAGAGTACGAATCAGGAGGAGACCCAGGAGCAGAGAATGGGGACTCAGGTGGTGAGCCGGGGTCAGAATCCAGAGGGGAACCTGGTTCCGAGTCTGTCGGCGACCCAGGTGGAGAAACCGCTGCCTTCTCGACCTCTCCAGAGACAAGATTGGTGGCTGAACTCAAGAACGACGATCCAAAGCTGAACATCTGAGAAGCAGTAGCGGGAGGTTTTGCTGACTCTGTCAACCCTCCAAAACCTCCAAACAACTTCCCAGCCACTGACTCCTTCTGCTTTGGCGCGGCCTGCGCTTGAGGCTTCGACGATTCCATCAAGCCACCAAACCCACCAAACAGTTTCCCTGTTACGGACTCGGCAGCTTGTGAAGCAGACGCAGGTGGATTGGCGTCTGTTAAGCCTCCCAGACTGATACCTCCGAAGCTCCCAAAAAAGCTGGACTCCTGTTTGGCTTTAGCTGGAGACTGCTGTGGACTGGACTTTGGCTGGATGGGTCTGCCTGTCTTGGGGTCAATCTTGGGGGATCCCCACAATGAGGAGCTGGGGGAAAGCGGTCCAGGAGAAGTCGGACCTGGGGATTTCTGCCTCGGTGTGGTTGGAGGCGTCAACCCTTCGGGGTCGGTAGTACTCTGCTGCTTGATCAGCAGCTTGCCAGGTTTGCCAGGTGCCTGTCTCTGGGGCGAGGGCGGGGCCGAGCCTTGTTTGGGTTTTGTCATGCCAGGGGGATCCATACCTCCCATCGCTCGCTGCATCTGGCAGTTCAGACATAACCACTCTTTACCCTATGGATAAAACAAAAGATGGGTTAGATTTGACTGGAACACATTTCCACACTGTTCATCAATGGCATGTGTAATTATAGGATAAACACAGGCAAGCATAACCAATTAAATCCCTAAAATACCCATTTTATTTTTGTTTAGCATAAAATAAAGGCTAATTCAGAGACTTGTCCACTAATTACTGTTTCAAATGATGTTGAATCCTGTTTTCTCTTGCCAAATTGTTTCTTTTAACATGAGAGAATTCAAACTAATAAGGAAAAAAAAACCATGTAAATTATTTGTTTGTTTTTTCTGCATATGATTGTTTCAATTCTGCAATAACACAAAGTCTGTTAGCAGAAAGGTAAATACTACTCATGTATCAATGATGTTTTTCCTTCATTTATTCGAGGTACTGTACATGTTAGACCATTGTAAACAGTTGCATTGTATTGCCTTTGTTCTGACCATACAGCACATGATCCCAGAAAAGCCTGGCTACACCGCTGTGCTCTTCGTTACGCGCATAGTGCATCTCAGTTTCCACTGTGTGCAAACCAGTGTTTAAAAGGGCCAATGTTGACAATTTGATCACTATCGAGAACAGAACAATGTGTATATTGGTGCTGTAACTGCAAATAGCATTTACTTTGTAGAGACATTATTCTGAATTCAAAATCTACAAAAATCTGATTCCTGAAGTGATGTATCTGCTAAAGAAATAACCCCAACTTTGACATGTATCATTATAAATCTCGAGAAGAGGCTGGAGCAGAAGGAACCAGTCATTCTGCTGTGCTGTAATCATGTGTGACCGGGTGTCGTCACATGGCACAGCATCTTCCTGTGGCCGTGACATGAGTCACCTTGATCAACATTCCCTGGGTCCATATGGTCCCTCTGTTCCTCAAATGCTGCCTCTCTTATGAGATGCATTCCCTTTGCTTGGCTCAGAGAACAGCATTATGCTGCTAACAGGCTAGTGTGTCTTGTATTCAACAATACAGTACAATACATATGTGGTCTTATTTTTTTAAATCGTATTGTTTATTCATTTTGAACATGCAAATCTTCAATCATTTCCATTGTTTCCAATAGTTATGGTACAGTTTGACCTTTTTTGAGAATTTTCTCTCTCTATGTCACAAAGTAATTTTATGTTGATTTTTGCGGGGAAAACTACATCTTAGTCTGAATCTAGATTTAATAACCTTTTAGGATTACATTTTTGCAGAATAATGTGGATTGAGCAAAGAGAATTGATATTTCAAAAACACACAATTTAATAATGTGTGACCTTTCATACGTCTGACATCAATAGCATGGTCTCTCTTGTGTATTATTAGATGAATGCCAGTACACCAAGCAGCTTATTGAAGAAATTAGAAAGATTTTTCTAACTTTGAAAAGAAAACCAAAGAAGAAAAAAAAACAATCACTTACCGCTGAGTCTGGGGGGCTGAATCCACAGAGGCTGCAGACCTGGTTCTTACACTCAGTGCAGTTATTGTAATTAGGTGGGTCCTTAGACCCAAGGTTCAGCTGGGTGGTCTTACACAGTGGACAGAGTCCACCTCCGGGCTTTCCAGCCCCATGCTGACCAGGAGGACCTCCGCTCTTCGCTGGTTCTCCAGGATGAGCCCCAGGGCCTGGTGGCCCTTGCTGTTTGGGTCCAGGCTTCCCAGGTCCTTGTTGAGGGGGTCCACCTTTTTGCTGACCTGGTGGTCCTTGACCTGGTTTGGGGCTCTGTTGCCCTGGGAGTCCCTGGCCTGGTTGACCCTGACCTTGCCTGGGGGCCTGCCCAGGGGATCCTTGGCCAGGAGGCCCTTGGCTGGATTTGGGCCCCTGGCCCGGTTGTCCATGTCCTTGCCTGGGGGCCTGTCCAGGGGGTCCTTGGCCAGGAGGCCCTTGGCTGGATTTGGGCCCCTGGCCCGGTTGTCCCTGTCCTTGCCTGGGGGCCTGCCCAGGGGGTCCTTGGCCAGGAGCACCTTGGCCGGATTTGGGCCCCTGGCCTGGTTGTCCCTGTCCTTGCCTGGGGGCCTGCCCAAGGGGTCCTTGGCCAGGAGGACCCTGGCCTGGTGGTCCCGGACCTTGCCTGGGTCCTTGGCCAGGAGGACCCTGGCCTTGTGGACCCTGACCTTGCCTGGGTCCTTGCCCAGGGGGTCCTTGGCCAGGAGGACCCTGGCCTGATTTGGGTCCCTGGCTTGGTGGTCCCTGACCTTGCCTGGGTCCCTGCCCAGGGGGTACTTGACCTGGCTTTGGCCCCTGTCCAGGAGGGCCCTGACCCTGTTTCGGAGGTCCTCCCTGTTGTGGTCCCTTTGGACCTGGCCCTTGCTGAGGGCCCTTGCCTGGTGGCTTTCCTCCTTGCTTGGAATCAGATGTTGTAGATACAGCTCCCTCATCCTCATCCCCAAATAGTCCAAACTTTGGGATGTTGACATTATCGCCCATGGAGGATATGGAGGAGGAGACAGAGGAGGTCATAGATGACACAGCACTGAGGGGGTTGGCCCCGCTGAGGAAGCTGGATCCAAACATGCCGGACGACTTGGTCTCTGGGTCTTTTGGCTCCTGCCGGAATCTGGATTCAAAAAGGCTGAGGGACGAGGGGCTGCGGCCCGGTGTGGGCTTGCCAGGTAGTCCCTGGTTGAAGGCGTCTACAGTTCGACTCTTACTGAGACCTGTAGGGCCCCTGGAGGCCCCTACCTGCTGGGAACGCAGATGGGTATCAGATTCTGACGTTCTGAAAAACAGAAAAACAGAGACAGTTTTTGTTAGCACTGCTTTTATTGCTATTGTTGATTTGTGTTTTCTTTGGCAATGTGACAAAATTGTATAAGCCAAATCTAAACCAACTCAGCAGCAACAGCTGATCCAGTGCCAACATTTTTAATGAAATATACTTTAGCTCATTTACCTCTTCCCTTCATTTGCCCCTATAATTAGTTTGATGGGGGATCAAGCTCATGAAGACTACAACCTAAATCTCTCTTTCAGCTGAAATAGTATTATTAGATACTCAGACAAACACATCACTCATGCTGTCTAAGTGCTAAGTTAAGGCCATATAACTAGCTCTTTGTTAATATCGGGGCCTTTCAACACATCAGTGAACACGTGTAGCTATAGCAGCCCTGGGGTGAAGCTGAAAGGAAAGTGACTACCGCTGAATGACATGGAGTGTAGATCATTGAGATAGAAAGGGAAATGCTCGCCTCCATGAGGGTAAGCTGAGACATCTTTGCTCGCTCAGACTGAGAGGCAACATACACAACCTACACACACTGCTATAGGCACAAGCGTGAATGTCAACGGGATCCTTCGAGAAATGCATCAACGGACCAATGGGCTCAATGCTTTGTTATTGTATGATTCTGTGTGTATGCAACATACAGACCTAGTGGTTTCTTAGGCTGATGTCTGAAAGTCCCTGGTGCTTCTGCCATTACGTCTGAGATAAATTACATTATGTGGCAACAAAGTTTAATGCCGTAATGAAAACAGCATTTGATTATGTTTTATAGTGAGCACTGAGTAATACAAGACTATGCATGGTCAGAGCCTGGAAAACGTTGTAAGCAGTAGTGTTGCAATGTCCCCGCTATTGGCCCGTCCACTGCAGCGGGGGGGTTTCAGCACCACGCACAGCAGCAGTGTATTTCAGCACCATGGACAGCGACCAGACTCCAGGACCGATATCTCGACAGAATACTATGAAATCCGACAAAACTAAATCAGAAAGCAGCAGGAGGGAAGCCTGGACTGATGACATTAATGCTGCTGTTCTATTTATAGTCATATTAATATTAATGCACCCCCCATCTCTAGCTCAGATATAAATAACATTTCTCCCCAATTGGAGCCAATTAGCGGTACCGCACATGATGTCACCTTATCAGATATCGAGGGATCTTTCACGATTATCTGAGTAACATTCACATCTGAAGCATAATGGAATTGGCATACATTGTTTTCATTGGCAGCTTTCTACCTCCCCCTCCACAACACAGCACATTTCCCACGCAGCCGATTTAAATCCAACGAATGCGAAATGAGTATAAGTAGAGAGTCTGACAGGCAATATTAGAGAGCGGATACACAGCTGATTAGGGTAGCGACCAATGTTACGCTGGGTGTTCAAGCGTCGTTCAGATAGGGGAAAAACAAAAAACACTGGGCACGACAGATTTTCTTACCCAGCAGGCATTTCGAAAATTTCGCAAAAATACTGGAGGTGTGTCTCTTACTCTCTGATCTCACGCTGAGAGACAAACCGTGGACGCTGATGATTAAAACCATTCACCATTTCAGACTGATTTCACACCTCAAGTCTTAGAGAATCATCGTATCGCGAGCAGCTAAAAGAGGTCTGTGCATCCATGTAAAACAGTGTAGGCCTACACAACGAGATAATCAATTGATTATTAGTATATTTTTGGTATGCAGAGTATCAGATGTTAATGATAATCCATTACAGTGAGCTCTAAGAATAGAATCATTTCTTGGCGCGGATGAAAGGCTCAAACATGGGCGTGAACGAGCTCGCTGCCTCCTTACAGCATCTTCCAAATGATGCTTCACACGACCACAACACATCCACTCGTTCTCTCTCGCGTATCACAGCCGGGTTAGTGTGGATATTTTAAGTGCATCAAAAATGAAATGCTGGTGAATATAGCCCTGCCTTCGTGCAGCTGCTGCGCCTCCGGGCTGCCTGCCTTGCGCCCTTGACATCGCCGCGGCGAGCTGCCTCCGCTGCTCCTCGCTGAGTTCACTCAGGTTGACCGGAGTCCCATCGGGGACCCGGACGAAGCCGCCCTTCCCGTCAGGTGCCAGACCCTCTGGTAGCCCAGACGGAGGCCCTTCGCCTCCTTCCAGGCTCGCTTCGTTCCCCATGATCGACCCCTCCCGTCCCTGTATTCGGATCAATGTAGGATCCGAGCCGTTTCCGCGTTTTTATGTCCAAAGCGCGCAGCGAACACGGTGTCCCTCGGTGTCTCGAAGCATCTCAGATGGTTTATTTTCAGCGGTTATTGTCCTTCCATATGCTGTCCCTCCATTTCCCTCGTTTCTCCTTGTTTTTCTGTGTCGCGCATCTCTGCAGCTGTACGTACACCACAGTCACCACAGTTTTCCGTGAGGGGGGTCTCCGTCTTACTATTGCTCACAGTCACAGAAGGTGGTTTCCGGTAGGTTTTACAAAATAAAATCATTTTATTCGATGGCGTTCATGTAATTGTTCAGTTTAAAGACATTGGAAAAAAATAACTACATAACATATAACCTACAATTAACAGACACAATGAAGACAGTGATGCTTGCATACACAGTGTAGCCGACTACTACACAATAAACAGGTATGTAGGTCGTATGAGCGGAACACAATTCAAAGCTTCACTGAAAAGAAAATCAGTTCGAGTTTTGCGCCACCATTCTAGCACTTCATTCATTAAACACCTCTAATATATAATTTTAAGGCCTTTATATTGAAACCAAACTTGTATTACTTCCGTTCCGTTCTCTGTAGCGCACATCCTCGCGACTATTCTGCTCACCGCGCATGTTCTGCCTGTGACAGGTGATCAGAAGCCATCAGCGGAGGAAAATATGTTTTTAAAGGGGACTTCCTGAGCTAAATGTGTCTGGTTTCATTGCCTACATAATCGAGGCTGATGGGAACATAAAGGACAGGTTGGAACATTGAAGCTTTTCTTTTTTGTGGTCGTTTATTGAGGCTTTAAAGTAGAAAGAAGATAGTTGTGTTGTTTGTAGGTCAAGTATGTGGGGCTCAAGCGAAAGGCGTATATACTGTATGAGCACACACCGCACCTCTCTACATACAAAGTCTCAGTATTGGGATATCACAGGATGAGAAATTATAATTAATAATATGTGCATTTGTATCCATCCTGACCAGCCATTCAGATCTCAGAGCAACAAAAACCGTGAGAGCAATCTCATTCAAAATGTCATATGTCTAATTTTAGGGGAAATTGCTACCATAAAATATTCAAATACACAGATAAAACATCTGCGAAGGTCTTCAGATGACTCACAGCATGAATACTATCTCTGCTTTGTTCTTTTTTTTTCCAGTTGGCAGAGCTGTAGGATGTCTCATTTTATATCTAAACCCTTTATATTCTCAAACATGTTAATGTGCAACTGAAGGCTGGCAGAAGCATGTGCGGAAATCAATTTGGCTATAAATTACAAGGAACTCTGTATCTCTTGTCTGCTGTTGTCATAGAGAACCCTGCATGTGATCCAATGAGTGTAATTATAAAAGATCACCAATGAACAGACAACTCAGAGGCTGCAGTATGTTGCATGACCAATGTGTGTACAAAACAAAATGGTACATGTGCAAATGTCTTAGATCAGCCCACATGCTGAAAATGACAGCAGAACAAACCTGCAGTATATATTAGCGCCACTGTACTCAGAATATGCACAAGCAGTCACCAGATCCAGCGAGGAGGATATTAAAATGCGTCGCCTCTGCTGTGCATCAAGCTGATGTGCTGCAATCTGACAGCGAGTGCTCATTTGCTCTGTTGTCTGTGGAGCTCTGGGGCAGATGTGTCCTCTATGCACCCAGCTCAGAGCCCTCGGTACCTGGGCACGGGTGGGGAGGAAGACCGGGTGACTGGTCTGTATCTCAGCCAAAGTTCAATATTTATTTGTTTCCGTCCTTTTTTTTCCCTATAACTACATTACAAACATCTGAATAAAAGCATCGACGAAGATGTGACACAACAGATCATCATTTAAACCGACGACAGCTCCAGCAAGTGGGACTAAAAATGACAACACAAATAGCTCAATTGGAATCATTAGGGGAATGCACATCAAGTATGCTATGTATGTTATTATCGTTTGACATTTTGAGAAAGACACTTCAATTTCTTGCAGAAGATTGATAAACTACCACTCATGTCTGAACAGTAGAGAGAAAGCTAAAACCAGGATATGGTAACAGCTTCCTTTAGGTGTGTGAATCTTGTATGAATGTCATCTACAGCACTTTGCGTTCCTAAATATAGATATGTCTCATTTTTTTATAGTTGTCTCCCTCTTTCCTTTCAGTCCTCCTCCTTATTCTCCTGCTCGCCTCAGTGTCTATGGGCAGAGGTGAGTCTTGGTTTCTGTCTTCAGTGATATACAATGGTGGTGGAGTGATGGCTCTGCTCCTCCCCTTCTTCCCGCTGATCGCTGAAGCATGGTCTGATTGTCTCTACGCCGCGAGGCGGAAGCAGCCCGTACATGCACTTCTCTCTCCCTCTGTATCTCACCCACACATTCACATAAACACACTGACTGAAGCAGCCAGCCATGCAAAGCAAACGCATTCACCCAGACAGACAGACGGACACACACACACGCGCACACACACACACACACACACACACACACACACACACACACACACACACACACACAGACAGGTGTAAACACACTACATCAAACACAGGCCTGGGGACAAGCACTCTCTGAGGCATGTGCAAAGCCTGCAGTTTATACAGACACACACACACACACACACACACACACACACACACCTGCATACAGTGTACACGCACTAGTACAATGCTATCAGGGCCTTTTGAGCATATTTCTGTTTTAGAGCAAACAACCCAATGAATTTGTATCCGTTATTGAAACGTACCATTGACCGAAGAAGTACTCAGATCCCAGATAAGGATGCCTTCAAAATTCTACACAATGTACAGAAGTATATGGAAAAGTAAAAGTACTCATTTTCATCATTTTTTATGTAAAATTGAACAAGTACAATGTTGAAATGTGGTTTAATAGAAGTATACTAAGTACAAATACCTTAAAACTGCACATACGTACAGTAGTTACTTCCCACCTCTGAATGTATATTTAACATATACAGCTTGTGCGAGCTGTATTTGTGCTGTGTAGCCTGGTTAATGTAACTTGAGGCTGGTAACCGGATAACACACACTGCACTGTGTTCATTAAATTTGAATACTGGGGTACGAGGCAAAGACACTCACGGTGGCAGTTGAACTACTAAACCCAGCTTTAAAGTATTCATTTTCTCTTCCGAATACAACAAGTTGCAGGTTCACCCAAAAACACCGATGATACCTTTTAGACATATATGTACCATAACGGCTCTTTCTCCCCTGTGAGAAGGTTACGTTTCTGTCCCAAACAATGTACTAGAACCTTCTCTAAAGAGCTTTGGCATCATAATCCCCTCTTCTATCCAGAATCAAGTGGTTACTTCTTCAAAAGACAAGCAAAAATGAGTGACATACCTTCACTTTAGTGCGTTCCAGTCAGGAGTTTGTACCCTCGGAGTCACCGTGTGAGGAGGTGAGGCAGTTTAATTGCTGGTACATCCGGACTGAGCCTTTCTGATCCCTATTACCAACCTGACACACCTAACACCGCCCCTCAGTGCCAATTTCCCCTGACCAGCGAGACGCTGTGGACTAAAAATACCTTTTAAAGTCATGGAGGCTCCCTTCCGTACCTCACTCGATCTTACTATCTATGCCTGCGCACAGGTGCACCTGCTGCCAACACACACACACACACAAGCTGTGACACAAAGACACACTCGTGCACAGACATAAGAGGTCCCTCTAATCCTCTTTTCTTCTGAGAGATATAGGCCAATCACACACTGCTCTGCGATGTAAGCTGTTTTTTTCTGTACACACAGTGCATTAAGTCCTGCTGTAAAGTTAACTCACTGGCAATCAACTGAAACAACAACAAAAAGGTTTCCAAATCAATTATTCATCTGTTGCCAAACTAGGTTTTACCCTCAGAATACTTTCTCTTGCAGCAGCCACAAACGCCCCCAAAGGTGCCCTAACTCCGCCATCTGTTGAGCCCAGGTTACACAAACTAATTCAGCTGATGACATTACAGGAAACATATATGTCTGCAGTACATCTTTCAGTCGTCTTTCTGTTTCACTGCATGTAGAGGCAGTTTACTTCCAGCTAGATTCTCTGTGAATAACTGTCCTCGCTGGCTGAAGACAAACAAAGGCATCCGATTCTGGCACTCAACGCAATGCCAGCGTTGTACAAGTCACTTTTGTTTTCGTACAAATACACAACAGCACAAATACACAAGGCACCAGCATGCAAAGTCACGGAGAAATGTGTGCTTTGAACTGACGAAAAGCTTGAATTGACGCTGGTCTCTGAGATTGAGTGACATGAATGAAGTGTGTTGCATATCAGCAAAGATGTGCTGAACGCTAAATCACACATGACGCGCTTCTGTCTGGCGGCTCAACGGCTCTTCTGTTGCACATCGCCTCACCTGCATCTCCTCGTCATGACTGAGGTGGATTCAACAGAAAAGGTGCACGGAGTAACTAAGGGATCATAGTGTTCACTTCTCCTGTCAGTCTAAATCAATGTAAGGAAGTCCGAAAAATGTACCGATCAAGGATAAAGACTTTAACTGGGAACTGTTAATAGGATTTACATGGTCACAGTCTGGAAGCCAATCTCCAAACGCCACTAGTCCAGTGGCTGATTGAAGCTACAGCAGCATGTCAAGGAAAGGTGCAGTGAGAACGAGGTAAAACTATTGGTGAACAAATACACCCATACTTGTAGTTATACATCTCTAGAAGGTAGCCACAGTCACATCCCTGATTTAACTCGAGCAATTCTCAGTTTGTTCCAGGCACTCTTCTTCACACTGAGATCACTCAGATCGTGTGACAGTTCTCTGATGTCTTGTTCCTTGCAAGTTCTTATTCCCGCGAGTATACCAGACAACTTCTTTGTCTCTGCAGCGGAGGCTGCCGGTGCTAATTAACAAGGTTTTTCCACAGTGTTTCACACAAAAGCTGCTGCCAGAAATGAAAACACATCGCCGTTGAAAGACAGACCTAAAAGCGGGGTTTATTCGAGCCAAAAAGCCTGCAAGAATGGACATTGCGCTTAAGATGCATCATGGTGTTATAGCTCACATCTCACTCGTGCCTGTGTTATCCATGCAATTCTTTTTCTTTGGACAAATGTGGAATTTGAGAGAAACCTTTCAATGCTTGGCTCACCAGTATAATGGATTTGTGTCGTCTCCTCCTCTCCTCATCACCCACTCTTACTCCACATTCATTTTTCTCAGTGAATTGACATCAGCTGACATCCTTACCAACGCTGCTCCGGGGTCTAATGTGCTGATTCATCAGAAGTGGACTAAGATGAGTCGTTCAGGAGGAAAAGAACATTTTAGAAAGTAAACGGGATGAGCGATAATGTCAAAGTAATGCGGTTTGAATGCCAATCAAGTCATAAACAACCCCACAGCTCATGAATCATCAACAACACACACCTGTTGTCAAGGTACTGCGTTATTTCCGGTGACTTCATCACTTGGCAACAGGGGGGTAAGTCCCTTGAGTTCAGCTATAGACCAAACACGGATGAGTCACACTGACGGCAAAATGTGAGCACAGACAAACAAGACATGAAGCTAACGAAGGGTTTACATCAAATAGTCCAAGGCCAACTGTCTCTATAGGGCTTTGCAGTTTCCAAATGCTGCCTCAGCTTTAAATAAACCTTTTTTTCTTGACTTGTAACTGAAAAGTGACGTTTTGACCAGAAAGCTTTGGCAGTCCATGGCGATTTACCAAGTCCTCGATCGTAACGCTGCAGCCCAGAGTGAATCAGCATTCTCTTCAGAGACGGACAAGAATAGGTCATTGATCACCTCATCAAGCCGAAGGAACCAGTGAGCGGAGAGGTCACACTGGTGCGAGTCACTTTATATCCCTCCCTCCTGCACACGAGCCCTGCTGCACTGGTGTTGAGGAGGCGGGATCACAGCCATAAATCACGGCTTCTTAACAACAGTCGAGGAAACAGCACTCCCAGAGGGCACGGCCTATGAAGTGAAACCCCAGGGAATGTATGTGCAGAGAGACAAAGCGCTTGGTTATGTGATGAAAATGAGCTTTTATTTTAGTCGAAATAGATATACTTTGCAGGTCAGTTAATGTTGTTTTAAAGGGACTGTATGTAAGTTGTTGGTGTCGGCAGAGAGGTTGAACCTTGCGTTTCACTTTTGAAAAAAAAGAAAAGGAAGGAAGGGGTTCAGTCTTGACGAAAAATGTCATCGAGCACCAAGGAGAGCTGCTCTGTATCAGATCCCTCCCCAGTTGCCATGGTTTCTGCAGCAGCTGCCACTCACCAACAGTGTTCCTAATTATGGGATCACTTGAATATTAGTTCAATGCACATGCCAGTTCCCCGCAGTGCAGCACACCTACAAAGCCTACGGCTGTAAGCTTTCCACTTCATGTAGACGTTTGTGAACTTTATGTGTGTCACCGCAGCTCAAATTATAAATCATTTGATTTATAATTTTTAGGTAAAACATCATCCATGAAATGAAAAGTTCTTCTTCTGTGGTGATGACGGTGTTTCCAAAAATAACATTTTCTGGCCTTAAACTTTTCTCTCTTCTTTCATAATTTTATGACAATATCCCAATTTCTTCCCCCTTAAGAAAGCTCAAATATGGCATAAATACATTTCCAGATTGGGATTGATAAGGGAAATTCAAAATCTAAACAAATACATTTGCTTTGGACTTAATTAACTCAATATAATACAGCTTGCTATAATAATAATAATAACAATAATCATAATGCCAAATGTGTATGTATCCTACGGCAGCTAAGTTGTTGTTGAGAGTCTGTAAAATGAAGAAATGTAGCTGTGAGGAGCAGAAGAAGAGGAAACGCTTCATACAGGGAAGAAGCTCCTGAAAGCAAAGGACGCAGTAATAAAACCCTCCAATATAATGGTCCAGACAACTCCTTTCTACAGCCGAAAAATGTGTATTTTTAAGACACCCACACACACACACACACACTCACACACTCACACAGGACATACAAGGACAGTCGCTATGGTAACAGCACCAGCAAATTCATAACAGGTGTGTGAATCTTGAGGGCAGTGGACGTGATTGCAGCACTCTAATCACTTCAGCTGACATGCATGTGCACGCACGAGCACACAGTTTCTTGAGAAAGGGTAATTGTGGCCGACTGCGAAAGGAAGACATTTCTGTAGAAATATTACACATGAAGATGTTTGCGCTTCCACTTCCTTACCACAAGAGTGTGATGGGCTTTGACAGACATGGCTGCACGGGCAGTTAGACAACAGCGCCCTCTGGTGGTTCCTCGTGAGAACCATCATTGTCTCTGCAGGCCACAGTCCCCTTCACTGTTTGAGTTTACAGGCCTTTATAATGGAAGATATTTTGATTGACTTTCAGGGTGCTGGTAGTGTGCATGCTGGCTCACTGTCGTGGCTTACTGGGACACTGTGGCAGAACAGAGCCAGTGTTCATTTATCAGCAGCCAAACACCTGTGCGAAGTCAAAATGTCTGTTGTCTGCCGTGAAAAACTGTAAACTACCTTGAATAACAACTGCAGGATAAAGTATCTGTGGAGCACAACAGCAGTGTATTTAAGAGTTTCACTTTTTTTGTAATTCGTTAAGTGTGTTGGTTTTCTTCGCTAGCTGTGCATTGTTAAAAGATGAAGCCTTTCGTGTTACCTTGATATAAAATGAAGTGCAGCTGAGGACACCGTGTGCCGGAGGATTTTTTTTGATTGAAATGACTGAAATGAGAACAAATGGACTTTGTTTTTTGTAACGGCGATGTTTATTTAGACAACTGAATGCATGCCAGAAAGAACTCTCTCACTTGACTAACTCTGAGGGAGAGACCCGAATCAGGGACACACCAAACGTTGGAGTATTGGTAGAGAACACGATATCTGCTCTAAATTATTGCATTGACACATTACTCTTGTCATGTATTAAGGGGACAGGGGATGTGGGTACCATTGTTGAATCGAAGTTTAAGGAGCTTGGATCTTAAACGGCTTTGGCCAGAGTATCACGAGTAGTTAATATCACTGTTTTTGGCAAAAGGACAAAAGTAAATCACACCTTGCGTTAAGGGAACTTTACCTCTCACACAAAACACGTAAAGAGACGATAACAAAAGATGCACTTACTGTAGGTAGCATTCACATGCAGTATAACGTGTCTTCTCCTTCAGACTAAATTTAACTTTTTTCTCCACTATTTCTTACAGAGATTCACAGCTAATCTTTTTCAGTTTTGGGGAATTATCTTACACATAATGGATACCGGATGAACAAAGACATGTCGAATGGATTTTGGGAGAAAGGAAAACGTTGTGAAAGTCAAAAGAGACCAAATTGTGCTCGTCGTTCGTGGGATCTCTGTCAAAAATGTAGCAATGACACAAACCCCCTGTACTCGTAAGTCATTTTCAACCCTTTCATCCCCAAAAAAGGGATTCCTTGACATTCCTTCAGCCAGTTGGTCCATCAAAGCTTCCTCAGTTGCTGTTGCCATTGTTTCTCCAATATATTGATGAGCCAAAAACACCATAATATCAAAAATAAATGCAACCCTTTCACAAAACAATGAGCAATAAATAATAATCAAGTGGTGTTCTTGTACTGTATATGTACTGTATATACACAGAGAGTTAAGTTTGTTGTATATATGTACACAAAAACAACTGGCAGTCTATTTCAGACTGGGTTTTTAGCACAGCCTACGACTGGAATTCGTGCCCAGATTCTATAAATCCCAGAAAAAGCGACACCATAATAACTTACATAGAATCCTCAAGAGCAGAAGGGATAATGCACAATGAGACTATGTTGCTTGTAATTTTAGCCCCCCAAAATAGAAGCACTGGTCTGGAAAAGGAAAGGAAATATAAAAGAAAAATGTAACGTTTTTTTTTTTTAGGTAGGGTGTTAGAAAAAAAAAGAAAAGCATCTAGAATTCCATAAAATAACTAGCTTATTAAAACATTGATTGACAACAACATGCACAATGTTTCCCCAGCCTCAGGTGGAGATGGTTCTGATGAAGCACTTTCTCTGCACCGTGGCATGACTTTGCAGTTTTTTGCACGTGATACTGCTTCTATTTGTTTTATGAGGGACACTGGTGCAACCCCTCCCTGTCCTCTTTTTTTTTTAGGGTGCTGTCGTCTGTCTTCACTTGAAAAAGACCAGACGGAAGGTTCTTTTCTCCTCAAACAGTTCTTCAAAATAAGAGTTTTTTTTTTTATCCATTCCACATACACACTCTTGCAGTTCACATGCTCAGGTCAAAGAGGACAGCAGGTTGCAATGGACGCATTATTTCATCTCCAGAAATGTCTGTGTATCTCTTAATGTCTCCAAAACTGTCCTTTCAGCATACTAAGTCCATATGCCAACAAACACCTCACTCAACATTTTTTGTCCCAGTCTTATTTTAGTAGCTTATGTACAGGAAGTTGAAGTGTCTGCCAGGCAGTATCCTCAGAATCCAGCCATATCCTCACACATTTACAGTTTGCATTCTGGTTTTGCACTCCTCTGTTGATCTTCGTCCTCTTCACAAGTTCTGTGCATTTGAGTTTGTGTCTTTGAATTAGAGTTGTAAAGTTCTTGCATGAGTGCAGCTCATGTATGTCTATTCTAAAAGTGTGTGCTGCTGTTTTTTTTTTTTGACGGGTTTTTGTTTCTGCCGTTGTTGTGGCGAGGTCACTGAACCTTACATTGGACACACAATCGACAGAATGTGTTTGTGTGTTGATGTGCGGATGCATGGGTTTGTGCTTGAACGTGTAGATCTGGTTGCATGTGTGCATCGCTGTGCTTTTTTTTCCTCAAACGCTTCGTGGGGGTCTTTGAAGCTCATGGGTCCTCCTGTTGCGTCCCTTCTTATTTTCCTGCATCCGTCTCCACTTGGCTGCGTGCTGGCTGCTCGCCCTCGACCCCCCGGCAGCCTGAGAACCAGCCTGGCTGCCCTGCCCCTTCTGGCCGTTTTGCGTCTTCTGATTGTTCTTAGGTGCCTGGACACTCAACATACCCAGATTTGGTTGAGCTTTCTGGGTAGTCTGGCTTCGTGCTGACCCTGCCACTGTTGGCCCTCCAGCCTGGGGCCCTGGCCTGCTCTGTGGTGGACTGGCTTGCTGCTTCTGGGCGTTGGGAGCTAAAGCTTTAGGCCGTAATGCAGGGTTGGAACCGCCAGTGCTGTCGGGTTTACCCTGACCGTTGGGCGTCTTCACCCTCTTCTGTTTGCGTTCTTTCTTCCAAACTCGATCGCAAAACTCTTCCACGCTGTTGAGGTCTGGGTGGTCCAAGAGAGACAGGAAATCGCGATACCACAGCCTGTGCTTGGGAGAGGCACCGACCCCGCCTCCTGCACCGGGAAGTCCGGGTAGGATCTCCCCCAGTTTCTGGGTGGGGATGACCTGGAGGTTGAGGCGCAGCAGGGGCTGGATGAAGCCGTGTTCGACAGCCTGGCAGTGGTAGATACCTGTGTCGGACTGGGTCAGACTGCGTATGAGCAGGCCCTGGTCTGTACGGAGCACCCTGTCATCTAGCTTGATCTATGAAAGGAAACGGAGAGAAAAGCAAAAATAAGATCTTGGAAAAAGGGAAATAGACAAACAAACTTAAAAGGCAAACAGGTGTGTTCCCGTCTGGACCAGAGTTTCTAGAAACATTCAGATTTCACAATTGATTCCTTGTTTTAGGACCTAGAAATACTTTGCTTGGAATAAAAATGTGTGTGTTGTATTGGTACCCGCAAAAAATAAATCTATTACCTTGTTAAAGAATTGTTAACGTCCACCTCGCACGTAAAACGAAACATAAGATAAGATGTTTATAAAAGATAAAAAGATTTGCTTCTGATCAGCCTTAAAACGCTTGGATCTGTTACTCAAACTGGACTTCTTGGATTGTATTTCTTCGCATCATCAGTACCTAAAACCACAGGCCCTGAACGCCCGGTTAGACAAATACAGCCACAGTAGAAAGTCAGGCAAACGTTAATGAGTTGCATCATGGGGTCAAAAGTCAATCTAAACATTGTCACTGAGGTTTAAAGGCCACAGAGGTCAGAGTTCATGACATGATAACACAGAGAAGGAAAGGTGTGGTGAGTCAACATTGGGATGTGTGGGTTTTACAATCACCCAGTTGCACATTGTCCGTTGCCTGCTTTTTTTCAGAGGCAAATCAGCAACAACGTGAGCAACGTACACACCTCGTGCTTGCGGTCGTCGTTGGGCTTCTGCAGCTGCCAGTATGTGAGTGCTCTCTGAGACTTTGGGCTGCACTCAAGGAACATACTGCTGTTCTCCACACCATACACGCCCCGGTCCTCCACGCTGCCTCCTAAGCCGTCCGAATCCTCTGATCAAACCAAAACACACACAGGGTCGGGAGAATGAGAAGTGTGTGGCGAGAAGGGGCGAGAGAGAGAGTGTGTGGTGGCCATTAAGGTACCATGATGCTGAAGATCTGAGCATTGGGAGAGAGGGTCTCCGTTTCGGATGTCCTGTCGTCTGGTTCGCCTGGGAAGAAACCACGATGAAAGTGAATGGCAGAAGTGGGCGTACTGGTAATGCAAGCAACATGTTCTACAGAATAGACCAGAAATGCACTTCTCACATGTTCTGTTCTCTGTACTGTTTGTTTTCAACCACTAGGGGGCAATGTTACACAATACAATTCCACATTCAGCTTCACCTACGTTTAAGGACTGGAGAGTGGCTATTTATTGAACCTTCGCTCCACTGTTGGAATCAAAATTGAATCCTGGCAGAATTGTAGGACACATAAGCCTGCAGAGCAATGAAACAACAAGCTCCACTGCCTTCCGATGAACCGTTGTTATGAAACACGTGCAGCATGGTTTCACCCTTGAAAAAGCAGCCCCACTCTCTGTCGTCCACTATGTCGTTCAGATTTTCCTGCTGTGACGGCAAGGCGTTTTCATGGCCTGGCTTTACTGACTAACTGCGAATGTGTCTCCCCTTGTTCCTCGTTGTCATGGTCGCGTTTAAAATCTCTGATGAGCGAAGAGGTGAGGTAAGCCAAAGGTGAGGCGAGGGTTGGAAAGAAGGAAATAAAGTAGAACCGTTGTAAAAAAAAAAAGACAGATGGAGAGAAATGGTCAGCTCGTGTGTGAGAATTCTGCACGCAAACATTTGGCCACTAACATCCCTCGTCCTTTACTTCTGTGTGCCATATATATATATTTGGACATTCGTCTTTCTGTCTCTTTCTCACACATGTCCCTCTTCTTTTTATTTTTGCTTCCTCGGCTCACATTCCTGTCTTTTTTGGCCGTCTGAGCACGTGCGGGGCCCGGTGTCTGGTTCTCATTCTGGGAGGGAAAATATTTGCAGTGCAGAGAGGAGCCGGTCCTGGCCTTAACCACGGGGTGTGCCACCTCCTCTGTAACCCTGCCGGGCTGGAGTATACCCACTGGCCTACTTCTGCTGGTGTGAGAAGTTCTGGATGAATGAGATGCAGGGGTGTAGTGCGACGTGTGTGTGTGTGTGTGTGTGTGTGTGTGTGTGTGTGGGCTGTGGTGGTCAGCCTAATCCTGCAGGATACAGCAGAGGGTAATTTGAGGGTGTGTATGTTCATACCTCCTGGCTGCAGGGTGAAGCGGTCAGACAGCTCCTGTTGGCTATAATTTAGTGTGTGTTTACTTGTGTAGATGTATGTTCTTTTTATGACTGTGTGTGTGTGTGCGTGTGTGTACATCTTGGCTGTCGGGCGACGGCTTCACAACTCAGAGCAACTGTTGCTGGCAGAAGTTAGAACCCAGGTTGCTGGATTGTATCTCTTGGAATGCATAATTGGCCTGTGCGTATTTAATGACTGTATTTTGTGCCCGTGTAATATCCCAACTCCTGATTACTTCCACGTTTAGATGTTTTGGCATGAACCGTGTAACCGTGTCCTTTTTTTAAAAATTCACAGCAATTGCTTACAGAAACAACGTCATCTATCAGGATGCCCTTGAGCAAAGCATTCAAAGCCGATTGCAAAATCAGACTGGCAACTGAAGGCATAAACACGAAGGCAGGCTGTTGCTGAAAAGAAGCATGCAGGTTCAGCAAAAGCCCTCTGAGGATAAAAAAAAAAAAGGTCAAAGATTTGTTTGGTGCGTGCATAATCCTACCTCTTGGCGGTCGGAAAGTATCTCGAGCACTCGCTGCCGTCCCAGGCGCAATAAGGGTCTCTGGCCAGGCAGCACTCAGCGCAAGCTTTCCCATACACCTCACAACGATGTAACGACATCTGCGATACGCCCAGGCCAGAGCCAAGGTACAGCTGTTGCTGTGGGAGCAAAAGAAAGAGCGAAGATGTAAAACTTGAGTATTCCTGTGGGGCTCGGTTGGAAAGGCTCCCGTAAAGATTAGGTGGTTGTGGGTTTGGCTCTCGGTGGGCACATTACATATCTCTGTGTTTGGATATCAGTGTTTGTTGAATGGCCCAAGCGTTCTCGCTCTTTAGTTTCGCTTCTAGCCCTGTCGACAACTCCTTACCTGCTTAGTGGACAGCTCCATGGCAGTAATGGCGGTGGGTTCCTGCACAAAACAAATACAGCACAGCTGCGTTACCACCACATCTGTGGACGTAGTGTTTATTTCTATAGGCAGCAGCAGCTTCATGAGTTGTTGTTACGCTCAATTTCCAATGTCTTACCCTGAAGACGGTCATCTCTTCGAGCACCACCTCTTCCAGGTCATGCCAGCTCTCTCTGGGTATTGTCACCACCTTCAGTACTGTGCCCATGTCTGAAAAAATATTGGCATTGACATACAGTATATGTTTTACATTTTTATTATTTTTTTTATTATTTTTTATTTATTTTTTATTATTTTTTATTTTTCTCTGTGTATGTCATTTATTGATCCTAGGGTCACATTGTGTTTTTTATGCTTTTAAATGTCTGCTCTGTTCAGCACTTTGTGATGTTATGTCTGTGAAAAGCGCTATATAAATAAAATTCATTCATTCATTCATTCATGTATTATACATATGTATATAAGGCTGTTTTATCAAGTATGAGTAATGTTTGCTGTTTAAGAAATTCACTGTTTAAAGTCCTAATCTCTGGCTGTTGGAATATGTAAACTTGCTTAATGCGTATTGTAAATACGATTTTTATCTAAAGGTTGTTGTTTGAGTTTTTTTCGTACATAGATGCAACTGTAAAATCAAAATACAGAAAGAAAAGTAACTATTTTCATGTTTTAGTTGTTATTTCAAATATATACAGAACATGTAGAAATATCTAAGAGCTTCGGTGTATCGGGAACTATAATGCTGCGTGCTTTAAATCATTTTTAAACTGACTATTATTTTTTTTTGTGAAAATGCATAACAATCAACGTTAAATACCATGTCACTGTGACGGATTTCAACAATTTGGGTTGAAAAATTCCTGTTGGAGCACAAAGCAACGACAAACTGTGAAGTTTGTGTACCTGTCCCGATGAACATGACGTCATACTGTCCGTCCTCTGCCTCCACTCTGTCCACCACCAGCTGGGAGAACTGGTAGTCCACGTCTGTTCGCACCATGATGGGACGCCCGCCCATCGGGTGCACTGGGTTGTACATGGCTGGGTGGCCCCTGGCGAAGGTGATGACGTCATCAGGGAGGTCCTTTGTGGAGTCGAATCCTCCAAATGTCTTGCTGGGGCACTGAGAATCAGACCAAAGTGGGCGGCAGGTAAGTTTAAGTAAAAAAAAATGAGAAGCAGTGTTGTGCTAATTTCACTTGATTGCTTGTAAAATCACTACATTAGTGGATAAAGACTCACAGTGCCGGGGCGGGGGTAGGGCACCCTCCCCTGGAAAGGCACCCACTGGTAGTTGGGTCCATCTCTGTGGGCGTAGGGACCCAGGAAAACCCTCCTGATGTCTGCCATGCTGTACATGCACACTGCCGAGCCTTTGAAAATGTTACTGTGGAGAAAGAGACAGAGAAACTTAGAAGGGGTGAAAGACGAAAAGAAAAAAGATGAAGGGAACAAAGAAAGACGACACACAAAAGGGATTCATAAACAATCGGTCACAAGACCGGGATTACGAGCTTGTGAAATACTGAAGAAAGACAACAAAATGACCCTTCATCGCACAAAGACGGAGGGGAGCACGGTTCGTCATTACCTAAGTATAGGAATGACAGATTGGAACTTCTCTCTGATTGCTTCCAGCCTCTTGAGAACAGGAATTTGGGCACACCACCAACAAAACAGAAGACCTGGTTCAGAGCATTTTTGAAATCCCCTTCAATATTTTGTGAGCGCTCGCTCGAGCCAGTTGGGTGGATTTTGCGTTCACTCGCCAGGCAAGGCCCAAAGCAGGCAAAGTCAATCAACCATGCAAAAACAAAAATAAAAATAAAAAAGCGAGGAAATTTCGTGGAGTTTTACTTCAATTCGTACTCTGCCCAGGTCATCCAGAAGACAAGCAATTTGAGCTGTGACTCATTAAAGTGGAACATTTGGGAGTTTCACAGGAATATTCCAAGAGATATATATATTCCAAAAGAGTAATTGACACATTCCTGTGGAGATTGTGAGAGAGTAAGCTGGCTGTTTAAAATCCTGCACACCATGAAGTCCATTAACCTCTGACCAGATATAAGGGGGATTTTATAGACGTGCAATTATTTATTTGTAGGTCAAGATGTTCAGAAAATCATTCATCAGCTTTTTGTCACTTTTTACAGATGGTAGATTTTAATTTGGACAGCCAGTCTCTTGCACAGGCAGGAACCAAATGCTCCAATAAGAGTCAGCACGTCCTTTGTCTTGCTGACTGCAATGGGAAGTTGTGTCAGACTAATTAGGGATGTGGCTGGCATAAACACAGCCGACAGTACTCACCAAAGCATGGAAGATGAATGGATTAGCATTTGAAAATGTTAAATACAGAGAAATTCAATTAACTCCAGGAGCAAAAAAAAAGGAAAAGAAAAAAAAGACTCCAATATCTATGCTTAAGAAGAAGGACGAAACATGTGTTGGAGCAGATACACACAACTTGAGGGAAAGGCACACATTTTCAGTCGACCCCACAAAACTGCACACACACACACACACACAGCACAATCAAACATTGATCTGTCAGTGGCAGCTTATTTGTGCCTCATTAAGCAGTGATATTAAAAGCCCGGTCCCTCTGAATCTCTTCTCTAATCATCTCTGAAAAGCGGCCACTTAGAAAACCAATTAAACCACTCTAATTCCTCAATGCCCCATAATTGAATTTGAAAGTGTGCATGTGTGTGTGTGCGTGCGTGTGTGCAGTACACCCACCACCACGTACCGACCTCTAGCTTTTCATACATTTCCAGAAATTAAAGAAAAGCCATACGGGCCCGGTGATGCAAGGCGCCTGTCGGTATGCGCTAGCTTGCGCCGGCGTGTTATTCAGCCCGTCTTATCATTAGCGGTGATTGATGGTGAAGTGTTTGTCCTCCTTTGAAAGCGGTTCAGAGACACCACTGGACACAAAAATAGCCCCTCCTCCTTCCCAAATGCAAATTCATCATCATCATGATAAGTGCCACCATCTGTGCCATTTCAACTCACTCATCTGGCCTGGCCCATGCCGTCACCTCTCCGCATGCTTCAATAGAGCCCCACCCAGCCTTCTGAAAACCCTCATTCAAGTCTGGGGCGGCGGCCAGGAGAGAGAGACGCGCGTTCCTGCTGAGTGAATATAGTGTTTCTCTCGCTCCCTCCTGCGCCATAATCTGATTTCCCTACAAGCCTCTGCCAAGGTTTCAGTGAAAAAAAGGGGGGACAGGTAGCGAGAAACCGGCTAAAAGCAATCTCCATCCTGAGATGTGGGGAGGGGAACCATATGAGGGGGGAAAGCGACCATAAGACACCTGTAAGTGGATTACGGGACAGGGAGTGCTGTCTAGGTATTTGACGGGGGCACGCTCGCATCCTGCCATGTCATTTAGAATGGTTAGGGAATTACAGATAAAGGCATGGAATAAAGGCATGGAATAAAGGCATGGAATAAAGGCATGGAATAAAGGCATGAAATAAAGGCATGGACTAAAGGCATGGAATAAAGGCATGGACTAAAGGCATGAAATAAAGGCATGGAATAAAGGCATGGAATAAAGGCATGGAATAAAGGCATGAAATAAAGGCATGGACTAAAGGCATGGAATAAAGGCATGGAATAAAGGCATGAAATAAAGGCATGGACTAAAGGCATGGACTAAAGGCATGGACTAAAGGCATGGAATAAAGGCATGGACTAAAGGCATGAAATAAAGGCATGGACTAAAGGCATGGAATAAAGGCATGGAATAAAGGCATGGAATAAAGGCATGAAATAAAGGCATGAAATAAAGGCATGGACTAAAGGCATGGACTAAAGGCATGGAATAAAGGCATGGACTAAAGGCATGAAATAAAGGCATGGAATAAAGGCATGGAATAAAGGCATGGAATAAAGGCATGGAATAAAGGCATGGAATAAAGGCATGGAATAAAGGCATGGAATAAAGGCATGGACTAAAGGCATGGAATAACGGCATGGAATAAAGGCATGGAATAAAGGCATGGAATAAAGGCATGGAATAAAGGCATGGAATAAAGGCATGGAATAAAGGCATGGAATAAAGGCATGGAATAAAGGCATGGAATAAAGGCATGGACTAAAGGCATGGACTAAAGGCATGGAATAAAGGCATGGAATAAAGGCATGGAATAAAGGCATGGACTAAAGGCATGGACTAAAGGCATGGAATAAAGGCATGGAATAAAGGCATGGAATAAAGGCATGGAATAAAGGCATGGAATAACGGCATGGAATAAAGGCATGGAATAAAGGCATGGAATAAAGGCATGGACTAAAGGCATGGACTAAAGGCATGGAATAAAGGCATGGAATAAAGGCATGGACTAAAGGCATGGAATAAAGGCATGGAATAAAGGCATGGAATAAAGGCATGGACTAAAGGCATGGACTAAAGGCATGGAATAAAGGCATGGACTAAAGGCATTGAATAAAGGCATGGAATAAAGGCATGGACTAAAGGCATGGAATAAAGGCATGGAATAAAGGCATGGACTAAAGGCATGGAATAAAGGCATGGACTAAAGGCATTGAATAAAGGCATGGAATAAAGGCATGGACTAAAGGCATTGAATAAAGGCATGGAATAAAGGCATGGACTAAAGGCATGGAATAAAGGCATGGACTAAAGGCATTGAATAAAGGCATGGAATAAAGGTTGTGATAGGCGGAAAGGAAATATGAAGCGTGTGCGTTTTTCGAATGCAGAGGAAAATAACTTGTCGAGGACGGTTGCAACGTTGAATTTATATCAGTTCCTTCTGATCTCGTAGCAACAAATCAAAACAAAACAAATCTGATACTACCAGCGCCTGTCAAGTTGTGTTGCCTTTGCACGCACATTGCGGCGGTTATAAGTAAAGATGTGGATGGGTCTGTACCTGGATGTGGTGAATACGGCGTATATAACTGGATTCTTTGGGTCCTTGGAGCTCATGAGGAACACATCCTCTGGAAGAACAAAGCAAGAATGGGGGTGACGGTGAGGTTTTTGTCATCAGCGTTTGAAAGAGAGGCTTTTCATCGAATACACACTTACGCAGCTCGTCAAAGTGTGTATCGATGCCGTTGACCCCAGGCACTGAACACATTAGCCGGGCCTTGAGGAAAGTGGTCCACTTGTTCACCAGGCTCCTGTGACCTCCCATGTCATTCTGTATCACAAACCCCAAAAAAACTCACATTTCTGCAAACTGACATAAACATGCTGTTATTTCTGTAGGACGATGCAGATTTGAAACAAATGATTATGTAATTTTTTCATGTCTTTTTGAGTAAACTGTGATACGTTTTCTTTGTATGTGTGTGTTGTTACCTTACACAGTTGTCCTATCCTGGCCATGGTGGCCTTGCCAGTGTTCTCTCCGTCCATGGCGTTCTCCTTGAAAAACAGGAAGATCTTATCGTCTTCAGGGTTGTCACTTTCTGGGATCAAGTTAACACCTATGAACCTGGGGTCTGGAGGGAAAGGAAAGAAATTAAGCACAGAAATGACGTAGTATGCAGTAAAAGTATGCAAACATTTGTTCAACACACTTAAATCCCACACAAACCTACAGAAATGTAATTTTACGATCCAACCTCCGCCCCATTGACAATCCTTTCACCCCTATTTCACACCTCCAAAAACCTAATCCCCCATGATATTCCCCAGTCACGGCTCAGTAATAACAGCCATTCACTTGACACACTGGCGTTACAGTATCTGACTTTAACCCAAGTGAGCGCTCCAAGTCCAAATCCCACATAACTCCTTCCTCTCTAGGCCACATCCCCACAAACACACATGGCTCCGATTGTCCCCGGTAACACTTGAATCAATTTATCTCGACTTTAAGCGCGAGAGGAAATCAAAGCTAAACGGGCGAGCCGAGGCCCTTCGTGCTGAGATATCTCTGAGAGGGACTGAGGAAAAGAGGCCGCAGTCACTGCGGCGGCGTCGCACGTAAAACGAGCCGGTGTCTAGGAGCTCGGGGGTTAGCCGGAGAGAAACAAGCCGTGCCGTGTTACGCCTCCATGGCCGTTTAGGATATAGAGTAGCTGTGAAAAAGACTAGTGTGGCCAAAGTGGCAAGCAGATTTATAAGCGCTGTGCGGGTGCGAGACCTCTGGTATGAATCACGTACCCCACACACTCCTCGTAGCTCTGTTGTGAATATGTGCCGTTAAATCTACACATTCATAAATTCAACCTCACCTGCCCTCGCATACGAAAACAGGCTTCTGCCGGTGTTGCCAACCATTGAGGCCATACAATTCATTACATTTTATTCCCAAACAAAAGGCCACTGTATTCAGTCGGCGTCTGATTGCACCTAACTGTTGAGTGAGAGGGCATTAAAAGGGTGAATGGATGTGTAAATACATTGCATGACTAAAGACCAGCAAAACCAAAGCCATACCATTTAACCCTAAATCCTTTTTTTTAGAATCAACTGCTGTTAAGAATTCATTCCCAAGTTTCTTTCTTGTTGCCTTTGAGCACCATGTAACCTTGTTGATAAAGGCTCAATAGAATATCCCCATCCCAGTAATCCGTGCAATTACAATCCCCCCCTTTGTGGAGAAGGAGTTGGATCTTGCCGGGCCGACAGGCTACAATCCCCGGGGCATTTGTTTGAACAAGGTGAAAGATCGATGGGGATTAACGCCGTAACAATGGCGTCTCCCTTTTAAATCACTCTTTATTAATATGCCACAGCAATCAGCACTGCAGAGAACAGTGTTTGTGATTTCTGAGGGTGCTGGGGGACGGTGGGGGGGGGGAGATGAGAGGAATTTGACTCCACTACAGGCAAACAGCTGAGAGCGGATTAGTTCTGTGGGAAAGATGGGGGGGGGGGGATGGCACAGCTTGAGGGAAAGGTTCAAACTGACCTTTTGAGGCTCCCTAAGTCCTCCGCGGTGCCGAAAGATAGCCAGACAGAGTGAACAGTCAACCCTCACTGCCGCGCTAATCTTACCAGCGCAGGCAAATCCAGTGACTTTGTGAATGGGCTCTGATATCTGATGTCTGCACATGAATGGAAATGATTGGAGACTTGAGGCTTGTGAGAGAATGTAATGCTTCGAAGTCCATTGAAAAGCTGAATAGTGGAGGTTATTGTGGGCCACAAGTGCCCAATTTGACTTTAACAGTAACGTTGGTTGGAGTTTGTGAGGTTTGAAAATGTATGTTATCTAGTTTTTGCAGTCTGAACACTATTAACTTCAAATGTAAGCTTCAAGATGGAAATTGCCTCTTAAAAAACAGGAAATGCAACTACAGTGACAAAACAGAGTATATTAAAAAACTAATTTTTTCAAGAAAAACTAGATTGTGCAAAACACAGATCATCTTTTTTTTAGGAAAATGTATCTCTTCAGGAGTTAACTTAATTTATTTCAGCCATTAATACTTTCTTCACATGCTAAAACAAAAACCTTTTTATTGCTTTTTTTGTTTGTTTTTACCATTCAGCCATCTTGAATCATGCTGCTCCGTTCTGATTGGATGATGGTCTCCCAGGGTACGGAAAATGGCAAAGTCCCTTCCCATGAAATCAGCAGATGTGCCAGAGTACAGCTCTCCATCTGTTAGTGAGGAACGTGTAGTTAGGAACAAATGACCAGTTCCGAAAGTGAATGTGTACTTCCTGGAACTAATCACGGCGGAGATCAAACTCACCGATCAGCAGCGAGGCCGAGAGCATTTTGGGGTCGTAGGGGCTTTTCCCGCGGCCGTTCTCGAAATGCGAGGCCAGTCGAAAGATGTTTTCCTGTGGTGGAAAGGGTCAAAGTTCAAACGGAGGCCAAACTGAAAGCCACATTAAGACTGGCTAAAGGTACATTTACAGCCTGTGTTTCAAATTACACCAAATTCTCATTATAGCAAGCAGCGTTTGGGATGGGAAGCACCACAGCCTTTAGGCCGATTTGATTACAGATCATCAATAATTTCTAGAACGAAAAGGAAGAATGGGGAATAAAGGAGGACCATGCAGCAAAAGCACAGCTCACCCTCAGAATGCAATAGAATTTAATAAAAAAAAATAAAACACACAAAAGAGAGACCCAACTTACTCTGTTTTCTTTAAATCAATGACTGACAACACTACTTTAAACTCAAGTGAACCCATGCAGGGTCTTCTATACTCAAAACCTGCATGGTGCAAACAGTCATTCCTCCCCCATTGTGGGACTGCAGAACCCATGCTGGTACATTGATTAACCTGTAGACCTTTATCAGGATGACTGATTCAACTTTTATGCAGGGAAGAGGTTGGTTCATTTCTGACGGCTGAAGTCGAACCATGTAGTGACCACTTTTTCTTTTTTTTTCCAATTCTTCTTCACACAAAGGAAAACATTGACGAGAAGATAATCAATGAGGGGAATGGTTAGTGCTGTGCTTGACAGAAACCCGTGCAGGTCTTTGTGTGTGAGAGCATATACTTCGTGCAGCTGCTGTGCACATATTATTTCAAGGGGAAGCAATGACTTATACTCTGTCATTCGTTTACTATAGCGCTGGTGTCACACGCTCAATTGAGATTTAAATTACCTTTTGCATATATATAACTGATTAAACATGTAGTAAAAAAAAAACTACAGCAGTCGCTGAATCAACATTAATGCACCCGATTTATTACCTCTGCCCTCTTGCCCATTTCCAGAAAAGAACAGATGGGGTGGAAGGCTCCTGTGCCACAGATGTACAGGTGGGTCTGGTTGAAGGGTTGGAGGACCCGGATGAAGTTGGAACACTCTTTCTGGAAAAGAAAAGAGAAATAGAACATCAAATACCCCAAACAATGTATAATTTCATACATCTGGCGAAGAGATTTTAATACATTTCGTGTATGCATTACCTGTCTCTGTCTATATCGTAATACTACCGGTATAGTATATGATACAGCCTTGGAAAAGCATGTGCAACTTTTTTATGAAATAGATTGCATGTTGGCATTGATTTCCAACAGCCTCCTCCATGTCATAAAGTTTGAATTAAGTTTTATCCTTCATGAAAACAACGGTGACAATTTTAATAGAGAAAAGTGCTGCGGTGATGCAATTGAGAGAGTAATAGGAAACAGAGACTGACGGAGGATAAAGAAAAGCTCTGATGGAATTCCCTTTAAAGCAGGGACTTTCCAGTTGGATTGGAAGAGACTTAAGTCTCCTTTAAAGGAAATCCCACCTGTAAGTCAAATCAGGCACTCAGATCTTTAATGATCCATATGTTTGAATTTGCTGAGGGTGTTTAGGTTGGCTGCCCAGCACATGCTGATAGTCCCAGTGGTGCGAGACTGTTTATTACAGTGCTAATCAACAGGATTGGTTAATGTAGGAGGGCTATTAGCAGCCTGGAGGAGTTGATTTGGGCACATGTGGTTGACAGATTAGCCTGAGTTTTTGCCTTATTATAAATACATGCTGAATATCCACCTAACAAATAAGTTGACATTTGCTTGGGGATTTGAAAACGCAGCACTCGCATCACGTCCGAGGCAGACAGCCAAATTACCACTCATTCTCCCTCCCGTTAACACATGCATCTCTCCAGGCTTCTAGACCTCACTGGCATTTCAGTTGGGTGATTTGACGGTTTCACTCATATGAGACATAAACTCATTGAAAATGTATGATTCGTCACTGCTTGAGCTAGCAGCCTGTTAGCGTACCTTAGCATAAAGAGTTAAATGAGAGTTAAACAGCATATAAACCCCAGTAAAACCACGAATTGTCACTTTTGTACTTCAGGTTTTGTAAGATTATACAAACCAGATATAAGAGATATAGACAGAGTGTGTGGACTTTGGACAGAGCCATTTCCAGTCTTTATGCTATGCTAAGCTAACTGGCTGCCAGCTACAGCGTCAAATTAAACGTACAGACATGGGACTGGTATCAATCTTCTTGTCCCATTCTCAAATTAGCATTTTTCACTCAATGTCCCAAAACTATTTATTTTATATGAAAACTTATATGAATTGTATGTCAAAATATGAACTTGTTTCATACAAAACTGTAGCATAGTAGTTTCTAACGACCTGGGGTTCATTCAAGCATGCAACACCTTTAAACTGTGCATGTTATCATTAACCGAACAACAGTCAAACATTTCAGCCACAGGACTACAGCTTAGTTCACAGACTCAACTTCCATGACCCTACAAGTCTGTGTGTCTGTGTGACGGCGTAACTTAACGACTTTACCCTCTGTCTTTTCTACTGTTTGAACAGCGGCAGCTCACATCCCCCCCCCCCCCCCCCCCCCATCATTCTCACAACCTTATTATATGCATTTCACCAACTCCTATAATCCCCCCCAATATCAGCAATGTTTAGGATTTTACATGGCTGTCTTCGAGTTAAGACTCATCCGCTACGTGGTAGGTAGGTTGCGCAATAAACACAGATGGACGTTTGCTATGCGAGCCACTCAAACGTGCGGCTCTGTCTTGCCCCCCTGGTGAAAAATGGTTTCCCTGATCACAAACCATGTCATGATGTGAAAACCACAACGGCCGCACAGGATAAATGAGTCATTATTGGATCAAACTAACGACTCCCTTTGGACTGGGTATTGAAGATGACTTTCCGTAGGAGAAATGGACAGATTTGTGAATTTTGAGATTATAGTGAGGTCTCTAATTGAATGAAGGATAACTTTTGTGTTTCCTTTAATAGCTGTAATAGCTGGAAAAATACTCGGAAATGACATAAGGCAGTTCTACGAAACTGTGAATCCAGTATCTGGGCCCTTTGTTTGCTGAATTAAATGCAACAACCTGGACCATGTTACACACATGGTCCTGCCAAGGAGAATGATACAGCCATGAGGCATTTTGTAGGGGGGCAGCTGTTACATTTGTTCTGCGGCTGTAAATTGTGGTTTGGAGAAATGCATCACTTTGGGAGCTCCGGATGCTTTGGTAATGTCCTAATCAAGGTTCCTCCCTGCTGCACACTCCGTCTCTGCTCTCACCGCCTCATTTTCAAGGGTAAACACTTTCACAGCACGCAAACACCTCATCATTGTGTTTTGTGTGATTTTGTTCCCGCCAGAAATATTCCCTTTTTCAACTGTGCGAGGGAGCGAAGGTGTAGTGTTGCTTGCGTGGCGGCGACTTTGTGTTTGTGCGAGAATCCCAAAAAAATGCTGCCGGCGAGTTGGACCCGAGTCAAAGCTCTGCGATTTAAAATGACGACGTGGTTCTGGATAATCCTAAAACCCCGCAGCCCGCTGCACTCCAGACTCATCCGGCCATGAAATTAAGATCAGATATAACACAGAGAGGGCCTATCCAAACAGCAACACTGAGAGAGCACACACTAACACCGCTGTGCACACAAACAAAGCTGGTGGCATATGGTATGTGTTCAGCAAACCTGTGCACATGTGAGCTAACACACAGCGTCAGATTGCCAGAACGAATGGCCTATAGAGCGCACACTGTGCCAGAGGTGAGATGGCACATGGCTACTGTACTATCACCTAATCTATCGGACGGGTGCTGGATCCAGGCAACTCCTCCGACGCTGTATTGCATTCCAGAGACATTTGAGGAATTACCTGGATGCATGGACAGACATATCATTTGTGCAATAGAAGCATAAAACTGTGGGGAAGAGCTGAAACGACGATGCCGTCATGAACGTGGACTTACCCCGAGGTCTTTCCCTGCCCACTTGCATTCGTCCCTCTTCGAGGGGGTGGCAGGCCACGCGATCTGCGCAAACGAGAGAGAGAGAGAGACAAAGTCACACTGCGCTGGAGGTGGAGTGCGGAGACGTACGTGTTGTTTCATCAAACAGGGGAAAGCAGTGAGTCAATGCGATGAATCAGAGGAAATCAAGATTTGTGTTATTCCAGGCGAATGACTTTGGATTGGTCATGCTTTATTTTGACAAGTCACTCGCTCCGTTATTTCCCTGTATGTCCCCGGTCATATCGTGAGAGTTGGATGTGCATACGATACATTAGGGATGGACTTTTAAACAGCATAATGATGGACTGCATGAAAGTGTAATTAAAAACCAGGAGAATCAAACTGAGGTCACAATGTGCTGTGTTTACGTGAAATCTAATAATATACATATGTAGGAAGACATGGAAATATACACCCTCTCTATTGCATTACATTTTATATGGTCTAGTTCTGGTTCAAATCATGGCATTGGAAGAGTGAAACTCCATTCTACAGCTTAAATCCTGAGCATATGGTTCTACTTTTCACTTCAAATATGAAGAGAAAACAGGCTTTTGCTACCTTGTTTTGGAAAGGACGCACTGTGAGCTAAAGAATAGCTTTGCACTGTCCTTAAGATCTATCTGGTGTCACATGAATTATAAACACACGTGGGGCGCACAAAGGTGCACGTGGAAGGAGATGATTATATATTCAAAAATTGGGTGCGATTGAGCTCACTTGTTCTGCTGGTGGGCACGCAGATGTGGAAAGACGAAGGAAATGTATGCACACGCATGTACATGTATTATTATGTCCATACAACACACACACACACTACACAACTACAATTCCTAATTCTATTCCGAGACTTTATCCCGTCTCCATGTCAGCTGAGATTCCCTCTCTTGGGAATCTGCACTGCACATTTCATGGTAATTACA